>NW_022589705.1:98651343-98675972 GCF_004348235.1 Phoca vitulina
CTGAGCCTCCCACCTGCTTCTGCCCCATTCAGCCGGTGGTCCGGGACACCCCATCCTTCTGAGCCTCTGCTTTCCTTTCTATAAAAATGTACAAATATCTGCTTGAAGGATTGTTTCCAGGAATAATAAACGAGACCATGTTTGTAAAGTGACCAGAACTGACTTCAGTAGGGCCTCCATACAAGTCATGTATGGTTACCGTGCTTTGAGGATTTTCTGTGTTGTAAATAGCAGAAGAGCTAGCTCAGACTGGGGGTCTCCTGATGTTTGTCACTCGGGACTTGAGAGCTCATGTAGGCTTAAGGGTTCAGTCGCTTCACAGTGTCCTCAGCGCCCGCTCTCTTCCTGTCTTTCCACTCTGTTTCCTGTGGTTCCAAGTCACCCCAGAGCTAGAGCTCTCGCGTGTGACCCTCAGCTTCACGTCTGCACGTTGTCCCCTGAAAGGGGCAAGCACGTCCCATTCTGAGTTACCGGTCACATGCCAGCCTTTGAGTGATGGCGACCAAAGGAGGCCTTCGCTGGGGCTCCAGCCGGCGGGCAAGGTGGCGCGGCCGGTGGGCTCTGGGGAGGAAGGCAGGGTATCAGGTGGGCACGGGCCCGTGTCTGCTGCAGCCTGAGGCCCAGGAAAGCCAGAGAGGACAGCACTCGTGCTGCTGGCCTCCCAGTGCACAGCTTTGAGGGTCCCTGTCATCCCCGCCGGGAGCATCTTGTCTGTGATGTCATTGCTTTAAGTCATATTCAATACTTTGGTTTAAAATGGTCTTAACTTTTCCTTCGTCAGCATGTCAGCATCTTTTGTTTTATAGCAGAGTAGATTTTAGAATATGAGAACCTCACTTGCACACATAGTATACACCCAGTTAATGTCTCAGTGGGTATTAAATGGGAGTGTCGCAGTGACACCTGCCTCGGGAAATGACTGGAATCTCTCTTCTCACCTAATTTCCCGAAAGTCTGCCACCTATGTACATGTTCAGGTGTGCATCTCTGTCTCTGCATGTGGATGGAAGCCCCAGGAGGTGGGGGTGTCATGTCGCCCATCGCTTGGGCAGGGGGCCCGGCGAGCACCTGCAGGGCTGAGGGGGGACAGACAGCTGCCTGCCCAGAGCACAGGAAGGCTGCTGAAGGGTCGTTAGCTTGGCTGCCTGTTTTTAGTATATGTCTGCCAGATAATGAACACATTTAAAATGAGGCATGATGCTTATTTCTAAGTCATAAACTAAGAAAAAAATCAGAAGTCTTGTCAGGAAAAAATAACTTTTACTTTGTAAGCTACCTGTCCGCTGAACTGTAATTACTAGTGGTAGATAGTAACTGAGGGCGAATCTATATCGCTTTTCTGTTGGATCTACGGTGAGTTTAGAAAGGAGTGGAAACCGTAACCTAATTTTTTCAGCTGAATCCTCCTGTATAAATTATTCTGATCCGATACAACTACCACTGTGCAGAGCAGTAGGCCTGCAGTGTAGACGCGGTGTTGGCAGGTGGGCAGACCCGGGGAGCTCTGCAGCCGCCCTTCCTCCCCTGCAGCTCCAGTCCGTGCCCTACGACGAGCGGCCCCTTCCTGCCTCGCGGAAGCAGCCAGCAGTGGCCCTGGAACCAGAAAAGAGTGACAGTGATGTCAGCGAGGCTCCCAGGGGAGGTGCGGCTGGAGAGCCGGAGCCCTTGACGGAGAAGGCCCTGAGGGAGGCCGGCCCCGCCGTGGACGTGCTCGGAGAGAGCCTGGTAGGCCGAGTGCCGCGGGCGGGTGTGCGGCACGGGGAGGAGGCAGGCAGGGAGGCGCCCTCGGCTTTGTCCGTGATATTGTTGGCTCCCTTTTGGTCTTAGTGTTCAGTTGAAGTCTTTCAGTAATCATTAATTATACAAAACAGCAGAAACAGAAGATAGAATTTAAGATTTTATGAATGCGTGTTCATTTAAGACTGGGTGTTTCTGTCTAGTACTGACAGAGCTGGGATTGAAAATCTGCCCCTTTCTGGAACACCTGCCCATCCCAGGGGAAATGGTGGCAAAGGAGAACAGAAGATGGAAGGGTCTCCGTATGGAAATGAGCCCAGTGGGTTTTCCCCTAGTTCCCAGCTTCCCAGTATTTCTCTTGGCGGAACTTCTCATATTCCCGTGTTTTACGGGTCTTCAGTATTCCGCATTAGGACAGGCACTTGCTCAAACACGCATACTCATTCTGTCCCAGCAGAGATTCTTCTCCGTGTGTCAGGTCGCACGGTGTTGGGGTGGGGTGGCGTCAGTGACGCGCCTGCTCTGAGTCAGGCCGGCCTCCGGTCTGTGGTAGGTCGCGGGGGCCTATTCCAAGACGTGGTCGTACCGGGAGGACGCGCTGCTTGCCCTGTACAAGCGGCTGATGGAGACGCCTGCTGGAACCGCGAAGGAAGAGCTGAAGAGCATGCTGCGCACGTCCATCTTTCTCGTGAGAAGAGCCCTCAGAGACATAGTGACCCCGGTGAGTCCCCTCTGCCCCCAGTGGGCCCGGGTGAGGTGCCTCAGGAGGTCGGGTGGCCACGGGGGTAGCACAGGGTGTCACTAGGAAGGAAGGGTCTCTAGCAAGAAGTGTGGTGGGTGAAGAGCCTGCGCAGTCTGCTCACCTGGCCGCGCGCCCTGCTCCCGAACGGGGTCAGCTTCCCCGCGCCTCGAAGCCAGGGTCCGCTGAGGCCCGACTCACGGGGACTGATGAAGCGCTCGGTTTCTGTTATTTTTCATGGAAGCTGAGGGGCTTGGGGTTATTCCTGGATCCCCTGACTGTGAAAGGGGCCGCAAGAGTGAGCACACCCGGGGGCACACTGCCCGCGCGTTCGCAGTTAGGAGTGTTCGGGGTGTGGCCTCCAGGCCCACGCGAGGCTCTTTCCGACGCTCAAGGTGAGGGCCCACGCCTTCCGTACGCGAGGCCCTGCGTTTGGGAAGCGGCTTTCAGTCCGCCCTCAGCAGCCCTTCCGGCAGCATGGAATCTCCAGCCTAGTGTCCACGGGTGTTACCGGCGGTAAATGTTAGGTTTTCTCTGCTGGAATACAGTTACAGGAGCTCCTCTGCTTTTGCCGCTTTTTTCTTAGGTTTTTCAGGCTTCTTTGAAATTGTTGAAAATGATAATTACGCAATATATTCCTAAACACAAACTGAGTAAGCTTGAAACCACTCACTGTGTGGAAAGAACCATCCCCGTCCTGCTCACCAGGACCGGAGACTCTTCTGCTCGCCTCCGAGTCATAGCTTCCAATTTTATTCAGGTACAAATTTCACCATAAAATTTGAAACAGTAAATAATGAGCCTGTAACTACGCTATTTGACTTTCTGAATACCTTACCAGGTTCTGTCTCTCCTAATAGCGTTATTGATCCTCCTCGTGACTCCCTGTCATACTTGCCTGGTGCTCTGAGAGCTGAAGTTTGCCTTCGATTAAAGTATAGTTTGATTTGTCTAGTATTTCTCTTCTTCAACGTATGCTAGTAACTTCTAGTAAAAATATATGGAAAACTAAACCAGAATAGAAAACTGGGGGTAAAGAGATAATAAATGTGTAATGGCCTTAATCTAAATAGTTTTGTTCGTTCAACAAACATGCCTCCTCCAGGCCAGGTATTGTGGGGATACCGAGAGAGTTCTGGGAGCTCTGCCCTGACTGCGGCCCGTGCTTGGGCTTCAGCAAGTCTATGGAGTCCTCGGATTCTGTACAACATTCTGTTGGGAAGGACTCCCTAGCTTTCCTAGTTTCTCAGGGGGGTCATTTTTCCAGTATGAAGAACCAGTCATCTCATTTCCTTTAACCTGAGTTCTGGGGCAGAATGAAAAAGCAGTACATTATATTAACAGGAAGGTGAAAATAAGTGATGCTCAAGTCCTACAAGATACTCCCTCTCAGTGTGGCTCAGAATCTGGGGGAGGTGGCGTCTTTCAAAAGGAACATTGAAAATGAGAGTGTGTCAGTCCTTCATTTAGTCATTTATTTTTTAAGAGAGGGAGAGGAAGGGGTGAGGGGGGGAGAGGGAGAGAGAGAGAATCCCAGGCAGACTCCCCGCTGAGCATGGAACCCAATGCAGGGCTCGATCCCATGACCCTGAGCTGAAATCGAGAGTCGGACACTCAACCGAGCCACCCAGGCTGCCCCCAAAACTGATTTCTTTCTATATTGCAACCCATAAGCTTCAGTATTTTATCATTCCTCTTTCTGTGTCTGGCTGCTTAAATGCTAAATACCTTAATTATAGAAAGACTTACTCGTTGGCAGTGGGATTTCATGCTCTCCCGTAAGCCCACCAGCGGTCCCATCAGCCAGAAACTGTGCACTGCTATGCTCTTGGCCAGTCTCATAAAGACTAACACAATACTCATTTGTTCTGGAATTTTAGAAATTAGAAAACCTTTTTCCTGAAGTGGGGAAATCCTGAGAAATGAAATCTTAAGTTTTAGATCACATTTCTTGTAAAGCTTTCATTTATCTGTGAGTGATCATGGTTTTATTTTTTATAATTTGGGGTTTTGTTTTTAATCATTATATCTTAAATAGAAATAATGAGGTTATTAGAGATAAATTATTTTACCACTATTTTTTATTCCCTATTTTTTCCTTCGATTTTTACTTTGAGGATTATACTGAAGTATACTAAGTTGCCTCTAGCATTTTCTAGTACAAACTAACACAGTCATGTTGGTTTTTATAGGAAATGGCCTTGTGCAAGGAAGTTAGGTCTCTCCAAATTATTCCATCTTACCTGGTGCAGCCATTAAAAGCCAACTCTTCGAACCATCTGGCAATGAGTCAGATAGGCCTCCTGGCCCGGCTTCTGAAAGACCTGGGCACCGGGGGCACGGGCTTCACCATCGATAATGTGATGAAGGTAAGCGCACCTGTGGTGCGATGCGGCCGAGCACTTGAGATGGGCCTGGAGCATGGCGGGCATCTACTCAGTGTTTGTTGAATGAACGAGTGAGTGAATGACTTCAGAAAACCAGTCGCTGTTTCATCTAACAAAGGCTTCCTGCTCCTCGTTCTGCCGTGAGTCGGCACGTAAGTGTGGACGTTGGTCCCTGGTGGCGGACAGACTGTGAAGAGCCCGTGTCCGTAAGAGAGAGCTGCAGTGTCACTGGGGACATCGAGCATCTGGACGTGTAGAGCAGCGGAAATGGACGACCTGATGAAACCACAGACGTCCTGGGAGAGAAGCTGTCTGCCAGAGCCAGGACTCCCCCCTCCCTAATTTCGAATGTGCTGGAAGTGCGCTCTGAGCACGCAGCCGGCGTGAGACGAGGAGCTGCAGCGCCCTCACGACGGCTCGTTCTGGCGCAGCCCAAGCATCAGCGCTCTCCGCATTCCTTCCCGTCCGCGCGGGAAGGGAGGGCCTCCCTTCTCCGTGGGTTCCACGCGTGCATCGACTCAGAGACCTGGACCAGGTCCTCATGTAATCAAATGTGCCATCAGGAAAGGCAGGATCATGTCAGGCCACTTCCACTCATGTGTTTCCTCTACGGACGAATGATTTAGACACTGAAGTAAGTAAGCCTTTCAAACACTCCCTCCCTAGACTTCTGGAGCTCTGCACCCCACTTACCCCACGCTTGGCCTCATTGTCTGGGTCCCTTTTCTGGTGGTTCTTCATCCTCCTGATCTCGTTAACTTTGGAGTGTCCAGGCCTCCTCTTCTCGTTCCTGTGCACACACCTTCCCTCGCTGACCTCACCTGCGCCTTCCCACCCATCCGTGGAAGACAGAGTTTCTGTGCGTGCCCTCCCTGGACACCTGACTCCCCCTGCAAGCCGTGTCCGCCCCGCGTCCAGATGGAGCGCCTGCCCTCCTCTCTGACCTGCTCCTTCTCAGCCTTCCATGTTTCTGTAAATGGCAACACCATTCTTCTGTTGGCTCAGCAAATGCCGTGGGCGCTTCCTGTGAATATATCCAGACACCGACCGGCCTCCCAGCTCCCCTGCTGCACGAAGGTCCAGCCCCCGTCATCGCTTGCCTGACCGGCCACTGCCAGCTCCCCAGGGGACTTTCCCTTCTGACTCGCTCTGCAGTCACGTGGACCAGCCTCTGTCTTGCCTCCCAAGTGCAGTTTTCTTGTTGCCCGGTGCACATGACTGCCCATTAGCCGGCGCCCCGCTTCAAGACGCCAGCCTTGGCCTCAGTCCCGGTGAGCGCTGCTGCAGCGATGAGGCATGGGGAGCGTTGGAAGGAGGGGTTGGTTACGGCAGGAGCGAAGTCCCCGAGTGGCCAGTGGGATCGGGCTCCGGTGTGTACGCAGCAGGGCTGGCTGCATGCAGAGCGGGCAACACGCATCCTCTCCACGGACGAGGTCCACTCAAAGCCTGACGGGATAATGGAGGTTTGAGAGACAAGAAGGGCGTATGAAACGCCCCCTTAACATCTAAGGAAGTGAACTGGCCGGAAATGCCTCAGGTCAGGTCACTGTGCCCGGAGCCCACGTGGCACCTGTCGTGGCGAGTCCGGCGTGGGGCCAGTCAGCATGCTCCTCAAGTCTGCAGGCACGTGACTGCGCAGGAAGAAGGGGTCCCAGAAGTGACCTAGTGATGGGCACGTGGGGCAGGAAAGACTTGAGCGAGGTGACAGACGGGAGAAGACAGTGTTGGGTCGAGTGGAGCAGAGCCCCGGACAGGTTGAGGAATTATCTGGGGAGGGAGTACTAGGAAATGGGAGAGGTAGGAGGTGACCGTCCGAGGGTGGGACTCCTAGAAGCAGTGCCCGCGTCTGGGGTAAAACCAAAGCCTGTGGCAGGCTGAGGCTGGGAGGTGAGAGGCCGGCGCCCAGAGCCCCACAGGGAGATGTCAGCTTACTGAGCATGGTATCGACGGCGTGGGATGGGACGCACGTGTCGTGGCACAGCACCGTAGAGCAGCTGAAATGGATCGTGACGAACGAACGTCCTTGACAAAGAAATGTGGAGTAGGAGGAAAGAAAGTTTCAGAAAGATAAGCACAGTACACTATTTAGAATGTCAAACAAAAACCCCATGTGTGTACCCAGCGCACGCGCACACACACGTAAACGCGCGTCTGGGTGGGAGCGCACAGGCCGGCCTCAGGAGAGCCGTGCCCTCACAGAGCGCGGGAAGGCCGTGGGGCCCGGGAGGCTTCTGCTGGGACTCACACCATCACCACGGTGTTTCATTTCTTAAAGATCCAAAACAAACATGGCAAAATTATAACATTGGTTAATGTGGATGGTGGATGTGTGTAGTTTCTTATATTTCCTCTTCTCGGTGATTGGAATATTTTATAATATTTAATATGAAGTCTACAGAAGGATATAACCTAAAAAATGTTCGTTGGCATGTTAAATGGAAAAAAGCGAAACACAAAGTTATATATAATCCAACGTGAGCTCCACTGCGTGTGTGAGGGAAACACAGTGAGAAAAACTCGGTGTCGTAATAGCCAGAATTTTGTGGGTGTTGTTCTTTTTCAAATTTTTGTAATGTGCCTGTATTTCTTTCATGCTGGGGAAAAATAAACTCTGTTATTGTCGAATCAGTAACCACAAGAACCCCTCCCAACTTTATGTTTAGTTTTCAGTGGGCGCCCTGGAGCACAGAGTGTATGAGGTTCGAGAGACAGCGGTTAGAGTTATTTTGGACATGTATAAACAGCACCGAGCTTTTATTCTAGAGTACCTCCCTCCTGACGACAACACCACACGCAAGAATGTTCTCTATAAAACAATTTTTGAGGGATTTGCTAAAATAGATGGCAGACCTACAGAAGCTGAAATTAGGGTAAGTCAACTTTTATGAAATTATGACTTAATCCTCTATTGAAGTTATTTGGTCCACGAATAAACCGACAGATTACTCAAGGAGCTTCCTGTGCAGGAAACCAGGGAAACCTTGTCTCCCTGAGTTCAGATCCTAGCTCCTCCACGTTCTGCCTGTGAGACTCTCAGTTTCCCCATCTGTAAATAGGAATAGTGACAGCTGAGAGGACATGTGTGGTTCTATCTGTCCGTAAACATTTATCAGATTAATTTGGTGAAGGTACTTTGACCCCAGTTATATTGTTAATCTTAGTGACTGTCATAACTTATGAGAAACATAATTCATATGCCGTGACGTTCTCCCAATTCCTAAGACTACCCTAAATAGCTATTCTAATGGAAAAATAATTTTCATACCAGGCACAGAAGAAAGCAGCTACAGAAGAAGCAGAAAAACGAAAGAAAGAAGAAATTAAAGCTTTACAAGGGCAGTTGGCCGCACTCAAGGACATTCAGGCCGAAGCCCAGGTTAGGAAGGCCCCCGTATCCTTCACCCCTGCGCGTTCACGGACGCCCTGACTGTTCATCCCACGAGACAGATGCACGGCATGCTTGCTTTCCTTTCACGGCATTATGTAGATGAGATCTGTAGGCTTTGTTGCTTTTTTAAAACGGGTTTGGGGTTACATAAAAGGAATCTTCCATCAGCTGGTTTGAATTAGATAGTGACGCCAGGGAGTGGCGTGAGCTGCTGGTGATGTTTAGAGAGGAAACCCCAGGGCTGCAAGGAGGAGGTGGAGGACAGATTTCCTCTTCGGAGCTCCTAGCCTCCCTCAGAGGCAGAGGAAGAAGATAGCTTGTATGTGAAGATCTGATGCCCATGCACTGAAGAAGGCAGGTTTCAGGGAAATGTTCCCCCTCAGGAAGCCCCTGGTCCTCAGCCTCTGGGAGACGCCGTCTGGGGGGTCGGAGAGTGACTGTCCTGTTTCTGGGATTTACAGCAGTTTCACGACGTTCACTTTGTCATTCAGGTCCTTCAGCTGAAAGAAAAGGGGAGAGGGAGTGGGGAGGAGCTCATCACGGAGCATGAGGTTTCAGGGGTGCAGGAGGAGAAGGTTCCGGAGTGTGCTGCGCGGCACCGTGCCTGTTGTTGATGGGATCACACTGTGCCCGCCGCAGGCTGCTAGGAGGGTAGACCTCGCGGTGAGGGTTCTTGCCACGGCTCGAAGAGAGAGAGAAAACACAACTGAGTGGGTGTTGAAGTGCCTGTGGCCCAGCGTCACCGTGATGATCCGGGAGGTACTGGCAGCTGGGGCGAACAGGACGGAAGAGAAGGGCCCTGGAGGAGGGAGTGTCCTGGGGAGGGGGCCTCACCGTGGAGTCAAGGTGGTTCTTTTTTTTTTTTTTTTTTAAGATTTTATTTATTTTGAGCAAGAGAAAGGGGGAGGGGCACAGGGAGAGGGAGAAGCAGGCTCCCCGCTGAGCAGGGAGCCCGATGGGGGCTCGATCCCAGGACCCTGGGATCATGACCTGAGCCGAAGGCAGACACTCAACGACTGAGCCACCCAGACGTCCCTCAAGGGTGGTTCTTTAAGACATTCATGTTTGGTCCGATTCTCACAGCTGCTTGCTAAAGCAGGTCCGGCAGGTCCTCGACTTTTCCTAATGTCATACAAATAGAGAAACGAATTTATTTTATTTATTTATGTTTTTAGAGAGGTAGAGACAAAGAGCGTGAGTGGAGGAGGGGAGGGAGAGGGAGAGAGAATCTCAAGCAGGCTCCACGCCCAGCGCAGGGCCCGACACAGGGCTCTATCTCTCGACCCTGAGGTCAGGACCTGAGCCAAAATCAAGAGTCAGACGCTTAACCCACTGAGCCACCCAGGCGCCCCAATGGGCAAACAGATTTTTAAAACTCAGGCGACTTACCCCAAGGACAGACCTCTCAGTGGTTAAGCCAAGACAGCCGGGCTGTGCTGCTAAACCCCTCCCTCCTCCCCGTCACGGCACAGCCCCGAGCCGCAGTGAGCCCAGCCCCAGATGCTGTGGGCGCTGCTAAGGCCACGCCCCCCCATAGAAGTCTGTGGAAATGGTGCTGGGTAGCCGCGTCCTTCGGCTTCCCCGGAGTGCATTCGCCAGCTCGTCTGCATTCGTTACGTTTGCTGAGCACCTGCTCTGTGCTGAACTCTGGGAATAAGCAGGGAGCAAAACCAATTCCTGCCCGCCCCCTCAGGGCCACTGCTCCAAGAGGAAGAGACAGTGAAAGAAAAAGCAACACAGGGTGGACCATGGGGCAGGGGCGGACGTGGGCCTACTGTCCTAGAATGATTGCTGAGGACGACAGAGTCTCTTTCTCTGTTGCTTCTTTCCTGGTGAAGTATCCATAGCATGCTTCCCAGTTTAACCATGTTCAAGTGTGCAGGCCTGCGCCATTAAGTGCAGTCACGGGACTAGCACTGTGCCCGCCATCCAGCTCCAAAGCTTCTGGGAATGACAGTATTTTTAGATTGCCTGATCACTCCCGAGTTTTAGAAAAAAGGATTTGAAAATTACTGATCGGTTTTCTAAGCTATTCAAAGCATCCAGCTTTTGGCGTTGTTTACATTGTCTCCCTGCAAAATACACAAACCCATCTCTCTCTCTCTTTTTTTTTTTAAAGATTTTATTTATTCATTTGAGAGAGAGAGAGAGAGAGAGAGACAGTGAGAGCACGAGCAGGGGGAGGGGCAGAGGGAGAAGCAGACTCCCCCCGAGCAGGGAGCCCAATGCGGGGCTCCATCCCAGGACCTGAGATCACGACCTGAGCTGAAGGCAGATGCTCAACCATCTGAGCCACCCAGGCGCCCCCAAACCCGTCTCTCTTAAGAAGAGGTTTTGATGCCTAAAATGCAGTCCCGCTGAGTTTGCTTTCTGTGTAGGCACATAAATCGTGTGAGCCCCGTGCCAGCTTCACGTTCATCTACTAACCGTCCCCAGCTCTAAGACTGTGTTCTGGTGTGTGTCCTGCTCCGTGCTTGGCTGTGACGTGGGTCACTTACTCTGACATGAAGCGTGATTCTCTACAAATGCAGCAGACAGTACCCGTGTTTGTAACACATCCCTTAAATGCTACGTGTAGGGCCACCCACTGTCCCTGTTCCCTGAAACTGAAAGTCTAGGAAGGCCCTCAACCCCCGACCCGCAGGCCAGGCTGGTCGGTGCTCGGGGGTGCTGTGAGGCGCTCACCACACGGTCGGGCTTTGTAGGGACGATGGCAGTGTTCAGAGAGCCGGGGAGGAGACGTGCTGACGCGGCCCCCAGGGCTCTGGGGCGGGCGGGAGCTGCGGCAGGAAGGCCTGAGCCCCGCCACGGCTTGCCACCAGCAGGGACACTCTGCTGCTCGTAAGGGACCCCTCTGCCTGCTCCACGGCTCGGCGCTCCCCTGCGTCCTTAGCACCCCAGACGCGGTGTCTACCCAGGACAGGAGCCTGGCGGGAAGAGCGCAGCCCGGCCCATCAGACTGAGGGCTGCCTCAGTGTGGGAACGCTGCTGTGGCACGTTACCCGTTTAGTCCACAAGCGTGCTGGGCACAGTGTGCGCCAGAGAACAGAACAGGCAAGAGTCTCCATCGCTGGGGACCCTCGCCTCTTTCAGGGGCGTCGGATGGTGATCAAGATACAGAAGCAAGCGCGGGAGACGGTGGCGGAGCCCGGGGGGGGCTGCTGGCTGACTCCTTGCTCTGGGGGGCGTCTCGGGGGGGAAACCTGGGCAAGAGGAGGAGAGGGCCGGGGCTGGAGCACCAGGCCCTTGGAGGGACGGCTGGAGCCAGGTCACCATAGGCACTGCAGACTCGAGATGAGGGGACAGGTGACCTAGGAAGCCGGCCGAGGATCTCAAGCAAAAGTAGATCAGCCTGCCGAGGCATTCACAGGCCCACCAGCCACTGCGTGGAGGACCCCCGAAGCAGGCCCCCGGATCTGGCAAGATGAGGCGTGGCCTGGGTGTGCTCTAAGTCCAGCCTAGGATTTGCTGGCAGGCTGATGGAGGCTGAGTGGGGAGAAGGGGAGACGTCGGGGGTCTCTCCAAGCGTGTGCCCGGGTCTCTGGCGCCTGATCTGCGACGGTGCGGGCTGGGGCAGCGGCTCAGCCTGGTCAGGAGAAGCTGGGTCCTGGGACCCCCAAGGAGAGAAGGCTTGAACCCTTGGTCATTCGCACCGAGGGCTGTGAGCCTGGGAACCAGGAAGAGCGTGCCTAGTGTGAGGAGCCAGGAACGGGGAGGCGGCTGAGGAGATGGGGCTCCTGGGGTGCCCCAGGCATCCGTGGAGAAGGGTGACGGTCACGTGCTGCCCAGAGCCCATGGGCGCTGAGGAGGGTGAGCCACTGGGAAGCGGCAGCAGGGACAGGAGCCCGTGATGGGGCTTGTGAGGGGAAGACACACATTTGGGCGTTAACGGCTCATAGAGCTCTGTTACTTGGTGGTAGAAAGTCTGAAAACAGAAGAACTTATTTTTGGCATCAAAATGCGTCCTGGACAGACTCTCACTGTGCAGCCATCTGTCCCTGATCTTTCTGTTTTTGTTCTTAGGGGAAAGAAGGCCCCTCGGTGGAGGCGGAGAGTCAGGGTAGGTACTGGGCATGGGGACTGTCTGCAGCGGCCACCTCATTCCCTGAGCAAATACCCAGGGAATGTAAGATTAACACAAGCAGGGGAGGGGCAGAGGGACCGGGAGCAGCACACTCCCCACTAAGCGTGGAGCCCGACACGGGGCTCCATCCCACGACCCCGAGGTCATGATCTGAGCCAAGATCAAGTGCTGGACGCTCAACCGCCTGAGCCACCCAGGCGCCCCTCAACTTGGGTGCTTTTAAATGTATTTCACATCAAACTGGTTACTAAAAATTTGAAAATAATTTTTACAGAAAGTTATTTTAAATCCTTTCTATTTTCGTTTCAGACACACAAGGAGGGAAAGCAGCCCCACCGCCGGCTCCAGAAGTCCCAGATAATCACTATTTAGATAAGTGAGTAGAGGTTCTTTAGCCTGTGCCGCGAGGGTTGAAGGGGCCGGCCGCGTGCAGGTGCCGCGAAGGAAATATTTCTCGAGCGCGGTGGGATTATGTAAGCTAACCGGCTCTTCCCAGTCATTCGTAAAGGTCGGGATGGCCCTCCGGACCGATGGGGCCCCCCCCGGGAGAATCAGGATGCTGTTCCCCCTTTACGCCCAGAGAAGCGAGCAGCCGTTTGTCAGAGCACTGCTAAAGGCCCAGAATATTGTGACAGCAGAACACTTTTCCCTGTGCAGCCACACGGCAAATCTACAGGCATTTCAGTAGAATCTCTTTGTTCTCGTGACTTAGTGTCTCTGCCTGATTATGCTGACGGGTTAGAACTTGAAGGGACCTCGCGCTAGTTTGTCACAAACACCCGCTCTTCCTACTGCGCCCCCGCGCGCTGTGCCCCTACGGACCCCAGGCCGCCCGCAGACAGGGAAGGCGTGCGCGTCCCTGGACGACGCCCGTGCCTTCATCTCCGGCTCCTGTCCTGTTCCAGTTTGTGTATCTTCTGTGGGGAAAGGAGTGAGTCCTTCACAGAAGAGGGGCTGGACCGGCACTACTGGAAGCGCTGCCCCATGCTGACGAGGTGCGCCCACTGCAAACAGGTCAGTCCCTGCAAGGGCGGCCTGGGCCGCGGCGTCCGCAGAGGACAAGGCCTGGGGACATAGCTGAATGGAGAGCCCCCTGTGTGTGCAGCTGGTGCGTTCTCCCTGACTCTCACCGCAGTTCGTGGCGCGCACGTAAACGTGCAGACGCCCCTCGGGGTCCGCGGGGTCCTGCCGCAGAGCAGCACAGGGAAACAGACACCGCAGTAGAGCCAGCCGGGGGCGTTTCGGGCTCCTCAGGGCGCACGCAAGTTACGTCCACGCTGTACTGTGGTCTGTATGTGTGACAGCGTGGCGTCCAAAAAACAACGAAAGTACTTGAAAAATACTTTACTGCTAAGAAATGCTAGCCGCCGTCTGAGCTTTCCGCAAGCCCTACTCACTGACCGCAGGTCACCGTAACCAATGTGATTACAACGAACAAGTTTGAAATGCCATGAGAACACCCAAAATGTGACCCAGAGACACACAGGGAGCAAATGCTCTTGGAAAAGCGGCGCCAGCCTCACTCGCTGCAGTTGCCACAAACCCTCAGCCCGTAAACAACGCGGTATTGACGAGGTGCCCATATACAGGTCAGAAGTGTTTGAGCCCCTGAACCCCCACAGAATGGCACCGTGTGCCCCAGCTCCCCGGACCCCGAAGGCACCGCCTCTCCCCCCAGAGTCACCACTGTCCCGATTCCCGACACCACAAGTCAGTGTTTCTTGCTTTTTGAGTTTATGTAAATGGAATCCTACAAACTGTAATTATTTTGTGTCATGTTAGTCTTCCTGCTTTATAGCAGTCATTGTTTGAACAGTCCATAATCCATCCCTCCGTCCTGTTTTTGGAAATTGGCTGTGTCCAGTTTGAGGCTACCATGAGTGATTCTGGCATCCGTCTCCCAGTGCGCCTGTGAAGGCACCATTTGGGGTGCACCCCGGGGGTGGAGTGGCTGGGCGTGCCCCACTGGGCTGCAGGGCTGACGCAGGTGGGGCTCAGAGGGGCCACACGTCCATGCACCAGCCAGGGTGTGGGAGGCTGCTCCTCATCCTCACCGCCTCCCTGCTTTCTACGGATGGTCAGGTGCAGCACCTGTCCGTCCCTCCATCCATCTGCTGGCTGCTCAGCTGCCTTCTTTTAGAAAATACCTCCTAGTCTCTTGTTCATGGGTTGTTTTTTTTTTTAAGATTTTATTTATTTTTACGAGGGAGAGAGAGAGAGAGCGGGGGGGCGGGGGCAGAGAGAGAAGCAGTCTCCGCACTGAGCAGGGAGCCGGACACAGGACCCTGGGATCATGACCTGAGCCGAAGGCAGACGCTTCACCGACTGAGCCCACCAGGCGCCCTCTGGTTCGCGTTTTAAAATAGATTGCCAGTCTTACTCTACTGATCTGTGGTCACTCTTGCTGTGTCTGGACCGGGGTCCTTTGCCGGCCCCAGATGCCGTAGCCGGCCTCTCCCGCTTGGGGTCCAGCCTGTCCGTCATCCTGATGTGTCCTTTAAGTTTAATGTTGTCCACCTTATGCATCTTTCTCATGGTTGACACTTCGTGTATCTTGTTTAAGAAATCTTCTCCTACCCCCCAAATTTGAATCTCCTCTCTGATGCAGTGGCCTTTCTTTTGATAAAGGGGGAGAACTGAGAGAAGGAACTTCTTGCCTCTGCCTTGGGGCTCTTGCAAGCTCCCGCGTGGGCAGACCCCTCCGTACCCTCAGGCAGGCAGTGCGGACTCTAGACCCCAGTGGAGGTGCTGACTTCTCCAGCAGGGTGTGTGAGTCCGTGGCATGAAGTTTCGTCCTGCATATAACATACCAGCGTGGCAGGGGAATCTCCTACCACTCTTCCTGGGATCCTGTGCACATTACAAGTGTGAGGGAGCCGGGATTTTGAACCCAGAGGCCACACGGCTAAGCTGTTCTGCGGCTCACTACACGTGTCCCACTGGAATTAACCGTCACTCCTCCGGCCTCACCCTTAGCCGTGGCCTTTAGATGCTACCACAGTAAGATGATGAGAGGACACGGGGTGTTGAGCAGAGCGCCAGCAAGGACGGCAGAAGCCCTGTGGGCTAGCGGGGTGAGGACGGAGCTAAGGTGCACGAGCTCGGATGGTGCAGGCTGGCGGGGGCAGCACGCACTGCGGTGTTCTCGGAGACGTGTTCTCGGAATGCAGGTGGTGGAGATCTCCAGCCTGACGGAGCACTTGCTGACGGAATGCGACAAGAAAGACGGGTTTGGAAAGTGTTACCGCTGCAGCGAGGCTGTTCTGAAGGAAGAGCTGCCCAGACACATAAAAACGAAGGAGTGTAACCGTGAGTGCGGGCTCAGGCGGTGCCCTCCGTGTCCGTAGTGCCCTGCCTGGGGGGGGGGCCCGCTGCGGAGGGGGTGTCCGGTCAGGTGTGTCCTGCTCCCCGTGCAGGTCTCACGGGAGGAACTAAATCTTGTCTTACTGACACCCTTTCAGCTGCCAAACCAGAGAAGCTGGCAAACCGGTGTCCTCTGTGCCATGAGAACTTCTCCCCTGGAGAGGAGGTGAGGGCCAGCCCCGGGCAGGTGACGGTGACGAGGTTGTCTGGGCTGGACCGCGGGCAGGGGGCGGGGGTGTTCGGGGAGCACCCGGTCTGTTGTAGCGCTGCCCGAACAGGTACTGTGTTTACCTGCCTGCCCAGGTGCTTTCCTCCTTCCGCAGCGCCGTGGACCCTCTGGGGGGGCGGGGGGGCTCAGCTCTGGGGGGGAGTGTGAGGGGCTCTGGCCTCCGTCTGGCCTCTGCGCTCCTCCGCGTGCTGGGGCCCCAGATGGCGTCTAGGCCAGACCACAGCACGCCGGTCCCCTCGCATGACTGAAGCCGAGCCCGGCGCCGCGTGGAAATCCCACATCACGGGTGATTGCAGGCTCTCGTCCCTCCCCCGTCGGCCACGCTGACTCCAGCTTAGTGCTCGAGGGGCAGGGCCGTCCGTCCCTCACCTCCGTGTGCCAGGCAGTGTGGCTTTGGAGACCTGCCTCTGCTCAGCTGCTTCTGCCCTGACCCCCTTCACCACTGCCACCTGCCGCCCGGCTGTGTCCTGCTGCCAGGCTCTCCCTGTCCCAGCCCTCGGGGACGCGGTGCGCACGAGACGGCTCTGCAGGGGACTGCGCCAGTCAGCCCGTACCCGCGCGGTTGTGCCAGGCTCGTCCTCCCTGCCTCAGAAGACGTCAAGTCCGTAACAAAGCACACATGGGAGCACAGGAGCCCGCAGGCGGCCTTGGCGTCCCGTCCCCGCTTGAAGGATGGTGGGCGCGCGTTTCATCTGCGCCCACCGTGTGCCCCCTTCTTGTGCTCCCCAGAGCACAGCCACGGCGCAGTGCAGAAGCGCTCGTGTCTGGGCTCCGGGGAGGCCGCCCCAGGGACCGCTTGCTTCCTGGGCGGGCTCTTCCCTACAGCTCGGAGGGGCCGGTGGCCGCAGGGCTCGCGTGGGCGGGGTCTGCTGGTTGCGTCCCTCGGCGTCCTTCGATGTAGTTCTCGTCCCCTCCGTTTCCTGTGGGTTGGAGGTTAGGCCGGGTCGGACGCACCTTTGAGTTTGAGAACTTAGTTTCTCCCGCGGTTGGTTCTTGGGTGCTGGTGTGTCCTTCCATGACAATAGGGGATTATTTTAATTAAGTCCGGTAATGACATAAAGTACTCCGCTCGTTCCAGAGCCTATAAAACCGGACATGCTCAGGGAACCGAGAGCAGCTGCTGTCCCTGCTCCCCACCCCTCCTTCCTTACAGGGCTCCTTTCTTTTTAACGGCTTGGCCTTTTTAAAGGGTACATATACGTAGTTCTCACACGCACACGTTCTCTCGCGTGCCCTTTAGTTTTAGAACTTAGGAGCCTTTGCATTTGTGTTCTGACTGCTCCGTGACACCCCGTCCCCTGCTCTGGCTGCCCTGTGTAGCTGCCGGCTCTGAGCGCTGCAGCCCTCGGCCCCTCCTCCCGCGTGCCCCGCCCTGTCCCCCCGTCCCCAGCGTCCGACCGGAGCGGCCGCCCGGCTCCGGCTCGCAGCTGCAGGCGTCAGCAGGCCTCTCAAGCTTCCCGGCTGCTTTCTCAGAGTTCGGTCCCCCGTGCTGGGTGGCAAGTGGCCCCTCACTTGGCGGCTTCAGCACCCATTTACGGTCTCACAGTTTCTGTGGGTCAGGAGCTGTGGGCACAGCCGAACGTCTCCTGTGCTCAGGGTCTCACCAGGCTGCGATCCCATCTGTGGGCTGGGCTGGGGAGGGATCGCCAAGCTCACCCAGCTGCTGGCAGAGTCCTTTCTTCGTCGTTCTACGACTGAGGTCCTTGCTTTCTTGCTGGCCATCAACCAGGGGCCACCCTGCGCTCCTGGAGGCCACCCACAGCCCCGTGCGCTCCCCAAACCTACACGGTGGCAGCCGGTCCGTGACGACGCTCGGTCTGCCGGGTCGGTCAGGAGCTGCGGCTGCCCCCGGTTTCGGCTCTGGCGGAGCTCATCTCGCTTGTCGCCTCGGTCGCCGGGCTGACGCGCCGTGTGCCTCCTTTGTTTCAGGCGTGGAAAGCTCACCTCATGGGCCCCGCTGGCTGCACAATGAACCTGCGTAAGACCCACGTGCTGCCCAGGGCACCCGCTCTGCCGCCGGGTAAGGCCCGCGCCTTCCTGCACGTCGGTGCCCGCGTGGTGGGGTCCCCGCCCTCCGTTGTCACTCAGTCTTTGCGTCCTGTCTCCGGCTCTTAGTGAGGAGGCTCGTGGCCTGACCAGAACGCTCTCTGTGAGCACTAGATGCGGGCATGGATCCTGCCCTTTCTGGAGGCTCCCCGCGGTGTCATGGACGCAGCAGACCCAGCCCCCGGGTGTTCTTAGGGTGCAGACCCTGTTCTCGGCCTCTTTCTGCATCACCAAACCAGAGTGTTTAGAAACACAAAGTTAAATGTAGATTCACAGATAATGCCCACTACCTGTTTTATAAATCATGATTTTCACTATTTTATGTCAGATTTAGAATGCCTTAGAGGAAAATATGATATTTTTCATTAGAAAATTATTCCCAACCAAAACACTGTTGGATGCACAGCTTTACGTTTGGGGTGTGCCGAGGGCGGTGCTCGGCTGACGGCCCCCCCGCCCCACAGCAGCCTCTTCCAGAAACCAGGCACACGGGCACTTGGAGGGGCCTGCCCGGGGCTCCTCAGCCCGGAAACGAAGCCCTAGTCTCACGGCCGCCCCTTTCTGCATTTCTGGAGCTGAGCTTCTGAAGCCAGCAATTGGCAAACAGCTCCGTTCTCTTCCCTCCGTCCCTGACGTCAGGCTCCTCCTCTGAGCCCTGTTCCTTCCTCTCTGCCGGCTCACGTGCGCGTCCTCCTCAGCCGGTGCGGCCAGTCCTCGCGCCTGCCCTGCTCAGCCCGGGCCCCTGCAGACTGAGGGGCCACTGTGCCGCGACCGCGGCCTCGCACTCTGTTCGTGTCTTCGTCTCCGTCCTAACACGGTGCCCGTGTTTTGTGTGTCTGTGTGTCCAGCAGGTAAAGGCCCAGCCGTGGCCAAATCAGGGACCTCAGGATCAAAGGTTGGAAGCAAGATCCCAACCCCGAAGGGACTGAGCAAAAGCTCTGGCAGGACATACACGAAGCGGTGACATGACACGCGTTCTGTCTCCTTTGTCCCCACAAGGGACGGAGCAAGTTTCCTGACTGTGAACCATTTCTCCTAAAATCCGGCCTTGGACGTGGTGACCCGTCCACCGCCCCCGCTGTCCCTCGGCTCTCGGCCCCACTCGTCCTTACCTGTCGGGCCGGATGTGCAGCCGACCGAAGAACCTGCATCCCGGGGCTAGGACCAAACCCGCCGCAGCCTCAAGCAGCCGGGCGTCTGACCTCCCAGCCCAGTGGGAACAGAAGAGCATCAGTGTGTTTGAAGGGCACCGACCCCACTGCCCGGGTGGGTCGGCACGCGGAGGGCGTAACGCGAGCACAGCGCTCTCCCCTCGTGTGCTCGCTGTCACTTCCATAAAGGCTTCGCTGTGAACCTGGCGCATGGTGGTCTCTCTCACACGTGGCAGAATGCCCGCTGGGCCTTGGCCCCCCGGCAGCGGTAACCGGCCGGGAGAGAGACGGCGTGCGCGAGTCTCACCGGGCACTGTCCCTCCCCCGGGCGCGATCTGCCCGCCCCTGCCCGGCGCACCGTCTCACCCGTGTCCATGGAGCCCACGCTCCCCACTCTCACAGGTCACCGTGCATGGGTCCCCCTGCGGCACTCAGGAGCGCCGGGGCCCGTGAGGAATGTGGGGTCCGTGGCAGTCCCCCCGGCTCCGAGTCAGGGCTGTGCTCAGGGCGCTCACGTCCCCTACACGTGTGCAGCCCCCAGACAGAATTATGAAGTGACTGTCCCCTGATTGTCCTGAGCTCACCTGACCACACGTGTCGGTCGAACAACCCTCTCCTAAAACCTAGAGGCAGACGTGGCGTTGTGGACTCTGGCGTGGAGTAGCTTCTACTTCACGTACGTCACAAGTGAGCCTCCAGCCCAGACCACAGAGCGTCTGCCTCGGGCCTGTCGTGCTGCCCCTCACACGTCTACGCTAGAATTGGGACCATAAGTTGGTCCTGTGATACTTCAAACACCAAACACCACTTCCAATGAAGAACCCAGACCCCACTCCTGGGCAGCCATCGGGCCCGGGGAGTGGGCCCGCGTGCTTCCTCTGCGGGCGGCCGTGGCGACCAGCCCGTGTGCGTCAGCAGTCTGCTGGGAGGCGCCCCAGTGTCCCCCCGCGCAGGGCTGTACTCCCCGCGGCCGAGCCTCCCGGGGACCCGAGGCGGCTGGCCCTTCCTGTCGCACCGTGCGGCCTCCTGAGCGTCAGGCAGGCTTTCCGAACACCAGCGAGAACTGGGCGCAATGGATGAAATGTGGACTAAATGATTAGTGCGTAGGTATTCTGAGTTCCCAACAGTGTAAAACAACAAAACGTATTTTAGAAAACCCCTAACAGCTGTTTGAGCGGTGTGCTCCCTGAGTACGTTCGTGACCGTGAATCTGCACGACTCATTCTCCATTCTGGGCGAACTAATACCTTCTCATACACAGCAAGGATAAGACTAAGAGAATTACCTTTAAAAACAATAACCAATTAAAAAATAAAAAGTATATGGGGAGAAATAACATAAACCTTCAGTGGACAGAGCAGAGTGCAGATGCCGACCGATGACGCACGAGCCTTCCTGGCCCGGGAACAGCGGCTCGACCTGCCGGCCCGTCCACGCGCAGACCAGACGCTTCCGTAACCAGAGCAGCGGTGACACGAGTTAGTGAAGGAACCATTCCTTCTTCTCCGATCAAAACTTTCAAATATCTGTGTCCTATTTTCTATATATTGTAACTTATGTAACTTAAAAAAATACTTGTAAAAATACTTAATTTTAGTGATTGACAAAATCGGGTGCATTTAAGACCAGTTAGCATTGTTGGTTACGGAAGAATCGTGCATTTACGTTGAAATGATCCCTAGCAGTGACTCGTGGCTACTGAAAGCCTTACAGAGTTATAGACTATTAAGGAACCACAAATAAAAGATAAAAAATTTGGAAGGAACTGTAAGATCCCTTGGCCATTTATAAATAAATATGTAAATTTGGAACAGGAATTAATAATTGACTTTTCATTCCTGAATATGTTGTGGATATTTAACTATTTATTTCTATTATTTTCATATTTCAGAATATTTTATGAAGCTAATTTAAAAAAATGTGTATAAATTAGGCATCAGAATACACATGTAAATACTTTTAATGAAAATTTGCAACTTTTTAATGTTTTAACATAGTTTTCTATTTGTCTTTATTTCAGGTACCAGAATTATAATATCTAACTAATATATTTTTGTTGTTACTTCTGGGGCTAGGGGTCACTTCACCCTGAGCATATGAACATAATAAAAAGATCACTAAAAGTTTTGTCCCTTTTATTTCAAGATTACAATTAAAAGGCAAACGGAGTGTGGTCCACTCTGGCGCTCAGGCTGGGGGCTCGGCCGGGGGAGGCACGGAGGGGACAGAGCCCGGCCCCACGATGTGGGGTGTGTGTGGACATGACCTTTCCTGCTGAACAAGCTGAAGGACTGTCAGCTCCATGTGACTTGGAGGAAATGGTTGCCCAGCTTTACCCTGTGGGAGGAAACCGGAATGTTCTTCAGACGGTCTCACGGTGCCCACTGGACGTCTCCACGCCTGGCCCCCTTGGCCAGAGGGACTGCGATCTTGCTTTCAAATGAGTAAAAAGGCAGTATTTTCTCTGTTCATGTGTGGAGTGACTTTAAGCTTTTATCAGTTTGGGGAATTGTAAAATCGCTTCCATTTTTAAGTTGTCATGTGCAGGTTTTTCCTTCCACGAAGTAGTAACGTAAAGCTGACGGCACTGCGGTTTCGACGGGACAATGACTTAGAGTGTTTTCTCTTGTTTGGTGACTAGGGCGCCTGCGTGGGGGAGGGGCCAGGTGTGCGCGCTGCAGCGTGTGGGGCGAAAGAGAAGCGCTCCACTCACCCCTGCCCAGGTGCGGGAGGAGGAGGAGCCCTTCCTTCCGTGGGCTGCTGGAACTGGGTGCTCATTTGTGCCGATGCGTGTTTGCTCCTAAAAACCAGGTCCACTCCAGAAAGCTGAGCGGCTCTCAGCCGCTCCAGGGGGCCTCCAGCCACCCTCCCCGGCAGCTGGGCCGCGACTGGAGCAGTGACCCTCCGAGCTGCTCCCCTTGGGGTCTTCAGAATGCTCACGAGGACCACGTGGGGCCAGTGAGGTTATCCTCAATGGCAGCCGGGGATGCTGGCTCCCTGGAAGGCAGCGGGCCCGGATGAGAACGCTGGATCCTGACAGACCCGGGAGGCCTCGTCCCTGCCTCAGTTTGCCCTCTGTGGAGTGAGGCCGAGGAGAAGGTGCTGATGAGGCCCCACCTGGCCAGTGGGTCTGCAAGTTTGGGGAGGGAGCCCGCCCCTAAGCTGAGGGGTGCCCCCCGGCCCTTCATCCCTCATTAGGCTGTACCTGCAAGGGGCAGGGAGCAGGGAGACTGAGGCACGGACCACCACCTGCCCAGAAGGCCTCCGAACTCCACCGAACTTCCCAGGCCCCAGGCCCACCTGAGCCCGCTAGTGCTGGGATTGCAGGGGAGGGGCAGGGAGAGTGGGGAGGACTGAGGTCAGACACCCCGTTGGGTGGATTTCCTTGTGCACAGGAGGAGCTCATCCCCAAGCAATGCCCTTTGGTGGCCCTGGTCCTGCAGGTTGCGGACTCGCCAGGAGAGGCGTCCCTGGTTCCTCTCGGTCCTGGGACCAGTCCGGCAGAGGGAGGGGTGCAGTGTCCTGCCTGAAGATGGGGGACATTGTGGGAACCACTGCCGGGGTTCTAGATAGAGATCTTTCTCTCCCTGTGGGGTAGGGAGCAGCTTGGGGGTGCTGTTTACCAAATTCCGGGATCCTAGCAGGGGGTGGGGGGTTCCCTGGTGGTTGGGGGGGGGCAGGAGGGCGAGCCTGCAGGTGTCCAGCTCCAAGCATCAGCCCGGGCGGGGCCAGGCCAGGAGCGGGGCCACTCCTGTTCTTCCTACTGAAAGTTTAAAAGTTTTGCTTTTTAACACTGCCATCTGTAACCTACCTGGAGCTGTTTTGTATTCCTGTTCCTGAATGAGACAGAAACTTGTGAAACAAGACACAAACACAGGACCTGAACGATCAATCATTTGGCTCCATTACAGTCATGAAGTCTGTGTCAAAGGCGCGTCGAGAGGCCTTTACAGAAACAGAAAACCAGAACACATTTATTTACAACGTGCAACCAACAAAGAATTAGTACCCGAAAGACACAGGGAATTCCTACGCATCATTAGGAAAGGGCCAAGCAGGCCTCTAACCTGGCTTTGTGCGTGCAAATAGGTAAGTGATTCCAGAACACGGCACTGCAGGGGTCTGCGGCTGCAACAAGTTATCGCGAGCGCAGGGACTCACGGCACACGGGACGGACTAAGATCGGGGCTCACCGGGTGCAGGGGCCCCGGGGGGAGTCCACTCCTCGCCATCCCAGCTTCCAGAGGCTGCTTGTGCCATAAAACCTACTGCATTCACAGGTTCTGCGGACTAGGGCACGGACCTCTCTGGGGGCCGTCATTCTGCCCACCACACATGTAAGAACACCACACGCCTAACATCTATTTCGCTTTTCAAAAAGGCCCTCACCACCTGGAAGATATGCGGGAAAAGTTAAAGATTAGTGATGGCAATACCAGAAAAAAAAAGAACAATACTAGCGTATTGGTGTTTATTTCACATAAAAACAGTATTTGCACTAAAAATGGTTCACAATTCATATGCTACAAATACCAAGGCAACTTAATAGCCAATGCATTTAAAATAACGTATAAACAAATTACAAACATTAAATGAACCGTAAATTCATAAATGTAAAGATTGAGTATAATTAATCATGCAATAGATAAGTTACGAGGATAAAATTTATAAAAATATTAAAAATACACTAAACAATATGCAAGTGGAAAAATGCAATTAGTAATACACATTCTTAAATGAAACGCTATTTTCTTTTTAGTATATGTGTGTGGAGTTATTCTTAGAATATTGTAAGCCCTAAGGGGTGAGCGTGGAAGCAGCTGAAACGTCAGCAGCGTTCCTGGCCTCCGGCTGTGGAAAGCAATGGCCCAGAAGGAACAGGATCCCACGATCCCCAGGGGCAGGGCATAGGTTAGGAGCTAGGAAGGAATGTAACCGTCATCCCCCCTTCCTGCTCCTCCCTTATCCCATGACTGCCTCCCTGCATGCCTACACGTCGTCGGGGAAAATGCAAGCCTGCCTCAAGATATTTGCCATCCCTTGTACTCCTTTCCCACGCTTGGAGGCATCTGTCCTTGCTTTTCTGATAAAAAACAAAATAAAAGCTATGAGCAGAATCCAGCTGAGGCTGCCTCTGGCAGAGGCAGTCCTGCACGGCCGCTCAGATGGTTGTTCGAGAACTTGATTTCAGTGCGTGACGGCGTATGTGCTGCTTTAGTGATGACTATGTTGTCTCTTTTAATTATTTTTAAGAGAGGGAGAGAGTGTGTGAGCAGGAGGGGCAGAGGAAGAGGGAGAGAGAATCTCAAGCAGACTCCAGGCCCAGCGCAGAGGACACAGGGCTCAGTTTCAAGGTCGAGAGATCATGACCTGAGCCAAAACGAAGAGTCGGCAGCTTAACCGATGGACCAAGCCACCCAGGCGCCCCTGGACTGCTCAGGGTCAGACCCGGGTGGGGCGGGGTGGGGCTTCACTGCTCAGGGTCGGACCCGGGTGGGGGGGGGG
>NW_022589705.1:98680972-98701737 GCF_004348235.1 Phoca vitulina
GGACCCGGGGGGGGGGGGGCTTCCCTGCTCAGGGTCGGACAGGGTGGGGGTGGGGTGCGGCGACCCCGTCGGGCTGTGGGTCCCGGCCCCCGAGCAGCCCCAGACGCCCGCAGAGGCCCTCCCCTCCACGAGGCACCTCCCCGCCGCTCTCCTCCCGGAGGCGCCCGGGGCTCGCGCCGTCCCCGCGACCTCTCCCCTTCCGGCCCGGGCCGGAAGTGACGCGCCGTGCCCCGGAAGCGCCCCTGGAGCGGCGGCGCGATGGCGGCGGCGGCGGCTCCCGCGCCCGAGGCCTGGCCCGAGCTGGAGCTGGCCGAGCGCGAGCGGCGGCGCGAGCTGCTGCTGACGGGGCCCAGGCTGGAGCAGCGGGTGCGCGCGGCGGGCGGGCGGCTGCCGCCGCGGCTCTTCACGCTGCCGCTGCTGCACTACCTGGAGGTGAGCGGCTGCGGGAGCCTGCGCGAGCCGGGCCCGGGCCTGGCGCAGGGCCTCCCGCAGCTGCACAGCCTCGTGCTGCGGCGCAACGCGCTGGGGCCCGGCCTGAGCCCCGAGCTCGGCCCGCTGCCCGCGCTGCGCGTGCTCGACCTGTCGGGCAACGCGCTGGAGGCCCTGCCGCCGGGCCAGGGCCTGGGCCCCGCCGAGCCGCCGGGCCTCCCGCAGCTGCAGAGCCTCAACCTCAGCGGCAACCGGCTGCGCGAGCTGCCCGCCGACCTGGCGCGCTGCGCCCCGCGCCTGCAGACCCTCAACCTCACGGGCAACCGCCTGGACGCCTTCCCCGCCGAGCTCTTCCGTCCCGGCGCGCTGCCGCTGCTCAGCGAGCTGGCGGCCGCCGACAACTGCCTCCGCGAGCTCAGCCCCGACATCGCGCACCTGGCCTCGCTCAAGGTCGGCGGGGCGCGGCGGGGCGGGCCGGGGCCCTGGAGGCGTGGCGGGGAGGGAGCTGCGCTCGGAGCCGGGCCGCCCCCCTGCCGGGGCTCCAGCCTCGCGGGCCTGGCTGCCCTGGCGCCGCGCTCTGCGACCCGCCGTTGGGTAGTTAGCACGCTCGGCCGCCTGTCCGGTCGGGAGCAGGGCAGCAGCAGGGCCCTGGCTGAGCGTCGCCAGCCCAGACACTTGTGAGTCCGTGACCGAGCTGGGGAGGCGGCCCCCGGCGAGGCTCGGATGTGAAGGAGCAGGCGTTCCCGCAGTGCGGCCCGCGGTGGCTTCGTGTGAGGTATTTCCCTCGGCCCTGACGACTGCCTTCCAAGGGAAGAGGTCGTTACTCTGTTTAACGGAGGCCGAGGGGGTTGCCCGCAGTCGGCAGCAAGTACTGTGGGTGGTCCCGGAGCTGCGCGCTTACTCCTCCCCAGGCCCCAGCGCAACGCTTGGCGGGACAGGTGCCCCTCGAGCCCGCTGCGCGGGAGTGGGGAGGGCGGAAGTGTCCCCCCACACCTGAATCCGGTCTAGGGGCTCCTGTCCAGCGCTGCCTCCCGTGTCTCCCCCTTTCATCCTGAAAAAGGCCGATCTGTATTTCTTCTTACTCCTGCTCTTCATCCTCTGAATGCAGACTTTCTTAAGCAATAGAATGTGTCTGCGCTTCAACTGGTTTGTTTCAGCAGAAGTTACTCTTAAGATGCTGTCAGCTCATCTTACAGATACTGTTACGTCTGTGCAGATCTGAGCGCGTGTGCGTACGCGTGCGTGGATGTGTGCGTACGTGTGCATGGATGTGTGTGTACGTGTGCGTACGCGTGCATGGATGTGTGTGTACGTGTGCGTACGCGTGCGTGGATGTGTGTGTACGTGTGCGTACGCGTGCGTGGATGTGTGTGTACGTGTGCGTACGCGTGCGTGGATGTGTGTGTACGCGTGTGTTTGTAGTCAAGAGAAGGGGGTGCCACGTGCTTGCTGGCATTTGCAGCGCGAGGCTGTGGGGGTGACTCCCGGGGCACTGTGGCCATCCAGGGCCGGAGGCTTCGCTTTGTGGCTGAGGGGACAGAACACGTACAACCCCGTGTACGCCATCTTCCCATCTGTGGGCTCTCCCGGTTTTCCGGAAGGTCGGTGTACCAGATGCGCAGCTGAGTACAGGTCGTGTGAGTGCAGAATCACTTGTTCCACTTCTCTTCGGATCCAGAATGTTTTCCCGGTGGTTAGGTTTGTTTTGAGTGTTCCGTACCACGTGTGCGGCACCCACAGCGATGTCCGTGGCCTTCATGTGTCCTGACACCGTCGTTCAGGGGATGTCTCCTCTGCCGGCCCTCGCCCCGCCGTTGCTAGGCCTCCATCGGTCTCCTCCACCTGAGGGGGCCTGTCCCTGTCGTGAGGGTGGTGCCAGAGCCAGCTGGGATCTCTTTTGGATCCAGGTGTCCTCCGGGGGCCTTTCTAAAATGATGCCCCGTGAGCCGTGCCACTAGAACTGTGTGGAGAGCGTTGCTGCCCACGCTGGGGTTGTGCGGACAGACACCCCTGCAGCTGCTGGGGGAAGGCAGCTGGGGTGCGGGAAACTGAGCTCGGAGGCAGAAGTGTGGGCTCCCTCAGCGTCTCGTGGCCGTGCCGCTGGTTCCCGCACCAGGTCCTCGCCTGTGGGAGACTTGCGGGGACGGCCACCGTGCCACGAGCGGGGAGGACTCCAGGACCGACCGAAGCCTTGTGTGGGAACAGCGACAGTTGTTTCACGTGCTGACGGGTCCCCGCCCAGGGTGGCACGGAGCCGCCGTGCTCGCTCGGGCCCGAGTGCCCTGTTCAGCTGGCTGCTCGCTCCCGGGACGTGCGGGCGCCGCTCTCTGCCCCGCGGCCTGGTGCACTTGTTCATGGCAGCCCAGGGCTCCTGAGAGCACGACTGCGAGAGGCGTAGGCTTGGAGCTGGCACCTGGCACTCCCACTGCACCCGGCAGATGGGACGAGTGAAGCCCCGTCCACGTTCCTGGGGAGACTTCACGCAGGAGGTAAATTCCTGGGGCGCACTGCTCCCTAGGAGCCACCAGAGTAGCACACAGGCCTCTGCCTGTCCCTCCCCTCACTTCCAGAGTGCGCCCTCCCCCAGGGAGCTGCCCCAGGCGGTGGCCCCAGACCTGGCTGCCGTGAAGGCCCGACCCTCCCCCCCACTCCGGCCGCCGGTGACAAGGAAGCCCAGAGACGGCCAAGTACTCTCCGTGCCGGACCTCCCTGGCTGGTTAGCGGCCTGCACTGAGCCCGGTTCTGTCGCCGTCCTGCTGTCTGGCCATTCAGCTTGGCTGCCCACAGGAGGCCTTGGAGCATCTGGAGGGGTTTTTTCCCCGGGGGCGCCTGTCGTTGCACTGGTCTGTCACCCGTGGGGCTCAGCTGCCGAGGCGGGGCTGCACCGAGGATGGCGGCCCCTCACGGCACTCCTGCCTGCGTCACAGGTGACGGGCTCTGGCCAGCCACGGCTGACAGGGACGGGCGGGACAGATGCGCCCAGGTCTCCCCGTCCCCTCTCGCCCCCCGCCCCCTGCCCCTGCTGGTGCCTGCGCCGATTGGGGCCACCCGGGTCACTCACAGGTGGGAGTCCCCCTGTGGTCAGGCTTCACAGAGAGGTTGAACTTGGATTGTGAAACCTCCGTCCAGCACGCAGACACACTGAAGTTTAGAAGCCCTTCCTCCGTCTTCGTGTCTTCCCGATGGGCTGCTTGGTGCCTGGCTGGGGTTCGGGTCCCCCGTGCCCGCTGGAACGAAGACGTCTCCTAGCGCCCCTCCGGAGGTGGCGTGTTCGTCTCGGGGTCGCACAGCCAGGGATTTAGCACCCCTTCCCCAGCATAGGGCCCTGCAGCAGTGATGTTCCCAGAGGTGCTCGGTGGCCCAGGCCCAGTGCCATCTATGTGACCTGCAGGAAGGGGGTAAATGGGGTCTCCGTGTGTCGGCTCCAGGCACGTTTCGGGGCGCCGGTCCATGTGCAGTTAATTCTACTCTGTGTTTCGTACCCTTTGGGGGTTGGCACGCACAATCCGAACTCTGCTTCCTGGTCAGAGACCTGCCCTCCTGCAGGAGTTAAAGTCCGCACTGACGTTCCCTGTCACCTCAGGGCTCCTCCTGAGGCTCCCTTGTTCCCTTAGTGTCCTTTTCTAGGCGTGAAACCCCACTGAGTCTGCTGCACTTACCTGCCACTGTCCACATTTCTACAGGGCCCCCAACTTCCAGAACCCCGATCTGCCGCCTCCCCCTCCCCGTCCACATTCCCACGGGGCCCAGCCCAGGGCCTGAGCTGCCCTCTGGGCCCTGACCGCTGACCCTGCTTACTGCTCTGAGATGTCTGTGATTTGCTCGTTATTAGCCCTGAAGGAAGCCCCCTGACCCAGGACCCTCACACCGTTGGCCACTGTGGTGGGGGCGGCAGCCGGGGAGGCACGGCCCCCCAGTCTCCCCTCCTCGTCGGTTCCTCCTCTGCCGCCGGCACATGGCATCCACCCGGCCGACCTTCTGCAGCAGTGATGTGACCCCGACGGAGTCCTCCAGCTGGCCTGAGCCCTTCAGACAGTGTGGCGGACCCCACAGCTGGTGTGCGCTACCCCAGACCTGACCTCAGAACACCAGCCCCTCACGGCCGCTCACAAGCTCCGGTGGTGGGGCTGATACGGTCCCCCCCGCCCCCGTCCCAGTCCTGCTCGAGCGAGGAGAGAGGTCGGTGAGGCAGAGTGGCCACAGCTGTAGGAAATCGTGTTGCCCATAGCCCCTCGGGGCCGCTTGGTCCCCCCCAAGGGGACTGACGGCCAGGTCTGGCTTACGTGCTTCCTTCCTCTCGTCGTCCCCGGTCCTGAGTGCAAGCTGGAAGCCGGCTCTAGCTGCTCGCTGTCTCCTGAGCCCTGGCAGGGGCTCCGCGGCGGCACCAGGTGCTCGCCCGCCTGGGAGTCTGTGCGCTGGCTCTGGGCTCAGCAGCCCCAGGACTGCCTCATTCACAGCCGGGGTCTGACTCGTCCCCGCCACCAGCCAAGAGGCGGCATCTCCTGGATCATCAGCCCTTGCTCCCCTTTCAGCTCGTGACAAAATCCCTCACCAGTCTTGTTGGGGCCTGTTACGTCCCAGTCAGGCCCAGGACTGGTGCTGGCCTAGCCCACCCAGTACGAGCGCTTGCTGTGTGTGTGTGCGCGCGCGTGCGTGTGCATAGCGGGGGTGGGGGGGCTGCCCTCTCACCACAGCTGCCGGAGGGGAAGCAGAGGACCTGCCCCAGACCCACCTACTAGAAGGCGGCTCCGTCGGTGTCCCTCCTGCCCGGCCCGGCTGTGGCGTGATGACCCCGCACGGTGGCTGTTCTGATGGTTTCCATCGTGTCAGCGATGCGTTTTTGCCAAAGCCCGGTCACTAATAGTGACGGCAGGTTCTTCTGCACGGGCCATAGCGTTTCACGAGCCTCCTTATGGCGCAGACAGCAGCGGCCCTGTAGCCTCCTGGGTCAGGATGGGGGCCGAGAACCCAGGCCAGCGTCCGAGCCGGTGCGCCATTCTGCACACAGGTGGAGTTGAGCGTGCTGCATCGTCCTGCTGGGGGCTTCGTATTTCCATACGAAGAGGAATGCTTGTGACTCATGCTGTGTTCTTTCTTTTCAACTCTTTAGTTTAAGAAATGTGAGCACCACTTTGTGGGGAACCTGTTTCTCGTCTCAAGTACTTACCTGTTCATAACCACAAGTTCTCCTCGTTCTGTGCTCTTTTCTCTGTCACCTTCGTCCATTGGGATAGTTGTCACCACAAGGAACCTTGCAGGGGAGCAGGAAGCGTTTCGTGGGGGTTGTGGGCAGCCATCACCGTGGGCTGTGTGGCCGCAGTGTCAGTCTGGGCGCAGAGCGGGGGACAGGCCGTGTGGGGTGGGGCAGCGCGCGGGGAGGCAGCGTGTGACCGCAGGCCCTCCGTCTCCCTCCCAGACGCTGGACCTCTCCAACAACCAGCTCAGCGAGGTCCCAGCGGAGCTGGCCGACTGCCCCAAGCTCAAGGAGGTCAACTTCCGGGGGAACAGGCTGACGGACCGGCGGCTGGAGAAGATGGTGCACGGCTGCCAGACCAAGTCCATCCTGGAGTACCTGCGCAGCGGAGGCCGGGGCGGCGGGCGGGGCAAGGGCAGGGCGGACGGCCCGGAGAAGGAAGAGGCCCGCAGGAGACGGCGCGAGAGACGGAGGAGGGAGAGTGTCGAGGGGGAGGAGGAGGAGGTGGACAACGCCAGCAGACTGCTGCTCCGGGTCCTGCACGTGTCTGAGAACCCCGCCCCGCTCACCGTGCAGGTCAGCCCCACGGTCAAGGACGTCCGGCCGTTCATCGTGGGGGCCGTCGTGAGAGGCATGGACCTGCAGGCTGGGAACGCCCTCAGACGGTTCCTCACCTCCCAGGTGGGTGCACGCGGCCCAGGAAGGGCAGGGGCAGGGGCGGGCAGGCAGAGGGGCTGGTGGCCCGGTGTCGCTGTGTGTGTGCACAGAGCAGGTCGGACCTGGGCCTCGGTCCCGGGGGCTGCCTGTGGGGGTGCGCGCCACCTGCTCATCCAGAGACCCTTCCAGTCCTGCCTTGTTTCTGAAGTCAGCTTTGTTGCAAGCGGAGATCGGTGTTTCCTGAGTTTCTGATGTCTCCGGGGATTTTCTCGTTTCTGTAGTTCACACAGTTTCCTACAAGATAGTATGAAAATCGTCAGCTGTTCTCACACTAGACGAACATCGTGATTTGTTTTTCTATGCAGTTATGCAGTCTGCCCAGCTTTTAAAGTAGAAGCCACTTTGATGTTTGCAGACCCCCCACCGCGGCCCTGTGGGGACGATGCAGCTTTCTGGAAGTCTGTGTCCTGTGCACTCCTAGCCAGGAGTTTAGAACTCAACCATCAGTGTTTTCGAAGAAAAACGTGCTGGGGATATTTTTTTCTTAAGTCATATTTTTATTCAGTCAAATTTTAGTTCAGGGAGGGTTCTTTGAAGTTTCAGATTCTCTGTTACAGAAAGAAGAAATTCTGCCCCTGAACAGATAAGAGTTTTCCAGTGACGGTTCCAAGGATGTGTTTTGGGTGGGGGAGGCCACGGGAGCAGGCAGAGGGGCAGGGCGCAGGGCGGGCAGGCAGAGTGCAGGGCGCCCAGCGGGCAGAGGGGCAGGGCGCAGGGCAGGCGGGCAGAGGGGCAGGGCGCAGGACGGGCGGGCAGAGGGGTGGCGCGCCGGGCAGGCAGGGTGCAGGGCGGGCAGCGCGGGGCGCTTGGGCACTGAGCTCGGCGGGTCTCACATTGCAGACGAAGCTTCACGAGGACGTGTGTGAGAAGAGGACGGCAGCCACCATCGCGACCCACGACCTCCGGGCCGTGCGCGGGCCCCTGCTCTACACCGCCCGCCCGCCGCACGACCTCAAGGTGAGGGCACATGCCCCTCCCCGTTTGCATCTGTTTTGCGTTTCCGTGAGGCGCGCACGCTCTGACGGCGTGCCTGTGCTCCCAGGCAGCATCTGATGCTGCCCCCGGCGAGTACCCCGGGTCACACACAGGCCGTGTTTGCAGTTCATTTGAAAGTACACTCATCAGAGGAGGGAGTGGTCTCAAAGTGGTTTCCTTCATTTGCTCAGCTTTCACCAAACACGGGTTTATGTACTGACTGCAAAACCCCTCATTTGGGTTGACTTGCGTGAGCTAGGTTTGTCTGTTACTCCCCAGGGCGCGGCGGGGTCCCCGCAGGCAGTCCGGGAGCCCAGCTGCGCGCCTGGCTTGACCGGCCCCTCCCGCCTCGGCCTTCCAGGGGCCACAGGCCTGGGAGTCGCCGTGGCGTGTGGCGGGTTGAAGGTTAAGCCCAGCTTCGGGAGGGCTGGTGTGTGTGGCAGGTCCCTGAGGGGCCTTTGGGGGCCCCGCATGCTCACGCCACCATCACAGGGAGAATGGAGGGTAGAGCCGAGAGGGGACGCTGTGCCGATGGCCACATGAGCGGACGACTGGCAGCGTGTGGTGGCCGCGGCTGTAAGGAGAGCTTGTTCCATCTGAGCTCACCACCAGGTGTTTACCCCACAGATCGTGCCCTTGGGGCGCAAAGAAGTCAAGGCCAAGGACCTGGTGCGGCAGTTACAGCTGGAGGCCGAGGAGCACAGGAAGCAGAAGAAGAGGCAGAATGTGTCGGGCCTGCACAGGTGGGCGGGGAGCCTGCCCTCCACCCCGCGGGGGCACACCTCCGGCCTCCACTCCACCCACAGGCTGCCATAACCTGACGCTGTCCCTGACAGATGTTAAAATCTCCCAAACTTCGTTCCCTGCGCTGTCAGAGACTCGCATGGGGTGAAAGGAACCGTGTCAGACAGCCCTCTTCTCTCGGAGCAGGGCTCAGACGCTGCTTTGGGGAGAACGGGCTTTCTTAAGCGCGCAGGCCCTTCATCGGGAGGGACGGGGGTCCTGCCCACAGCACGTGCACAGGGACGGGGGAGGGTAGTGCGGTCACCCGGACGACAGCAAAGCCATCAGGCCTACAGCATTTTGTCCACATCACCAGCGGCTCGGGTGGGGTATGGGTGGCCTGCTGCGCTAGGCCCACGTGAGGACAGGCTTTAGCACGTCTTCCTCCCGAGCTCGTAGATGCCCTGGTCTCACACTGATTAGTCTCAAGAGCTTGCATTTGTCCAGTGTGACCTGTAGGTGTGCGTTCCCATAGTTACGCCACCTCCGTGTTTTTTCCCCGCAGATATCTGCACTTACTGGACGGGAAGGAGAGTTACCCCTGCCTCGTGGATGCGGATGGCGACGTGATTTCTTTCCCACCGATAACCAACGGCGAGAAGACGAAGGTCGGGCAGGGCCTGTGCGTGTCCGTGTGTCTGGGGGTGCTCCACCGTGATGGCCTGTCCCCCCGCCAGACCGTGCAGGCCCCATGCCGGGCTGCCCACAGAGGCCCCCGGTCTCCAGAGCCGTGTCCCTGTCATGCGCGGTGCTGCACCAGGCGTCACCATGTGTGCGTTCCCGCCGTTTGGGAAGGGGACGGTCCCAGTTTGTGTGGCACCATTTTTTATAGATTTTTCCTCAGAGCACTTGCTGATGTTTCTGGTAACTTTATTCTTCCCTGAAGCCCCTCTGATTTCTTTTTAAGATTAAGAAAACAACTTCTGATCTGTTTTTGGAAGTGACAAGTGCTACGAGTCTGCAGACCTGTAAAGAGATCATGGACGCCCTCGTGCTGGTGAGTCCGTGCTCGCCCGGTTGGCACTCTGGCCACAGGGACGGACAGCGCGCCCTCCATCTTCCTGCCTCCCCTTGCACGCACGGCTGCCCCGGTCGCCTCTAAAAGAGTATTTTTCCTTTGCAGAAAATGGCAGAAATCAACAAGTACACACTAGAAAATAAAGAGGACGGATCACTTTCAGATCCTGAAGCCGACGCGGCCTCTGGACGGCCTCCGGGTCCCAGCGGGAGCCCAGGTGCCGAGAAGGCCGGGAGCGCCTCACTGGTGGTGGAGCAGGTCCGGGTGCTTGACGAGGACGGGCACCTGAAGGTGGTGTACCCTTCTAAGACAGACCTGGGCCTCGCCGCTCCCCACGTGACCGTGATCCGCTGAGCCCCGGCCGCCGCGTGCCCACCAGCTCCGCCTCGCGCTCCTCAGCTGCACCTGTCGTGGTGACGTTAAGTTACTCGTTACGTTCTCACCCCGTGGTTTTTAAGATCCACGCCTCTGTTCGGTTGTCTGGACGGTTCCGTCCTGTCACGGTGACGCCACATTACCACAGACTTGAATCGTTTGCCTTTCCGGCACCAAACTATTCTACTAACGCTTTCTACGAAATGACTCAAATATCAGAATTAACTGTTGAAAACATCCTGAAATCATGTGAACACAGCAGATACCTTTATTCAGGGGAAAAAAGACTGAGAGGTTTGGATACTCAGCTGTGCACCGGGAGGCCAGACGACGTGCGCTCAGTGGCTGCACCAGTATCCCCACCACCCAGCGGCTTCTAAACCCGCACCGTGCTGGCCGCGCAGCCTCGACGGGAGTGACGTCCTGTTCCGGCTTGCCCCAAATCATCATCTTTTTACGAAAAAAATATTTTTTAGGTGACCTTAGAATTGGCAGAAGCATTTTTTTCTTCCCGTTGCGGTTGGACGCATTAGGGGAAGCGCGACAGAGTCCCCTCGTGCGGCCCCGGAGAGAGGACCAGACGTCAGAACGCGCAGCTCCGGGCTCGCGCGCAGTTCCCTGTTGTGGAATTGGCTTCCGCGGACCGGCCGGGACGTTCTGCCGTCAGCCAGCTAGAGGACGGACGGAGCGGGTGGCTGCAGGTGAGCTTTGAAGCCGACAGCCACAGAGCGCGGCCAGGTGTGAGCGGTTCTTCAGCATTTTGTGTTTTAGGTTATTTCCAGTTTTGAGTGTCTCGGGCCCTAGACCGTGAGTTCACATTTGTTTCTGCGCGCAGGTGCCCCTCCCTGGCCATGGGGTAGGTGGCGTTTACTGACCCCCCTGCTTCATGGTCTGGCGGGGTTACGAGACACTCAGCTGGCTTTTGGTATTTAGTGACCCCGTCGGTGTCACGTCCTGTGACCTGCGAGAGACGGTTTGTGTTCTGCGGACTTGGGGAGCGTTTGCAAGAGGCTCAGTGAACCCATGCATTTAGCCATCAGAACCAGACGTGGGGTGGGGGGAGCTCACGGAGGCACGTGGTTCTCCCAGGGCTCGGCCAGCCCGCTTTGTAGGACCCGGCCCGGCTCTCCGGGCACCTCCTGGGCTGAAGGAGGTGGGCCAGATGGTGGCTTTTCCTCGTTTTGTTAGCCCCAAACCTACCAAATGTCCGTGCTGGCGGCTCCGGCTTGTCATCTCATGAGCCCTGGGCACTCAGGGCGGCGACTGCTGTGGGTGGCCTGGCTGGCGTGGGTCTGTGGCCGGGGCGGGGGGGGCACGTCCTGTCAGCTGTGACCTCAGTGCCGGCCCGTTGCCTTCCTGACGCAGCTCAGCCCCGCGTGAGGTGTGATGTGTTTGACTTCCCACTGGGAACCAGACATCCTTCCTCTTTGCCGGTCCAGGCCACTAATAAACGTCATTTAATAACACCTGTGTTCCTCCCCAGTGAATCTTTTCTTGGCAGTATTTCGGAGTAGTGACTTTGGGGAAACAGAGGACCTGAACCCCCCCTTCCCAGCCCAGATCTTGCCAGCAAAATGCAAGAGGGGCTTAATGATCACACAGGCTCTGCCCAGAGGCTGCTGGGCCCTCCAGGTCTGGAGCGGGAGGTGGACCCCCTCCCAGGGCACCTGCCCCCAGCAGGTCTCATTCCTGAGTCTCAGTGGGAGGGGAGACTGCCCGACAACTCAGCAGGGTGCTGTCACCCCTCCCTGGCCAGGGCCTGCGGGGCCACATCTGGTGGAGGCAGCTCCCAAGGGCCTCTGCCTGCAGTCTCCCTGCTCAAGAGGCCCGGCCACTGGTGCAGCCCACGGAAGGGGACACGCACGTCCACCAGGGAGTGGGCTGGCGCACCCTGCTCTTCATCCTGAGACTTGCTGGGCCTTGGGGCGCACAGAGCACGAAGATCAGATCCAGATGGCTTTTGTCATCTGTTGTTGCCCATGGGGTTCCCCCCAACCCAGGGAGGTGTTTGTGAGGACCTGCAGGGATCACTGGGCAGTGCTGGGCTGAGCTGGGGAGGCTCTGAGGACACCGCCCCCAGACTGGCTCCCCATAGTGCCCCTCATGCGTGGACCACACCTGCTTGCTGCCCCACCTGCTCTGTCCTCCCTCCTCACCGTGCTCGAGCCTTGGCCCCCAGCCCCTCCCGTCTGACCGGTCCATCAGCAGACTCTGCATCCTGCCCAGGGGCTGCTCAGACAGTGGGACCCTGAAGCCCACAAGGCGTTTCGGAAGTCCGGGAGACCAGAACGGTCTGAGAGAGGAGTGGTGGGCGGGCAGCCGCCAGGGGCCCTCCTCTTTTCTGTCCAGCACCCTGGCCTGGCTCTTGGCAGAAGCTGCACCCAGTCTTGGAGAGACCCAGCCCTGCACCTCAGGAGCAGACTGCCAACGTCCTAGAGCCCATGCAACCCAGCTGTGCCCCCCCCCACAGTGCCCACCCTGTGGCGGCTCCAGCAGGGGCACCAGGGTAAGGCTGGCCAGATGCGGGTCGGCTGGCACGCCTCCCTCCCTCAAGTGTGGCCGAACAGGGCTGGGAGCGGGGTCTTCCTGGGGACAGGTGCTGAGGCCCAGAGACTAGGGCTGGCTGGACCAGACCTCTGCCTCTTAACCAGCTTCCCTTGTCCCCCCCCACAGCAGACCCCCATCACTGCTTGGAGACCCCAGCGCAGGCCCGGCCCACCAGCGCCACGCCCTCCTTGCGGGCAGAGCCAGGGACCCCCTGGGTGGTGCAGCTGTCCCTAACAGGCAAGCCAGTCTCATGGGGTCTCTGCCCTTCCCTGCCAGCTTGGCTTCTGACATGCAGGTTTGCCATGTGCCCTCCGATGTCGGGCTCCACGAGGACACTGTCCCTCATCTCCCGCCCTCAGTCCTCTGGGAAGAAGCATCTGCTAAGGTGTTTCTGGCAAGGGTCTATGGGGCTGAGACATGAGCCTGTAGTCAGTAGGTGGGGGTGAGCACAGGGCCCCGGAGGGCACCTACTGGGAACAAGGCAGGGGACGGGACTGAACCTCTGAGCCGAGGCCTTGTCCGCAGCCGGTCAGGTGAGGCAGGAACAGGCCCCGCCAGCGGCCAGTCCTCGGGCCTGCCCCCGGGGGCTCACGGCCCACAAGACAGCCCAGCCAGGCAAAGACATTCCAAGGCCCAGAGCCAAGTGGGAGGGAGGACGGGCCCTTCCCACAAGCCTCCACTGTTGTCCAAGTGCCCTCCAGCTGGCCTCACACCGGGCAGGTGCCCGGGCTCCTGCAAGAGGCCCTCACCCATCCTTCATTCAACAGACTTTCACTGGCTGCATTGGCACCCAGGCTCCCACAGGGCAGGGTGGGGAAGCGCCTTCCCACCGGATCCGCTCCCTCGGCAGGGACGGCCAGTTCACTGCAGGGAAGACTGGGTGGTGGGTCCCAGACAAGGGCTGAGGCCCCACTCCCCACCCTGGGGGGTTGGCAGAGGGACACACAGGCCCCCTCAGAGCCATCCCTGCAAAGCAGGAGTCAGAGGGCCCAGAGAGGGCAGGGGCCTCCCCGGGGCCCCACAGCCCCACAAGGTCCCCTCAGGGAGGACCCCTCCCTGGGGCTGCCAGGCCGGGGCCCTCTGCAGGGGCTCTGGAGGCGTGTCCCGCAGTCCCAGCTCAAGCTGGCCCTCGTCTCCCGGCCATCAGTGTCTCGGGCCGGCCGCCTGCGCCAGGCATGTGCTCCTGTGTCCCTGTTCGCCTGTGTGCCCGCATGCTGGCCGTGACCTTGGCACCCTGGGGTCTGTGTCGGGGGTGGGGGCGTGCGTCTGCGCAGAGAGAAAAGCCTTCTGTATACGAGGATCGTGTATATGGGGTTCAGTGTGTACAAAGGGGGTTCTGGTGTTCAGGGGAGTCTGCCCGAGCCCATGTCCCCACGCACGGGCGGCCAGCCCCGAGTGGGCGTGCTGGGCAGCCTTATTTGCACTTGTGTACGTAGTAACCAGTGAGATAGCCGAGGATGAAGACGGCCCAGAAGAGGGCCAGTCCGCCCAGTACCTTCATGGCGATGCCCAGCTTGCCCGAGCACAGCTTCCGGGAGATCCTAGGGAGAGAAGCACCCCCACATGAGCCCGAGTGGACCGGGGGCCTAGGCTGGAAGGGAGCGGGCCCTGGGGCAGGTGGACCCCGAAGGAGAGTGGTCTGTGTGCTCTGCTGACTCGGGAGACAGGAGGGAGCCCAGCGAGGTGGTGCAGGGCCCAGGGTGGCTGGGACTGCTGGGGCTGGGGTGGGGGGGCCTGCAGCATGGAAGCCGCCAGGAGGGGACGAGGTGGAGGGCTCCTCCTGCGGGCCGACGGGCCCTCACCTCTCCCAGGTCCAGGCCTCCTCTGGGCTGGACCCAGCCACCACATGGACTTCATCCCTGCTGCGGTCATCCCACCTGCTGTACTGAACGCCGCTCTCCTGGGGCTGCATGCCACGGGGTCTACGGCAAGAGGGGCAGAAGGTGGGCTTAGGCGCTCACGGACGGGGAGACCGAGGCAGGCGTGCGGGGCCCTGACTCCCTGTCAAGCATGGTCCCGGTGACAGCAGTGGCTGGGGCTCCATGTGGGGCTGCGCTTAAGGCCAGGGTCTGCCTGGGGGTAGGGGCGGGGGTGGGGGGACACGACGGTGGGCTGGCTCCTTCCCCCGAATCTTCTCACCTGGCTTACCAGGGGACCAGGACGCCAAGTGGTCCAGCCACTTGCCCAGGGTCACATGGGAGGAGGCCAAGCAGGAATTCCAACCCAGGGAGGCTGCAAACCCTTCCCTCAGGAATGTGAGAGGTTGTCTCCACCCAGCCCAGTCCCGGGGGGGAAGGAGCAGGCCTCTGGCAGAGCTGAGGCCACCCTGGAGGACAGCACAGGATACCGTGGGTCCTTGACCTGATAACTGCCTTCCTTCCCTCCCCATTCCTGACAGATAAGGCCCCAGAGCGACTCCGGAGGCTGGGAAGGCAGGGGATGGGGCGGCGGCTGGTCCGGCCTGTCTGGCAAGTCGGGGGGGGGCCTGGAGCGCCAGAGCAGCGACCCAGCGTGTCCAGTGTCCTCTGGCCTTTCCAACTTGCAGCCCCTCGCCCCCGACACCGCCTGCGGGAGAAGCCGGAGCCTGGGGGCCACCTGGGCCTGCTGGGAGTCCAGGGGCTGGAGAGGCAGGGGCCTCTCTTCTAGGGACCCCCTCCCACAGAATCCTGGAGACAGGCTTAAAGGCACAGCGGGCCACTGAACGGCAAGAGGCCAACCCAGAAACTCCGGACGTGCCTCCCTGTCTCCCTGTCGTCCCTTTCCCCAACCCCAGCCCAGCGGGGAGGAAGGAAGGGAGCTTGTCTCCGAGCCCCAAGGCCTGCCTGTCAGGTGGGAGCACCCGCTTTGCCACAGCCACTCAGATCAGGGGCCGTTCTCAGGCCCAAGGGACGCCAAGTGTCTGCGGACTGTGGGCTGTGCCTTCCCAGGTGTGTCTGGGAAAGGGGCTCTGGACCGACTCTGCTAGCTGTCTACCTAACGTCCACGCCCTGTCCACCCCTGGAGCAGAGTCCCATTCTGTGCCAGGCAGCAACGTGCCACCCCAAATGACAGCCAGGGGCTAAGACAAGCTTAATACCCTGGCCCCTGGCCCCCCAGGCCAGCCGGATGAGGGCAAAGTGCTGGGGTGTAGCAGAGCTGGGGGGTTCTTGCTTTCACCAAGGAAATAGCAGCCATTTCTTTCTTCCTGCCCCGGCGTGATGGCCGGAGCTGCAGCAGCCACCTTGCAGCCCAGATACCCATGCAACACCAGCCCTTATCGTGTGGACTCTCCAAATCCACACCGATTACCCACCCTTGGGCTTCTTGGTGAGAAGAGTCAACCCCCACCTGTTCAAGCCTGGGTTCCTGCCGTGGGCAGCGGAAAGCATTCCTAACTGATGGAGACTAGCCTGGCTCTCAAGTCATCTCAGTGGAACAAAGCCACTAGAAGCTGGTGAGGTGCCTAGAGCTGGGATCCTGCGGGCCTCACTCTCCAACCCCCACCAGAGGGTCACGCCTTGTACCTGGAGACACCCGCCAAGCTGGGGACCCTCTGGGGATACCACCGCATACCTTAGACCCTTTCGCCCCCAAAGCACCTCCGAGGAGCCCATAACTTACAAAGGGAGAGTCCTGGCGTGGGGCCCGGACTCCGGCGCCCAGGAAGGTGGTCAGGTGGTCTCTGCTCGGCCAGTGGATCTCTCCCGCCTCCTCCCAGGCCGCAGGTCAAGGTCCGAGGTGCGGCCGATGCCTGCAACCTCAAAAAAAAACAAAAAAAAAAACCCCAGAAAATAAAGAAAAGGTGAAGAGCGGCCCTTCGAGGAGCGGGAAGGGGAAGGGAGCGCTGGGGTGTCCAGAGACAGCAGGAGCCGGGCGGACATTTCCCGCACGTGGCCACCCGGCCCGGGGTCGCTCGGCCGGATCAGCGCTCCCCCCGCCCCCACCCCGCAGCTCCGGGACTCCCGGGCGGCCGCTCGCAGGGCAGGGAGGCCGCGGCCAGGCCCACCTCCTCCGTCCGCCTGCACTAGGAAGCTGCCCCCCGACGCGCGTCCCACCAGCGCCTCCGCCTCCTGCCCTCCGCGCCGCGCAGACGTGTCCCGGCCGGGAGGGGCGGGGCCTCGGGGGGGGCGTGGCGGCCTGGGGGCGGGGCAGGGGGCGAAGCCCGCACGGGGGCGCCGACCCCAGGCCCCAGGTGTTCCGGACGCGGCCGCCGGAGGGCGTGCGTGCCGCAGGGACAAAGGCTGTAGGGGCCGCAGGGGAGAGAGGGGGCTGCCGGGGAGAGGGGGCCGCAGGGGCACGGGGTCGGCAGAGGAGAGGGGGTCCCCTGGGCTAGGGTCTGCAGGGGAGAGGGGCTGCCCGGGCAACAGGGCCCTCGGGGTCCCAGGGGTGGGGGGGCGCGGGTCCACCCCCGGGCCGTGCAGGTGCCGGACTCTGGTGCAGAAGCGGGCCCTGGAGCCTCCGGGCGCTCCTGAGTCTGATCCGACAGGCGGGCGCCCCGGCGAGCCTGCGCGGAGTTCCCAGCTCCGTTCCTCGGGTTCCCGCACTGGGCCCGCGGCGAGCGCGAAGCAGGAACGGCCGGCGGCGCGCACAGGTGGGTGGGGTGGAGGACGCGAGCAGACGCCGCGGGCGGGTGCCTGCGTGCAGCGCGCTGCTGTGCCCAAAGCCTGCGGGGTGCGGGACGCAGACAGGGTGCCTGGCCTCCTGGAGCCTCCACCCGCAGCAGTGATGGGAACAGGAGGAGAAGATCGCCTCCACTGTCTCCCAGAGGGGTCGCCGCCGCAAGCGGTGCCCCAGCCAGGGGTGCCCCCACCGCACAGGTTTGTGCCGCAGGTGTTGGGAAGGGGCGGATGGGCACCGGGTCTCGGGCCTCCTAAGCCTGGGGCCTCAGGGGTGGGCCCTTGCTCAGTGTGGGGGTCTCCCCAGGAAGGAGCCAGGGGGGCAGATGGGGGCTGTGGTGGTCGCCCAAGCCCCCACGAGTCCCGGGAGACGGAAAAGCTGAGTTCATGGCCACTGGCAGAGTTTAATTCTAAAGCGAAAAGGCCGGGCCGCCCAGGGCTGGCTCCCTGAGCTGCGGCCTCCGCTGGGCGGGCTGGCGTCTGGGGGCCCGGCCTGGGTCTACTTGGAGGTTATCTTCTTGGACTTGTTCGGGGAGGACAAGGCCTCTGTCTGCTGCAGGGGAGGCACTCTGGCGCCTTTCTGTTTGAGCTGATTGTAGTAGTCGGCTCTCTCAGAGATGATCCTCTGCAACAGAAGCCCGGGCCTCGGTGGCGGGGACCCCTCCTCTCCTCCCCGAGCGGGGGCGGGCGGGGGGCGCAGCAGTGGTGTGCGCTGACCTGACCTGCTCTCCCGCGGAGAAAGCTCTGGTCTGTGGCATCTGCTAGCTTCCGTGCTGGAAACACTCCCCACCCCTGCTGAACCCCCCGGGGATGAAGCCGCAGGACTCAGCGCGCCACGGGCTGGCGTCACCTCTCCCCTGCAGCAGCGCTAACTGCACTTCTTATGTCCTCTGAGGATGTCGAGCGGCCCAGACCAAGAGACCTCAGAGGCCATCGAGTCTGTCCCTCAAGTCCCTTCTGTCCTGCGCACAGGGAGATGGCCAGCCGCTCCCTCACCTCTGCTGCTTTGGCGCATCACTGTTCTGTGTGCAGCAGAGGAAAGGGCTTCTTTCCTGGCTACTGGCGGGTACTGATGACTCCTCCCATCCCTCTCTCCTTCCCTCCCTCCTCCCTCTCCCCCACACCAAACAGCAGGAGCCAGGCTGCAGAGACCTCTCCCCAGGTCGTCTTGCAGGTGTCCCCCCTCCCCAGACTGTTGCCACCCTACAGGGGCACTGCTGACCAGGGCCCCACCCCACGACATAGGAGGAAGGAAATCAGGTCTCGGGGAAATGTGGGTGCTGGAAGGTCATAGGCACCTGCTGGGGCAAAGGGCCATGCCGTGGGAGGCTTGGGGCGTGGGCCCCTGGTGAGAGTCCATATGGCCCTGCACAGAGCACGTGGCAGTCAGGGCTCTTCGCCCAGAGCCCTCCCCCCACCATGCCCAGAAGGCAGACAGGCTCTCTCCCGCGTGCAGAGGGAGGCTCTACTGCTCAGTGAACTCAAGAGCCAGCCCGCAGCTTGTCAGCCAAGGCCCACGGGGGTGGTGGCTTGCCCCTGCCAGCCCCAAAGCCTGCACTATTTGTCCTGCACCACAGTGCCCCGGGAGGCCTCTGCTTGGGGTCATCGGGAGGACAGCCTGAACCAAGGCCAGGGAAGGGGGGACACGCCGGGGTCCTGGCTGAGCAGACGAGGATTCCAGCTGAGGCCACGCTGAGGTGCCAAGAAGCATCCCCAAAGAGGCTGAACTGGACAGAACCTGGCGGGGTGGGGGGGGTGCTCCTGCTGCTGGAGAATCTCCAGGACCCCAGCAGCTTGGTCCCCTCCCCACTGCACCCCGGAGCTGAACGCTGAGAGCAGCCTAGCCATGGGGAGATCTGGTCCCCTCTGCCTAAGCAGAGAGCAAGGATGATCCCAGGGGCACAGTGAGTGGTGACACAGCCAGGATGAGAATGGGGGTCCCCTCAGCCCCCCACTGCAGATCAGCAAGCGTCACCCTAGAGACCCAGCCTCGGGGACCAGGAAGCAGCCCAGTGCTGGATATACCTGCAAAGCTTCCAGAATGTCATTGTCAGAGATCTCAGTGGCAAAGGACTTGACCCCGGAGGTGCTGAAGGTGGCCTGGATGATCTTGTTTCTCAGCCTCTCAAGCTGTGAGCAAAGGGAAGGAGGGGGCGAATTACACCCACCCCTGAGTGAAGCCTTCCAGGAGGTAGATTTGTCCTCACTTTTCGAAGCTTTAGGAACTGGAAGTGTTTGGAGAGGCCAGCTGGTCTGCCTGTGAGCTAGAAGGTGCCAGATCAAAACCCAGACCCAGGGCGGCTGGGCATCCAGGCTTTAAGACTTTCTACTACTTTTTTTTTTTTTTAATTGAAAAAGTAAAACCTGCACATGGCTTAAAAAAGAAAAAACAGTACAAGGTCTCCAAAGCACCCCGCAGGCCATCCTCCTGTCCACAAGGGAGCTGGCACTCCCTGCCCCCAGGGGAGACTCCGGGATGCCCCCAGGAACACCCTGCAGGCTTATCAGCCCCTCACTGTTAGCACTGCAGGGAACACCTGGCCGTCCCTCCTATTGTACTCCCAGCCCTTCCTCCTTTTCTTGGGATGGTGAGGCAGTCCTCGCTGTTTGCATTAACCAGCTGAACGGGGTGGTAACCAGGAGTTAACTAGGACGGAGCTAAGGCTATCTAGTCTTGCTGCCATCAGCATCATTGTGCTGATATGCATTGTTCCTCTTCTCCACTCTGAGCCCCAGAAGCACTCAGACGGGCCCCCCCAAGTTATGGTGGCCGCTCAGCACCCGCTGCTCACCCTCAATGAGCAGAAGCCCTGATGATGCAGAAATGCCACGTGAGAGCCGGCCTCAGGAGAGTTTGCATTGCCTCAAAAGGGCTGCAGGACGGTCCACTTTGCCCCTGGGACAGCGTTGAAGTGACAGAGGGCATGTTAGGAGCCCCTGGACCTTGGGTGGGGAGGGGGCTTCCTTTCTTTCCAATGTGGATTGGTGCCAGCTCTGCGCCCCATAGCCTACTGGGTGTAGGGGTTATTGAGGGAAGGGGGGCCTGCCCCCCGTACTGGAGGTGACTGCTGCTGGGCAAGGGGTGGCGGTCACCTGGAGTGTCCAGACACAGTGCCCCACGCCCGGGCTGCTGCAGGAGTCACTCACGGGCCACAGCACCACTTCCTGAGGACCCCAGACCTGCCCCCACAAACTTTCTCAACACAGCATTCCAGGCGCTACCAAACTGAGGTGAGAACCAGACGGATGATGCACCATCCCCTGCTCACGCTCTAGCTGGGAGGACTGCTGGATCCCAAACACAGTTTTAGGAGAGAGCGGGTGGCGGCCGTCATTGATGCTGCCGAGGCATCCAGCGGGAGGCTGGCTCCTCCGGGTGGGGAGAACACACCCCGTTACAGCAGGCACTCTGGGGGCGGCGGGGGAAGGTGTTCTTTCAAAAGCCTACATGCACGGGACTTTCTCTCTGCTGGTTTTTGGATTCTGGTCGGCTCTTCGCTGATTTCCTTTTTGGCCTGGGTCCCTCAGCAGAGGGCACCTCGGCCTCCCTCTGTGCCTTTGCTCACGTGTAGCATGGGGGCTCAGATATGGGGTCGGGCTCTTCACATCCCAGCACCACCCCCACGCAGCTCTGGGGGCGCCAGAGGGTTATTTCGCCCCTCCGGCTGCAGGCTCCTTATGTGAGCAGTGAGGACGCTATGAACACCTGCTTCCTAGCTTTGTTCACGAGGTTAGACTTCACTGAGCTGCTTAGAACGGTGCCCGACCCCTGCACGCACCCCGAAAACTATAAATAGACGGTACCCCTGGCCCCGGAGCGCTCCTTCCTGGCCGGCTATCCAAACCCTCGCGCCCCTTCACAGCACAAGCAGACACGGCCCGCCCCGCCCAGTGTGCAAGCCCCATTGCACCTATGCCCTCCGCCACCATTTCTGGACCGCCAACTCTGTGCCGGGGCGGGGCTACGCGGGGGAGTGAGCCTAAGCCCCGCCCCTCGGCGCACGGCCCGCCCCCCTCGGCGCACGGCCCGCCTCCTCGGCGCACGGCCCGCCCCCCTCGGCGCACGGCCCGCCCCCTCGGCGCACGGCCCGCCCCCCTCGGCGCAGGCCCGCCCCCCTCGGCGCAGGCCCGC
>NW_022589705.1:98701747-98754584 GCF_004348235.1 Phoca vitulina
GGCCCGCCCCCCTCGGCGCAGGCCCGCCCCCCTCGGCGCAGGCCCGCCCCCCTCGGCGCACGGCCCGCCCCCCTCGGCGCACGGCCCGCCCCCCTCGGCGGTGGGCGGGCGCGGGCGCTCCGCACGCAGGACCTACCCGGGACTGGGCGCTCTCCAGGGCCACGCGGGCCTGCTGCTCCGCCTGCTGGATCATTTCGTTCTTGCTCAGCATCTCCTCCTGCAGCCACTTCCGTCTCTGCAGGTGGTTCTGGTTCTGGCTCACTTGGGCCTGCAGCTGGCCGACCGTGGCGTCGAACTCCGAGATGGTGCGCTCCTGCTTTTCGAGTTTGCTCTGCAGCTCCAACACTTGCTGCAGGGGAGCCAGGGAGGACAGCGGAGTAGGCCCACCCGGCTCAGACGGGTCACCCGTGTTCCCCGCCCGTCCTTCCCCCGAAAGACCGCCGGCCCTCATGGAGCCAGCAAGGGCAAGGAGCCTCTGCGTGCGCTCGCGCTCCTGCGATGCGCTCACCGGGGTGCTGCCTAAGGAAGGGGGGCCCGACTCACTGCGAAGGGGTTTCCAGCTCATCTTGCCCGCGCTGTCAGGACTTACAACAAGAACAGCGGTCTGGCTGTTTAACCACACCTGGCGGTCACCTGGCGGAGAAGAATGTTGTCCTTCTCGATGATGCCCATCATCTCTTCGTGCTTCTTGTCTTCCCTGAGGTTGGAGAACTGGAAGGCAGACGGGGGGGTTGGCTCAGGGGGACTCGGGGACAAGAGGACAGATGGAACACTTGCATCCAGCTTTTCCCCCTGAGCCTCAGTATGATGAAAGCCACGGGACTTCTGCCAGGACAAGAGGGGCAAACACATGGGGAGCTGGAGAGCAGGGCCCGGAAGGCCAGATCCTAAACCAGCAGGGGTGGAGAGCTGAAAACAAGCCCAGCTCACTCTTCTGGTCCTCAAGTCTCAGAAATTGGTGGTACAGGTTCTTCTGGATCTGGAACCTAACATGGGGAGGATCAGTGGATACTTTTCCAGAAACTAAGAGCTGCAGACCCATCCCTGCCCTCAAGCAACTGGGAGCCTGTGCCGTGTTCACCTGGTGAGAGGCTGGATGTCGGGGGCATAGCAGAGGGTCTCTGGCTAAGGAGGTGCCAGGTGCAGTGGAGGGTGGACCCCCAGGCTCCAGATGGGGGATGTGGGTGCCAAATGTGGATGCCCCCGCTGTCTTCCCATCTTTTCTTTTTTTTTTTTTTTAAAGATTTTTTTAATTTATTTATTTGAGAGAGAGAGAGAGAGAGAAACAGCATGAGAGGGGAGAGGGTCAGAGGGAGAAGCAGGCTCCCCGCTGAGCCGGGAGCCCGATGTGGGACTCGATCCCAGGACTCCGGGACCATGACCTGAGCCGAAGGCAGTCACTTAACCAACTGAGCCACCCAGGCGCCCTGTCTTCCCATCTTGGCTCCCAGAACACCGGCAGCTAGGCCTTCTCATTCCAGGCAAGAAACTTCCAGGTTCCCCGAAGAACTAACAAGACAGCCTTTGAACGCTCGGCTGAAGTGCCCACACGTGCCCGTGCGTGTGAAGCACAAACTTACTGCCACGTGCTCAGAGACCCCACTCAGCTCTGGCACGAGTGAGGGTCTCTCATGAATGACAGACAGCAAGACAAAGGGACCCAGGGCACTTGCGGGCGATCAAAAAGATTCAGGAAGTTGAGCCCAGCGATCATGAGTGTTCCGCGGGGCATAGACAAGACACTGAATTGTGAAACAAAAGAAGAAAAAGGACGTGGGAGAACAAGAGAGATCTCGGAAGCCGTCCATGCAACAAAGCGGAGCACAGGAGGCAGCTGTGGATAAAGTGCCGGGAACATGGGCCGTAGAGCAAACGACCCAGAGATGGGGAGCAGGAGGGAGCGGACAGCAAGAGGAGGAGGAACGGGGTTCCGGGGACGCCAGGAGGAGTGTTCAAGAAACAAGACGGAGAGAAGAAAAAACAAGATAACATAACCTTCCAGAGCGGAGTTTCAGGACATCTGGGACAAAGAGCCCAGCGGTTTTCTGGAGACGCAGCAGCGCATCCAGACTGCGGCCCCAGGCAAGTGAGAATTAGGAATGCCCAGGACTCCCCCCCAGCAGCCTTGGTTGCTCGAGCCCATGGGGCGGTGCCGTCACTGTGGACACAAAGTGCTCTCCCAGCTGCGGTTTGGCATCCCACCAAATTCTACTGACGTGTAGAATAAGGACATTAGCAGAATATGCTGCCCCCACACATTTACACCCACTCATTCGTTTATCAGAAGACTACTGCAGGATGTGCTCCAGTGAAAACGTGGGAGTAGATCAGAAAAGAAGGAAACTTAATCCTGTTCGGCAACACCTGTGTTTGAGTCCCAGGTGGGCATGAGCTGCTGACAATCATACCCCGAGCATCCCATCATGGTGGGACGGCACCGGCGGGAGGCCGACCTGCCTGTGCTGGGGGCCCCAGGCAGGGGAGGAAACAGGGAAGTGCTAGATAATGCTAGGATGGAGAAAATTCCAGAATGGGTGTTAGAAGCATGCCATTTGTAGACCTGCAAAGTGATTCCTGAAGAAGAGTTGAGAGCAGTCGCCCTGGGGGATGGGCACATAAGAGGGAAGAGGATGGGACACGCCCCTGTTGTGTGACAAGCCTGCGGGACTATTTCATTCTTTAGGTTGTGTGCGTGAATAACTTCGATAAAACAAAACGTGTAGCAAGGGGTGGGCTTGGCGGAATGGCGGCCTCTCTAAGTGTGCGTGCGCTCAACCCTGGGACTCGAGCACGCGGGGATGCTGGAGAAGTGACCGGGAGCCAAGCAGCTCAGGGAGGACAGTGTGGGCCAGCGGGCAGTGCAGGGCCAGGGGGTGTGGTGTGACCCAGGACAGGCTGCCCCAGCTTGGGATGGGGGGGATGGGCGGGGCTGCTGGTGACCCCTGCGTGACGGGCATGGCCACCTTGTTGGACATGGCTTGTAACTGGTCCTTCCGCTCCCGGAGTTCCTTCTGCAGGGTCTCGTTCTCCATGTTCAACATGTGCAGCTGGGATTCCTGGACATCCACTTGGCGTTGTAAAGACGTGATGGCCCCTGTGTGAGCCATGCATGGGAAGGAGGGGAGAGAGGGCAGGGGGCTAGGAAGCCGAGACAGAGGGGCTCTGTGGCCCCAGGCTGAGGGCTACCGCCTCCTGCCCTGCGTCCCTCGGTCCCCTGGGCCACCCTCTAACGTGCGGCTCCTGGGCCCCCAGCGCCCCACCTGTTGCGAGCGAGTATCTGGTCCTGGTGACCTCCAGTTCGGTCTGGAACTCCTGGATCACGTGCTCGTACTCCTCCAGCTGGGCTATCAGCTCCTGCTCGAAAGCCTCCTCCAGGGAGCGGGAGCTCCTCCTGCGCTGGCCCTCCTCCTCCTGCACCTCCTTCTCCTCCTCCAGCTCCACCACCTCCTCCTCCTCCTCCTCCTCCAGCTGCTCCTGCTCCTCACCCCCCTCCTTGGGTGCGGCCCCCTTCCTGCCTGCCGGGCCCTCCCCTTCCCCATCCTCCGTCTCCTCTGCCTCTGCGTCTGCAGCCTCTTCTTCCTCGCCGCCAGCTGCTTCCAGGTCCTTGCCTCTGCCGGTCACAGCATAGTCCTCCTGAAGCTGGGAGAGGGAGGGGGCACTGGGCAGGCGAGCAGGGGGCAGGGAGCACTCCACCAGCCGCCACGCCAGCGCCCCGCTGCACCGTCTCGGGAGACCGCCACTGCCCGGCTGCCCCGCACCTGTGCAGGGCGGGCAGGGGAGCTGGAGTCCCTTTTCCGGGAGCTGCCCTGCCCCCCTGCACCTGTTCCCCTCAGGTGTGGCTGAGGGCCCACGACGCGGAGCTGCAGGGAGGACACCGGCATCGCCGGGCAGCCCTGGAGACGTAGCCGGGGCCAAGCCTGCCTGCTCAGGATCCCGGCGGCCCGCACCGGCTCCTGCAAGATGGCCAGTGAGCCTCAGCGTTCCACACTGCCCCCTCAGCTCCCCCGGCTGATGTCCTGAGACCCGTCCTTCTGGAAGGGGACAGCAGCCTCTCCGTGTTGCAGGGGAGAGGGGGATCAAGTGTCTTCCAGCCAAGGGTGCTGTGTTGGTGAGAAGGGGGGCAGTGACCGGCAGATGGGCAGCCCTGGGGGGACGGTGACCTGCAGATGGGCAGCCCTGGGAACAGTGTGGTTTCTCGCTCCCCTGGACCCGCCCCAGGGAGTGGCCTTGCAGCAATGGGCACCCCCGCTTTGTTCTGAGAGTGGAGGGCCAGCCTGCCATGCCCACGTTGCATGTCCCTGTAGGCCCAGTGTGGGCTCATGCCTCTCTAACAGCCCCCGGGAGGCCGGGGAACGGGGAAGGCAAGCCGATGCTCCCAGACCTCTTCAGACTCCTGCTGCCCCTGCCTGCTGGTACCGCACCATCCGTGTCCAGGCAGCTTTCTCTGGTGGCATCTCGGGGATTTGGCGAAGGTCCGAGGCCCCCACCCCCCCTCCCATGTGCCCCTAGCATAATGCCAGGCTGGATCCTCAGGTATGAAAGAAATTAGGTTTTAGAAAGACCGGGTGACTTCCCCACCAGGACCTGCCTAGTTCAGTCCTCTGCCCAGACCTCCCTGCTTTATAGGCAAGGACGCTGAGCGTCCTGCAGCCAGAACAGATCAGGCGAATCCGGGCCACCACGCCCACAGGGCCCATGGCTAAGCCGGGTCTGGAGACTTCACCTGCAGGGGGCCTTCCATCCTACAGGATTTCAGAGGGGCTGGCCCTCAGCTTACAGGTAAGGAAACAGTCCAGGGAGCGACACGACCTGTCCCAGGTGGGAAAGCAAGCTGGCAGCCAAACACAGAGGTCTAGATGTCCAGCTCACAGCTCTTTTACCCACGAGGACGTGGCAGCCTTCCAGAACGGGGCATTTGCCGGAGGCCTGAGGGCCACCAGGAGCTTTGGACACTTTGGAGGCAGAGCCTGCCGCCCGGGCCCTCCACTCACCTTCATGCACTGGCGTACCCGTGTCTCCTGGCCCTTGCTTTTAAGGAGGCATTTCAGCTGTTTCTTCAAGGCCTCCCTCTCCTCCTGGAGGGCCAAGACCTCCTCATCTTTCTTCTGAAGCAGCACCTCCATCGTGGACAGCCGCTGCACTTCCTCCCCCAGCGTGAGCAGGCAGTGATCCTGGGCACAGAAGCATGGGCAGCCCCTGGGTGCACGCAGTCTTCCCCCCCACCCCCGGACCCACCCTCTCTGGGCACCTGCAGGAAGAGCAGACCTGGAAATCCCAGCCCCTCCTGCCCAAGGGTGGGGACCAAGTCCTCGCCTGGGGAAACTCCTGGCAGCCTCTCTTTCAGGCCTGGTCCTGGCCAGCCCCCCAGTCGCAGTGGGAGACACGGTTCTTCGGCACGGCCCCACAACGAGCCAGCAACACCCTCCGAGAGCCACCCCCTGGGGCTTGCAGGGAGCCAGACCCTCTGCCCCTCCACCTTCCATGCTCAAAATCTCAATGCCCTCGATTCCTCAGCAGTGGAGACATGGCACCAACATGTTTGGATAGCTGGAAATGGAAGGACTTGCCGTCGGCAGCTCTGAACCGAGAGCAGCGTAAAGGAAGGCCCCGGGCCCGCGGTGCACCCCGCACAGTCCCAGGAGGGAAAAGAAAGGAACTCGGAAGTCCTCCAAATGTTTGGGATTTAAGTGCCAGGTTCCTACGTGGCCCGTGAACCAAAGAAGCAGAAGGCACAGAGGAAGTTAGAAAATGTCTTAAACAGAACGATAATGAACACTGTCAAGATGTATTGAGACTTGTGGGGTGAAACTGAGCTGCGGAGAGGACAGATTCACAGCCCCCCGCGCATCGGCTAGGGCAAGCAAGGGAACCAGCACCTGAGCATCCATCAGAGGGATCCAGGAAAGAGCTGCGGGCTACGGTGGGAGGGACTGAGCAACCAGGATGGGAACTGGAGGACCCAGCCGGGAGCGGGGGAGGGGGAGGGGCAGGTGCGGCAGGACTGCGGGGATCTCAAGGGTACGCGGAGTTATTCACACGGCTAAGCTAAAATAACCTGGCAGAAATCACCCTTCTTCCCCCGGGCCGTGGTGATTCAGACCCACGCACCTGTCCCACCCCAGACAGTGTTTGCTGGAAAGGGGATGCTCGTTTCCACTGGGGCCGCTGAGTGGACACCATGCTGCCGTGTCGCTGCAGGTGACTGTCTTGCCTCCAGTGGAGACGCGCTACCTCTTCAGCTCAGACCAGGTGGAGATGAGAGAAAGAGAAGCCTAAGGACAGCTTCCAAGCTCCTGGAGGCAGCCAAGCGGGCAGCCCTTCCCCTGGCCGCTTCACACACGTGAGCTTTCCCCTTCCCTCGGTTTGCAGAGAACATCCTTTCACATAGGCCTGTGTGGTCCTACCTCCTGATAGCCTCAGGCTTTCCCCGACGTGGAATTGCTTTCCCCAAAGTGGTCACAGGATATCGACACTTCTAAAATTGTGACATCTCTCAGAAAATGCAGAGTGTCAGGAATAAAGGTAAAATGAAGACTCGTGGGGCCACACTATCTGGACTTTGCACACCCACCAGCTGCCCAACATTTTGTGGTGCTCATTCCCATGACTGTCATTGAAGCCTGACCAGCTTTAAAACACCACCAACAACAGAAGGTGATTCTAAGAGAAGAAAGAGAGAGAGAAGGCCCAAGTTAGCACTGTCAGGAATGGGAAAGAGGCTCTCTCTCCTGCAGAAATGGAGGGGGGAAGGCCCTGGGTGGCCCAGTCGTTAAGCGTCTGCCTTCGGCTCAGGTTATGATCCCAGGGTCCTGGGATCGAGCCCCAAATCGGGCTCCCTGCTCGGTGGGAAGCCTGCTTCTCTCTCTCCCACTCCCCCTGCTTATGTTCCCTCCCTCGCTGTATCTCTCTCTGTCAAAAAAAAAAAAGAAAAGAAATTAGGGGGTTATTAAGAGACCATTATGCACAGGATCAGGCTAATAAATCTGAAAATTTACATGTATTGGACACATTCCTTGAAAAACATAGCTTATCCAAACTGAAACAAGAGGGAGAAGGAAGTCTGAGTATCTTTCAAGGACGTGAATTTATTATTTGGAAAACCTGCCCCGTGAGGACTCTCCAGGCACACAGAGCCTCAAAGATGAATTCTTCGCCAATCTCAGGCAGACTCTTCCAGAGAATAAAATATGAAAGAGAAAATGCCTCCCAATTTTTTGATTGTTTGTTCTGAGGCCAGAATTACTCTGACACCGAAAGTAAACAAGGGAATTACAGACAGGTTAACTGTGGGCCAGTCTCTGTCACAAACAAAGACGCAGAGCGTAACATCACAACGAGTCAACTCGTAGGTAGATCTTTGCATACCAAGCTGATTATTACTGTTTTCAAGAATATATTCTATTAAGTGGAAGTAGTGGGTCAAAAGCTATGTGGATGGTTGACATCATGATACGTGTGGCCAGCTGCATGCTGGGGGGGATGAGATCCATGCCAGCTCAACCCGCCACGCGCTGGGATGAAGATGCACAGGGGCCAGAAGGTCTGGAAAACAGCTGAGTCATGGGAGCCTAAGGAGGGTACTGGGGGTCATTTTTGGCCACGTCTGGGGACCTGCTTGGACAGCTAACCAGATACCCCAACAAGAGCCCCGGGGGGCCGGCTGGGCCCTCCTATCCTACCGGACGTGGAGCTGGGGCATTAGGGTCAGGCTGTCTGCCCGGGCTCCGCACACACGTGGCCGTACCTTCTCGTGGATGACTGAGATATACCAGGGTAACCGCTTCTTCGGATGGCTCTGCGCCAGGACCAGGCTGCTGGGGACCGGGCTTATGATCTGGGATTCACTCCTCTTCCGCAAGTAGTTGAACTCACAGGCACTCTTACTAAAGGGAAGGAGGCACCCTGTGGGGAAGCCGGGGGGCGTCAGACTCCAAGTGCTGAGCCGCCCTGGGGCGTTCCACGGTAGTTTCCCCCTCGCAAGACGCCCCTGGGAAACCCTTCGCTGCCCAGCTGGGCTCCTCCACGCCTCCTAGTGCTGACCCCCATCGTCCATCCCTCCCCACCTGCCCCTGCGTGTGTTGAAGAAATGGAGGGAGATCATTAAAGCAGCCCTTGGAGATCCCCAGAGCCTAGGGGTCAGGACACCAGGGGTCACAGTGATGGCCCAGACATTTGTGAGGGGTTTCCTCACGTTCAGACAGAGGAGACCTCTGTGTGCAGAGATCATCTTTCGATAAACCAAAGTAAGTATATTCATGCGTGGGAACAGTGCATTCTACTCAGGGAGGGATGCATCCTGTGTAAGGGGCATAGGGTCAGGCAGGTGGTCCTGGGAAGGGAGTCCCATGGGGGCATAATCAGGGAGCCCTGAGGGGAGCAGGGGTCCCGGCAGGTGCAGGCAGAGGCCTCAGAGCTGGCCTGCCAAGGGGAGGACCCCAGGGGCATGCTCGTCCCAGCGGCGGCAGGCCCTGCCCTCACCGTCCACCTTTGTGTCCGAGCACCGCTGGCTGCAGGACGGGTCCCGGGTCACCTTCCAGGAATCAAAGCCCATGCACAGCTCCTCAGGCACCTCGGCGGAGGTGGATGAGCCTGCAGAGTGTTAAAAATGCTAGCTGATGACAGCTAGGACCACGTCTTCACAAGACCTCCCGGGCAGGGACAATGATTTCATTTCTTTTTAAACTTCAGGTAGGATTAAAGGTGACTTTTGTCGGTGGATGTATGGGATTGAACCCTGGGACTAAATCTAACCGTGATTCTGTCCTCCTGCCTGCTATTTGTGTGCCCATCTGGAACAGACTAGGTGCAACTTCATCTCTGCAAATTGATGCATCCCCTCCCCTGGAAGGACCCTGCATTCCCATCTGTAAAAATGGCTCAGCCTCAAAGTCTCCAAGAGGCCCCTCTACCCCAACGGCAGACCCCATCTCCCCTCGGCCGTCATGAATCATGTCAATGGCGGGCACATGCAGGACACAGTGTGGTCTCTCAGCCCATCCCAGCCCTGTCCAGAATTCATGGACCTGGAGTGCTGGCTGCTCTCTGAGGTTCCAGCCCTGAGAAAGGGGAGCTTAGGGCCTGAATGGGTGGGGGCTCCTGCTTCTGACATGAACAAGGCCCCCATCACTAGCCACAGGCTCTAAGCTTCCATTTCCCTGTCCCTAACCACAATGCCATGTGTGGGGCCCAGGAACTGGGAGGTCTAGGGTGCTGCCCGGCCTGGCCACTGCCCCCTGGTGACCGCTGAGCACCTGGCTGCTCTCTCAAAGCCTCCTTTTCTCCCAGATTAGAACGGCGTGCAGTCACACCTGAGGGTGGTTGGGCTCCTTACTGGGGTTGGTTCCTATCTTTGGCCTCATGACCTCTTTACTGCAGCTTCTAGAATTTTGAGCCTTCTCCCTCTCCCCTACCCCCAACCCTACTGAGTCTGGTGAATGAGACAAGAGAAAAGCAAGAAGGCTTTTCCTTCCCGCCTGCCCCCCTTGCACCGGGCGTGCTGCGTGCTCCAGCTGGTGCTTCTGCATGCACAGTGAGTTCCCACCACTGGCCACCACTCTGGCTGACGAGCACCAGGAAGGTCGCCCCACTCCTCCAGGGAGGGAGGTGGTTTCCTTGTGGGGGCCTCCCCGTGGGTGGCTCTCACCGTAACGAGACATAGACGTGGCCTTGGTGCTGAACTGAGGGCAGCCAGGGCGCTTGAGAAACGCCTTTCTCAGCTCCTCTAGTTCGGCCATGAAGCTGGTGTCCTCGGGGCTGGGGGTTTGCTTGTATTCGCCCTGGTGGAGTGGAGACAGCAAGACACTGGGAGAAGAGCCCCTGGAAGCTGCGTGCACTGACCGTAGCCATCTGCCCTGTTCCCGAGGACCGAAGGCTTCAGGACAGGCACATGAACCCACTGGAGAAACCACGGGCATCCTCCTGGGGGGCCACGGGTGGCTCTCTGGTCTCCCTGAGCCCACAGTAGATTCAGGAGCCTCCCAGCTGTGCTATCCCTTCCTCGTCCTCTCTTCCCCCGACTTTGCTCCTTTTTGCGCCCCCCCCCCCCCGCCCCAGGAAGGCTCAGGGCGGCCGGCCATCTTCTCTTCCAGGCTTTCGGGTTGCCAGTTCTTTACACTCCCAGAATTGGCCCATCTTCATCCGTCACCAAAGCATATTTGGAAGGCCTAGGCCCTGAGGCCTCCCGTCAAGGGGGAGAAGCAGGCCAGCCCGAGTTAGCTGTGCCGCGGCCTGGCCGTCCCCTCCGGGACCCCGCACCTTCTTCCTGTAGAAGCGGCTGATGGCCTGAGCCGACTTGCTGAGGGAGCGCTGTCTCCGGCGAAGTTTCCAGTCTGGGACCAGGTTGTCCCGGCCGGCCACACACTGGAGGAGCATCAGGCCCTTCTCCATCAGGTTGGGCACCACGCTGTGCTTCTTGGGCGGGCTGGCTCCGCCGACTGGCAACATCCTTGGGGTGGGGCGGAAGGACTGGAGGACGCCTTGGACGGGCGGCCCCTGTGGGCCTCTCTGTCTGGAGCAAGGTGTCAAGGGGAGCAGGGGCTCGAGTGTGGACCTGCCGCCAGGCACAGCCCTGGACACGACCAGCGTCGGAAGCTCCGCGTCCTGTGGGATCCTGGGAGGGCCCACGGCATCACAGATGTCTCCATAGCAACCAAGCGTGTCATTCGTCTTAATTTGCTGGGATTTGTCTTCACGAGGAAGAGCTGTGTATCTCCACTTGCACTCCCTTCCGCCCATGCGGGGAGGCTCTTCCCTCTGGGGCAGCGCGCAGCCCACAGCTGTGCCCCGACTCCCCTCGGGGTCTGGCGTCCGCGTCTTGGGACTTTTCTAAGTACTTCTCCATCTCGTTTCTTCATCTCTATGCCTGATGCAGCTGTCACCACTCAAATTTGTCACCTTTCCCTCGCAGTAATCTCCCCTGAGTTTTTGTGACAGACTCTTAATTTACATTCACTCCTCTACATCCGTCCCAGCCCCGGGCCCAGCAGCCCAGCCCACTCCCTCACCTGCACTTGATCCTGTCCCAAAGCTGCGCTCGGTTATCACCGCCTGAAACAAGGAGCGTGCTGGGCACCCCGGGTTGAGTGAGGATTGAGGCGGCCCCCTGGGTTCCCCGAAGACCCCTGGCATGGGTACCATTGTCCTCACCCACCCGCAGTCTAATGCTCTGCACCTTCCCACCGCACGGACCTGTGCAACCCACCGTGTCCCGCCAAACATCTGTGAATTTGCTAGCACGCGGTGAGATGCGCCGGGTACTCTGTGTAGACGTGGGTCCAGGCATCTGCCCGCAGTCCTCCTCACGTGTGGGGTGTGCACACAGGTCTGTGCAAACATCCCCCGCATGCACACATTCACACACAAAGCCCAGCCTGTCTCAGATGTGGAACCACATTGGATTATGACCAGACCTGAAGCAGGGAGGCCGGAAGGCGGCTGGAGCCAGACTGCTTGAGTTCGGATCCCAGCCCCGACATAGTATCTGTGTGTCCTTGGCTACTCCCTCCACCTCTCTGTGCCAATGTACTCGTCTCCACAACGGGGATACAAATAATACCCATCTCCTAGAGTCGCTGTGAGGATTTAATTAGGAAACAGGGAGAGAGAGAGAGCTTCCAGCCGCAGTGGCACCTAGTCAGTGAAGCCCCCCCGGGGACTGTGATCATTGCTAGCTCCCCCCCCCCGGGGACTGTGATCATTGCTAGCTCCCCCCGCCCCGGGGACTGTGATCATTGCTAGCTCCCCTCCCCGGGGACTGTGATCATTGCTAGCTCCCCCCCCCGGGGACTGTGGTCATTGCTAGCTCCTCACACCGCCTTTGGCATCACCTTGCTGCCTGTCCTGGGCCTGGGAGCACCTGGTAGTTAAGAATGCGAACAAAGGGGATGACTGATAAAAACAAGTCGTGCTGACCCCTGCTTTCACCCGTATGCCTTGTCAGCAATCTGGGTCCCCTGGAGGCCCTAAGCAAATCCTTCTACCCTTGCCTTTCTCCCTGTCATTTTGGTTTTTCACTGATTTCTCACTGAGTGTCCGCCAGGCACCAGACACTGACTGCCCTAGGCCCCAAGGGCACCACGGAGTCTGCCCCACAGCCCGCGTGGCACTGTGACTGAGGCTTTTCTTGACCTTGTGTCCTATCCTTGCAGGGCTGCTACTGGCTGGATTTAAGAAAAATTGCTCTGACCCCGGTTGAACGGAAAGGAAGACTTAATTCCAGGATTACAACAGGGGAGAGAGATTGAAACTCAACGCTGAATACGGCGGGCGGGTGGGGCTTCAGCCCAGGAGCAGCGAGGGGGGTCGTGGGTGGAAATTGCTAAGAGGGGACAGCAAGGGTGGGGGGATTCTCCCTGAGGGCAGGCTGAGCACTCAGACGCAGGGCCTGGCCATCAGGGGTGCGGAAGAGGAATTCGGTCACGTGTCAAGGGTCCAGGGACTGTCTGAAAACTGGCCTAGGATTCTTGCTGAATCTGGGCTTGGCAAGGATGGACAGGGGGAGGCCATGAGGGAGGCCCCGACGAGAAGAGGGCCCAGAGGGGTCTGAGGAAGGTTTGGTCAAGGACAGAGTTTTTGTCAGCTGTAGTCAGTCAGGGACCCAGGCTGACGAGGCTCCACCTCCATGACCAGCGTCTGGGTCTGGGTCACGGATGCAGGAGGAAGCAGCTCTCAGGGCCCCTGGGTAGCTGTGCTTTGGCCTGGAAGTGAGGCCCTCGCTTCCGCTCACATTTGACCCCCAAAGCAGACCACCTGGGGTGCGGCATTACAAAGGGGTGGGGAAATACAGGCCCAACCTGGTGGGTTGCATCATAACCCCCCCCCCAAAGGTATGTTGAAGTCTTAACCCCAGGACCTCAGCATGTGGCCTTATTTGGAAATAGGGTCTTTATAGGTCATCAGGGTGGGTGCTGATCCATATGACTGGTGTCCTTATGAAAAGGGGAAACTGACACACAGACTCACGGAGGGAGAGGTCTCGTGAGGGTGGAGGACTGGAGCAAGGCATCTATTAGGCAAGGAATTGCCGCAGAAGTAGGGACAGGTGAGAAAGGGGCCTCCCCCGCAGGTTTTCCAGGGAGCACAACTCTGCTGACACCAAGACTTTGAACTTCTGGCCTCCCAAACTGTGAGAGCATCCATTCCTGTTGCTTAAGCCCCCAAGCCGTGGTGCTTTATTACAGCACCATGTGCCGGGCCCTGAACGTCGGCAGTGGTGGGAGCTGCACGGACGATCACCACGGACAGGAGACGCGCCCCAGGGCTGGCTTGTGGACCTAGCAGGGCGTGCAGTGTCCAGGTGGGGATGGGCCTCGAGGCCACGCACACCCCTAAGAGGGGCATCCTGCAGTCTTTGAGGGGAGCAGGGTGAGGAGGACCCTGAAAAGCTTCCTCTGGGAGGCACGCTGAAGCTGAGTCCTGAAAGTCTGGTGGGCTTGGGCCAGTGGTGGTGCGTGAATTTTCAGGCGGAAGTGGTGAAATCCTGCAGGAGCTGAGGCCCCTCCCTGGCTCCGGGCGGCTCAGTGTGCCTGCAGTTTACAGGGACCAAGGGCGGCTTCTCAAACTGTGTGCTCACGGGAGTTGCCTGGGGAGCTTGTTAAAATGCCGATTCCCATGCCCCAGGCCGGGAGCAGCTCCTCACCTCTGCGGGCGTTGCCCCCACCCTGGCACTGAGTACTCTGGGGCAGCACCCGGGCCCTGGTGCTGCACCAAACCTACCTTTGACCCCTGGCAGCCATCCACGGCTCTTGCACCGGTTCAGCCTCCAGAGAGAAGGGCCACGCGGCCCTCCGAGGGGCCTCCGGAAATGTAATTCATCCACGCCGGATGGCCTGCATCTTAAGTCGACTTATCCTGCACATGACCCTCAAATTTATTGAGGAACCAGGGAGACATATTCACATGATGCAGTGATAAACCATTTCATTTTTACAGATTCATACCAAAAATCCACCAATAAAGTATGCAACACCAGTGACGTGCTTAACATGCTGTATTTCTCCCAGTCTATGCGAGCCCTGAGCAGGCTTCCTTTCATCCTTCCTTTGCCCTGACAAACACGGGTGTCTCCCGTGCGTCTCCCACGTGCCTGGCTCCATGCTCCCAGCTGGGAGATGGTGGAAACTCCCATCTGCTGGGTCCCTTCTCTCAGGAGGCCTGCAACCCGGAGATCAAACGAGGAGATGAACAAAACAATTGGCTCCTTGATAATGTAGAGTTCCAAATAGAATCGTAATCGCTCTGGTTGCAGATTAAAAAGTTAGAGAAGATATTTGCATACCCATAGTCACAACAGCATTACTGACAATTGCCAAAAGCCAGAAGCAACCCAATGATCCATTGAAGGGTGAATGGATAAATAAGATAGAGTATGGCCACCGGATGGAATATTACTCAGCCCCGAAAAGGAAGGATGTTCTGAAGCATGGAGGAATCTTGAGGACATCATGCTAAGTGAAATGAGCCAGCCGTGAAAGGACAAACACTGTGTGATTCCACATATATGCTGTAGCTAGAGCAGCCAAACTCACAGAGACAGAAGGTGTGAGGGTGGGTGCTGGGGTCTGGGAGCGGGAGCGGGGGGTTAGTGTTGAGTGGGTAGAACTTCAGTCTTGCCAGATGAAAAGCGTTCAGAGATGGACAGTGCATGACAATGTGAATGTCCTCGATGACACTGAACTATACGCATAAATGTTCAATTTTGCATTACTTCTATTTTGCCATGATTTTATTATTTAAGGAATAACTTTTTTAAAGGTGTTTCCTTTATTTTTTTTAAAGATTTTATTTTTATTTATTTGACAGAGAGAGAGCGAGAGAGCACAAATAGGGGGAGCAGCAGAGGGAGAGGGAGAAGCAGGCCCCTCGCTGAGCAGGGAACCTGATGCGGGGCCCGATCCCAGGACCCCGAGACCATGACCCAAGCTGAAGACAGTCATTCAGCTGACTGAGCCACCCAGGTGCCCTAAAGGTGTTTCCTTTAAAGGAAAGTTCTCCTCTGCCCTTTCCTCCTTCTCTAGCAGATGGAGAGGCGACAGCATGAGAAGAGGTTGGGAAGGGCCCAGAAGAGCTCCCCGGGTTGTCATGGGCTGAATGCCAGCAGTGCGTGTTCTAAGGTCCTCATCGGCACCTGTCGGCTCCCTGCGTGGTTTGAGCATCTCCTGTGAGCCTGACCCTCTTCTGGGCACTGAGATGGAAAGATGCTAGCCTAGTCCTTGGGCTTCTTACGTTGCAGCAGAGGAAATGCAAAAGCTGAAGAGCAGACACACAGACACATTTCGGCTCGTGGTAAGGGCTCTGAAGGAGAAAGATCCACGGGGGCCGAGGGGGAGGTAGTGGCAGATGCCGTGGGCAGACTGGAGAAGATGGGCTCTCACGGTGATGTCAGGGCCCAGAGCTGATGCCAAGGAGTCCAGCCCCGGAGAATCAGGAAGGAGAGCATTGCTAGCAGAGAGCTGCTCACCAGCTGGAGGCAGCAGTGAGCTTGGCTTGTTCCGGGAACAGCAGAGGTTAGATTCTTGGGACCTGGATGCCTCACGGTGGGGAATGGCTACGTGGAGAGTGTAAGAGCTTTGGGGGTACAGCCAGAATCCCCGAGGGTGAGTTCTACTGTACTGGTTTCCTGGGGATGTCAGACAAAACACAGTAGGCCGGGCTCACACAACACACAGTTGTTCTCGCACACTTCCCGAAGCCCAGGATAAGATGTCAGCAGAGCTGTTTCCTTCTAAGGACTGTGAGGGAGAACGCGTGACCGCCTCTTCCCTAGCTGCTAGGGGTTTGCTGGTGACCTTTGACTGTAGAAGCATCATCCCCACCTCTGCTTCATCTTCGCATGGCATTCTCCCTGTGCGTGTGTCTGCGTCCAGATTTCCCCTTTGTATAAGGACGCCAGTCATACTGGATGAGGGGTCCCCCTGCCCCAGTAAACCTCATCCTAACTCAAACAATTCCATCTGCAATGACCCTACTTCCTAATAAGGTCACATTCTTAGGTATTGGGGGTTAGGACTTCAACATGTGAATTGTGGGGAGACACAATTCAACCCATAAGAACCTCCTCTTGGGTGGGGGATGGGGTAACTGGGTGATGGGCATTAAGGAAGGCACGTGATATAATGAGACAGGGTGTTTTTACATGCAACTGATGAATCACTGAACTCTACTCTGAAATTAATATTACACTTTACGTTAATTAACTGAATTTAAATTAAAAAAAAAATAAAGACACTCGTTCAGATAGCAATATTAAGTGCAGGGGGTTCTCCAGACCCGATTCCCCAGCCCCAGAGCACCTAAAACATGCCTGGAGCCTAACAGATGCTTGAAAAATATGTGGCTGAATGAAGTACCATTTCTGGCTTTAAGGACCTGGAAGAAAAATGCAGCAAACGCGGAGGGCACTCTAGCTTCTTTTCATACTCAACTCAGTAAATATTTAAGGGCAATGGAAATGTCAGCCTCGTTTTAGGTGCTAGGGACAGTGCAGTGACATCTCTGACCCTGCAGAGCTTACATTTTATCCTGAGACATTTTGCTTTACCTTTCTGGTTACTCAGCTGTGACCCAGGAAGGCATCCTGAGTTCAAAATCCAGAAACAAGACCAGATCACAACTGGACAGCTGCTTATCCAGTATCCGGTTTTCTCTTTAAACAGAACCTGGGTTTTATGCCTGGCAGGAATTAACCCAGCTAAGACAACGTTCCTCAGCTGCGCAAAAGAAGGCACTGGGTTTCCAGAGAGGTCTTTAAGTGGAGAGGGGCTTCTTAGGTTCGAGCTGTGATCTTCTTACCTTCAATTTTCCCATCTTTAAAGCAATGTCCAAAGTTCTAGACCAGGAGTTGACCTAGAGAATGAAACCATTTGGCTAAGAAAGACCAAGAAAAGAGAGAGAAGCCTGGCTCCCTGCTGATGATCTCCTAGCCCTCAAATGCTTATCTCAGGACATCTTTAATGACACAGAAACAAGACCCCAATTATACAAGCTTTCAGCGGGGCAGGAGAGGAGGTGGGAAGGTCTTCTTTTCTTACTGGCTGAAGGAAATTCATGATATGATCCCTTGCAAGAAAATTATATAAAAAAAATAAATTCACCACCCCAAAATGCTTTCAGATTACTTTTGCAGCTAAATAGGAAATTATAAAACAAGCCTATTATTGGGATGCCTGGGTGGTTCAGTCAGTTAGGCGTGTGCCTTCAGGGGTCCCTGGGTGGCTCAGTCGTTAAGCATCTGCCTTCGGCTCAGGTCATGATCCCAGGGTCCTGGAATTGAGCCCCGCATCGGGCTCCCTGCTCCGAGGGAAGCCTGCTTCTCCCTCTCCCACTCCCCCTGCTTGTGTTCCCTCTCTCGCTGTGTCTCTCTCTGTCAAATAAATAAATAAAATCTTTAAAAAAAAAAAAAAAAGCGTGTGCCTTCAGCTCAGGTCATGATCTCGGGGTCCTAGGATCAAGCCCCCTGTAGGGCTCCCAGCTCAGCGGGGAGTCTGCTTCTCCCTCTGTCCCTCCCCCCGCTCATGCTCTCTCTCTGAAATAAATAAATCCTTTTTTAAAAATTTTTTAAAAAAAAGCCTATTATATTTGGTTACCAGAAATCCAAAGTGAAGTTCAATCAATAGAGAAGTCAGTATGAAATAGGGAACTTATCTTGGGGCAGTCAGCCCATTTCACCCCATCACGCAAACCAATCAACTTTCTGGTCTTGTCACCTCGATAGAGAAGGACTCGATTTTCTCCACATTTGGAGGGTACGTATAGAGTTGGCTTGAAGAAAGGCGGGGTAGCACCAGGAAATGTATCTTGGAGGGGGTGGAGGCTGGCGCCCTGCTCAGCTCGGATGAGACAGGGCGCCACACCTGCGGATGCTCGCGCGCACCCAAGGCCGCGCAGGTGCCCGAGTCCAGCACCCTGGCGGTTTCAGGGCCCTCGTTCATAAAACCCCAGTGAAATTCAGATGCCCCAAAAGCCTATGATTTTTGTTACTTTTTAAAAAGCTTAATTGCAAAGCCAATTTTTGCAACGATAGACATTTATACGTGAAAAAGCCCTCTCGCCGATCAGGGAAACCCTGTAGGGGGAGACGCTCTGCAAATAGTAGCTGAGCAACCGCCCAAAGGTGAGGACGGCCGGAACCTGGAGACTTTGGCCGTCATTCCATGCCACGCCCAGGCCCCGCCCCGAAACTGGAACCACGCCCTTCCGGGAAAGGGCTCCGGCCCCGCCCCGCGCCCAGAGTCCCGCCCCTCACCGGAGCCCAGCCCCCAGCCCCGCCGAGGCCCCACCCCTCATCCAGAACCAAGGGCTTCTCAGAAGCGCTCCGGCCCCGCCCCGCTCCGACCACACCCCAGGCCCCGCCCAGACCCCGCCCCTCACGTGGAGCCCCGCCCCTCACAGGGGTGCACCGGTCCCGCCCCTCACAGGGGCGCACCGGTCCCGCCCCGCGCCCAGAACCTCGCCCCACGCAGGACCAGGCGCCCTACCGCCCCCGCGCTTTCGGTTCCGGGTCGGTGCCGGGGCACAGGAGCTTTAAACCGCGGGGCGGCGGCAGGGGTACTCCGGTGTGGGCCTCAGGCTGCACTCGTACCCGGGGGCACCTCCGGCCTGCGGACCCTGTCCTTCCCGCTGGCCTCGGGTGTCTGCTCCCGCCTGCAGCGCCGTCAGCCCCTCAACCCCAGGCCCCGTCTGTGTCTGCTGGCCCCCTGCCGTGTCCCCGGCTCTCCAAATGACGGCGCCGGCCGTCCCTTCTAAGCAGGCCGAGCGAACGCCGCCCTCAGATGCCGCTGACGCCTCGTCCGGCGCTGTCGCCAGGGCCCCCGGCCCCCCGGCTGTCTTGGGGAGCGTGGAGCGCATGCCGGCACCTGCTGCCTGCTTGCCGTTGCTGGGCTTCGTGACGTGGAGCGGCCGGCAAGCGGGTGTGGCCGGCGGGATGCGGATGCGCATACGGTCGCCAACGGGCGCCGGTGGACTTGCAGGCTACCCACGACGTTCACTTACCACCTGCCGGGCGGGCACTGCGCAGGGGCTGCAGACTCGGCCCCCAGTGCTGCGAAGTCCTCGTCCTGCGCTGCTGGATTTGGTGGAGAGACCGACAAGGAGATCCCACGCGACGCCAGCGGCCCTGGGCTCCGCGCGAGAAGTCAAGCTGGGGAGGGAGCGGGAGGGTGGAGAGGCTCCGCAGAGCGGGCTTGTGGGCAGGGACCTGAACGGGTGAGCCTGCCGCGCAGGTATCCCGAGGAGGCGCACCTGGACAGAGAGGAAGCCAAGCCCTCCTAAGGCCCCGAAGGAGGCCCTGTGGGGCTTGTTAGGAACAGCAGCGAGGGCAACGAGCTTGTGGTGAAGGTCAGAGTGGTGGGCCCACACGCTTTGGGTTGTGTTCAGAGTGCCTCGGGGAGCCCCCAGGGCACCGTGCGTGGAAGGCTGGAGTCTTGCAAGCATTGCCCCAGCGGGTCCTTGCACTGATTTGGAAGACCCCACCCTAGTGGGGCCAGGGGCAGAAGGAGGCAGGGAGACCCAGGTTCGGGGCGGGGGCATCACAGCAGTTCAGGCCTGGACCAGAGTGGCAGCATAGTTGGATTTGGGGTGTTCTGAACGTAGAGCCTTCGAGACCTGCTGAGTTCCTCAGGCCCAGCTCCCGAAGTCGCGCAGCTGAGTGGGACCTGAGCTCTTTTCGGGGAGCTGTGTCCAGCCGCTGAGGGTAACACTGTGAGCAGCATTCGGGACTCGCCTCCAGAGCCGCCTGGCATGATGGCAGCGGCCTAACTGGTGGTGTCAGGTGCAGCCCCGCCAGCCACAGGGGAGCAGGGCTGGTCCCCTCCCAGTGTGTACTGTCGTGGGGCTGGCTGCCAGGTTTGCTGTCGGGCTGACGGCTCCTGTCCACCCGTGACTCTCTCTCCCGAAGATGTAACTACTCTGAAATCTGTTCCTAATGACCATGTTAAGGTTTAATCCCGACTTCAATGCACACAGACCATTCTGAAAATGTTCAGCCGAATGGTGTGTGATAAAAGTCTCCTCTTTATCACCCAAGCACGTTCGTGAGTGTTTAAAATTTGCATGTTTTTGGAAAGCTGCCAGATTGTAGTTTTAGATTATATATGATGCTGTCTTCCTGGTACCTCCCTTCTTGACTTAGGAGAGTTTGCACCCTTATAACTGAAGCATAACGTATGTAGAATAAACACATTCGTACGTGACCCATACATGGACAAGTGCCTGAGCTCCACACATTTTTGCAAACTGAACATGTGTGGCCAGCCCCCGGAATGTACCCTGTCCCCAGGACCCCCTCGGGCCCCCTGCCAGTTCAAACCCAGGGGTAACTGCTGTCAGCTGCGGAAGGAGCCCAGCAGATCGTTACTCCGACAGTCTTAACTAGTGTTGGGTACGCGGCATTCTGGCTTCCTCAGAGGCCAGCGGTAAGTTAAATCCAGTGGCCAGTCGTTTGCCTTGAGGGCAAACATTGGGATGCTGTTGAGGTGACCCAGTCAGAAATCCATCTCCCATTGCTCTGATCGGTTCCCTACCCTTTCAGCAATACCGCATCTTGATTCCTGGGGCGTCCAGTAAGGTGCAATGAGGTAGCGCGAGTCCTCCAACTTGTTTCCACGTTGTTTGGGTTATTCTAGATCCTCTGCCTTTCCGTATACGTTCAGAATCTCGTCTGCGTCTACAGCAAACATCTTGCTGGGACCGTGATGGGAATCACTTTGAGTCTGCGGATTGGCGTGGGGAGAACCGACACCCTCACGGTAGGGCCACAGCCCATCTGTGCATTTATTGCTGTCTTCCTTGATTTCCTTCATTACTGTTCTGTACTCGTCAGTGTCTAGATCTTGTGTTTTGTCAGATGTTTTTGGTGCTATTGTAACTGTTACTTTTGTGGAGATTCATAAAGGGAAACCCCACTGAAATGGAGTCCCACACCCTACTGCTCTTGCCCAAGAGTGCACCTTGCACGTGGACGGGAGGAAGGAGGGTCTCCTCACCCCCTCCCCGAAAGCCCAGCCAGTGAGAGTCTGTCACGGTGCAGACAGTGAGAAGCCCCTACACTCTGAGCTCCCAGTTTGCTTCAGTGGACCTTTCCTTTACCACAGTCCTCCCAGCTCTCTGTTCCTTTATAAAGTGTACCTCTCCTCTGTTCTCCAGACCTGCCTGTGGTTTCCCCATCACCTGCTTGTCCCAGATGGCAGTTCTCTGCTGTTCCCCAAAAACCCATCCTTTGCTGGTAAAATAACTGGCAGTTTTAGTTTTAAGGTTAACGGTTTTTTAATTTTCTATTTCCATTGTTTCATTGCTAGTTTATAAAAATATGATTGATTTTTGCATAAAAAATTGTATTCTATGACCTTGCTAAACTCCCGTGTTCCATTCATTAGCTTTGTTGTCGATTCTCTGTAGAGATGATTTTCTTCTTTTCTTTCTAGCTGGTATGTTTTTCTTTTTCTTGTCTGATTGTACTGGCAGGGGCCTGTCCTATGATGTGGAATAGGACGGAGAAGAGCCTTGTGTTGTTTCCAGTCTTAGGGTGGGGGCCTTCGTCTTTTACCACGAGTTCGGTGCCAGCTCTGAGTCCTGTCAGGTTGGGAAATTTGCTTTCTGTTCCTACTTCACCGAGAGTTTTTATGATGAGTGGATGTTGAATTTTATCAAATGCATTTTGTGAATCAGTTGAGACGATGAATGATTGATCCTCTAATATCCAGCCAGCCTTGCATTCCTGAGAGAAGCCCACTTGATCGTGCTGTATTACCCTTTTTAATATAGTGTTGAGTTCCATCTGCTAAGTTCCTGTTAAGAATGTTTCTATCTGTGTTTATGAGAGAGGTTTGTCTATAGCTTTTTTATGGTGTCTTTATATGGTTTTGGTATCAGGGTAACGTTTGCCTCACTGAGTAAGCTGGGCATGTTCCCCACCCCCTTGCCCCTCAGTTTCCTGGAAATGATAGAATGGGCACTAACTTCTAAACATATAAAAAGCCATTTTGAGATCCCTAGGGTGGTGAGCCGCCACGGACCTATGGTACTAGTTTGCCTGTGCCCGCCTCACTGTGACTTTTATCTGAAGCAGCCTTTTTCAGTATTCCATAAGAGGGGCTTAGGCTCTTAAGTCATAACGTTTCTATTCAGAAACTGTGGGCTGACCATTACTTATGGGAAAGAAGTTCTGGAAGTACTCCTGGGACTGTTTCTGAAGAACACGGATAGTGCTTCTCCCAGAGTGCCACCTCACCTAGGGACTGATCTCTTGGCCATTCGGGGACAGGAAGGCTTAACTACAAAGGGGGCCACTGTGCTTCTCAAGCTGGAGTGTCCTTTGAGATCTGAGATTTTTCTGCAAACATTTCCTAACTCGGCATTTACGTTTTGGTGATCTAAGAATATTAGACCATATTTGGTCATTTGTAGAGGCCACATAGACTCAAGCCACTCGCTGGGGTTCCTGCCCTGGCTCGGCCACTTGGAGCTGTGTGACCCTGCCATGTCATAGGAATGGGAGCTCCTGCTGGGTTTGCAGCATCCCACTCAGAGTCTGTGCCGTCACAAATGGCAGTCTTGTCGCTGTTCCTGACCGCTGGGTGGACGCTCTACAGCGAGTCATGTGGTGTAATTTCAGTGACCAAACCGTGGTGTCCACCAGCCTTGAGACGTAGAGTCTGATCGCCCTGATGCTGCACTGTGAGGGGAGCATCTGTGGCAGTGGGAACAGGGAAGGCAGAGTGGGGGGTCAGAGTCCTCAGCTGGGAACGTGTCCCCTGGGAAACCCACACCGGCTGGGAGGCTGGTATTCACTCTGCACGAATGCTTATTACAACAAAATGTCTGCACGTCAAATGCATGTTTATCTGCATTTAGCGGGTTTTGTGATTTTGGATTTGGTTCACAAGTTAGTTTTGGTTTAATAGTTATATGAGGAATTAATACCTGGTTTTAGTTATGTAGGTTATATTCACAATAAGTCAATGCTGGAAATGCATGGACTTTTTTTCCTTCTGAAGGTATTTGCATCCTATTCAAGTTTGAGAAATACTGATAGAAATTCCATCTGCATTTACAGATTTGGAGATGGATATATTTTTTCCCTGCCTTGTGCTGTCCTGTTAAAGTAGCATGCCTGACCCCTTTTGTCACCGGGAATAAGGCTCTGGGCGACAGCTTCCAGGCCTGATGGTGGCCTGTGGTCATGGAGAAAAACAAGATTGGGATTTTCAGTCTGATCTGCTGTCCGTGCTGTGACTCCTTGGTGTGCTGGCCATTTTCAGGGAAGGGGGTGTTCCGCGGGAGACCTCCTAGTTGGGGCGGGCGGGCCGCCGGGTCCTGCTCTGACGGCAGTGGGCTGCAGGAGCACCCTCCTCGTGACTTCTTCTTTTTTAAGGTTTCAAATACAATTATGTATAATACTCAGGGTACTTTTTTAAAAAAAGCTGCCCTGCAGTCTCAAAATGAGATTCTCATTTCCAGAAGTGAGAAATACTTGGCTTTTTCTGTTTGAATATTGTTTGTTCTAAAGACACCTGCTCGTGGTGGGGTCCCCAGGGGAGAGTGCAGCGCAGGCTTCAGGCTCAGTCCAGCCAGGTTCTGCCACTTACCCAGTTTGTGACTTTGGACTCAGCCTCTCAGAACCACTTCTGTTTTCTCTGAGATGCAGGGAGTGTGGGTCCCATTACTGTGTAATGACCAGTTTCTTGAATGGCTCCTGGTTACCAGGAAGCACGCTGGGCGTGGGGTGTTTCCTGGGGGATAAAACAGAATGGCCTGTGCGCTCCTGGGCTTAGGATCTGGGAAGAGGGATGGCTGCTGAGCAGGTAAACTGCCAGATATTTAATTACAAAGCTGGCACCGCGCCTGAGGTGGTGGCGTCCCCATGACAGCGCGGGCGAGCCGCTGTCCAGCTCATGCCCAGAAGCAGCGGTGGCCGCTAGCGTCGGAATTTACGTGCTTTAGGAGGGCGTGGGGGGGATGTGGACCCGAAGAGACTCTGGTGTGGGATTTGGCCCCGGGGCTCAGCTGACCAGATGAGCTTCTCAGGTGCAGGGGGTGGGGGGGCAGGACTTGCCCAGGCTCGGTTCCCTCCCAGGTGTGCCAGGGGAGGGGCCTTCGGCTCTGCCGTCAGCGGTCTGGACCCGGCAGCTTCCTGGGGTCTCCCGAGGAAGTCAGGTGAGGACCCCCATCGCGGTCACCCCGCAGTGATGCTCCAGGAACAGTCCTCCAGGCCGGCTGCTGGCCTTGGCTCGCCTGTGTGTCCAGGGGGGATTGCGTCTAACGCGACCACGCGCGACGTGGATATCATCAGCTCGTTGCTGGGGGAGCGCCCTCTGCGGAAGTAAGACCGCGGTGTTCCTTTCAGGGCTCTCCTACCACCATCCATGGGCTGGGGAGCCCGTTCAGGACTCTCCCCCCACCCCAGTTTGAGGAGCAAGTAAAGTAACGTGAGACACACATCAAAAGTGTCTGTGAAGAGTTATGTTCAAGACAATAGCGTTCCTGAATCCCTCAGCTGCGACAAAGGGGCTAAAAGCATCATGCAGGAAGCATTTTGTGTTTGGTGGACGTTCAGATGCATTATTTTAATACACAGCACCTAATGCCTCCTCGTGACAGGCCCTTTTGCATTCTCTGAGTTGCAAAGGTAAATGTCGGGGAGGGAATCCCAGCCGGGTAGGGTGCACACAGAGCAGCGGGTTACCTGTCAGCAGCATGGGACAGTGAGGACAGGGGTGCAACCCGGCCCGCAGAAGAGGCTCAGGTGAGTCTGAGAGCCCAAGAAATGGATGGCTTATCTGTTGCCCACACTGAACGCCTTAAGACAGTGGCCGCCAGGTGTTTTCTGCTGCGCGGGCTGGGCTGGGCGGGTCATTGGAGTGACTGCAGTCAGCGGGCTGGAGGCCAGCCTGGAATGGCTCAACTACGGTCCCAGCCTGGGGCTTGCTATCACCTGGGTCCCCTTCTCTGAGGTCTCAGGGCCTGCCCCTGCCACACGGCCTCTCAGCGTGCTCCGGAGCAGAAGCAGCTGGGCCTCTCCCGTCTTGGGCCCTGAACTGGAATGCTGCTGTCATTCCACCGTCGGGTGGGTGCAGGTCCCTGGCCTGCCCTGGGCTCAATGTGAGGGGACTGCACAAGGGTATGAGTACAGGGGGCGGGGGCCATCGGGGCCACCAGTGCAGCCGCTGATAGCTGTTGGGGCCGCAGGGAGAAGGCAGGGCAGGGAGGGGCAGCCGGATGGAAAGAAGGGTCTGGGCCAAGGACTGGGGCAGTGGACGGCAAGGTGTCCCGGGGGCGGAGAGGCATGGACAGCCGTGTCATCCTGAGCTGCGTGGGATGGGGGACAAGGGGGGGCTTGGGCAGGGCGCCACAGGATTGTGCCTAAGTGGGAGTGCTGAGGCCTTGGTCTCTCAAGCCCTCACTGGAGGTACCTGGCGGGTGACACCTACCAGTGTTGGGCGGTGAGCAGGTGTTTGGGACAAGGAGTGAGAGGCCAGGCCAGGGGTGGGGAAGGCCACCGTGTGGGGCCTGCTGTTTCTCCATCTCAGGAAGTCCGTTCCTTGTCTGGGCTCGTGTCCCCTTGGACTTTGGCTGGAGAGCAGGGCCTCCAGAGTCGTCTGTTCTCATGGTCCTCCATCCCTCCTCCCATTCTCTCTGGGGTCTCTTCTGCCTGTGCGCTTCACGTCCCCACTGACCCGGAGGGGCCAGATCCAGGCCTGGCCCCTGTTTGCCCCTGCCTGGAAGAACCCTGCAAGAGGCGCTCCGTCTCTTTTCCCGGGGCCCACATCTCCGCAGTGGGTGGCGTAGCCCACGCCGAGTCCTGCGTGACCCACCGGATCAGCTTTTCCTGCCACCGGCACTGCTGACTGTCCGTTTCCATGTCCCGCCCTGAGCCCCGGCTGCACATCCCCTCTGCCAGCCGGGCATCTACACACACGCGCACACGCACACACGCACAGCGGGGGCCGAGCGCGCCCAGAGCTGGCTCCCCTCCCCAGCCACGCTCTCCCTCCTGCGCCCATCCTCATCTTTGGCTCCTCTTCCGTCACCACCTCACATCCCCTCCGTCGTCGGCAGCTCCTGTGCGCGCTGCCTGGCTTCCCCCAGAGTTCATCCCAGGGCGAGCCCGTTAGGATGGAAGTCGATCAGCCTCCCCTCGCTCAAGGTAGATGCCACCCTCCTTTCTGCCCGCGGCCCTTCTCGCTGGTCCTCAGGGCACGCGGGCCCCTCCCCGGGGCTTTGCCCTTGCCCTCTCCTTTGCCTGGATGCGTCCATCCTAGGCTCTGTCCTAGGCTTCTCCGTCCCGCTGGGGCTTTCCTCAGATGTCACCCTGCAGGACTCTCGCCAACCCTGACTTAGCGGTCTGCTCCACTCCTCCCCCCAGAGAGTGGCTCCTGCGGCCCTGCGGGTGGGGCCCACCCGTTGGCTGTGGGCCTGCAACACAAAGGGGTTGGGCCTCTGGTCAAGACAGAAGCACCACGAGCAACACTGAAGCTCAAAGCCGCGACCGGCCAGGGGTCTGACAGCCTGGCCACGGGGCCGTTCCCACGAGAGGCGCAGCCCACGGTGACAGGCTCTGCACTGGAGACTGGGATGCGGGAGCCTTCGGCAGCCGAGGGGGCTCCTTCCTGGTGTCACGGCTCATTCAGGACGTGACAGTAGAGGCCGGGGTCTGTTTGAGCCGCGGCCTGGTACGTGAGGGAGGCGCTTCTGGCAGGAGCCCCCTCAGCGTGGGGCCTGGGGGTCAGGGCAGGATTGACCATGTAGGCTCAGCAGGGGGCAAGCTGTGTCTGGGGGAGGAGCAGAGCTGGAGGTGCTGGAGCACATTGGAAACTAAAGGTCATGTGCAAGAGGCCGGCTGCAGGGTTCGCTGGGCATTTGGGGCAGTGTAGCGGTATTTAGAAACCAGGCAGTTACTACTGGGTATTTACCCCAAAATACAAATGCAGGGATCCGAAGGGGTACGTGCACCCCGATGTTTATAGCAGCCATGTCCACAATAGCCAAACTGTGTAAAGAGCCAAGATGTCCATCGACAGATGAATGGATAAAGAAGATGTGGTCTATATATACAATGGAATATTATGCAGCCATCAAAAGGAATGAGATCTTGCCATTTGCAACGATGTGGATGGAACTGGAGGGTATTATGCTGAGCGAAATAAGTCAATCAGAGAAAGACATGTATCATATGACCTCACTGATATGAGGAATTCTTAATCTCAGGAAACAAACTGAGGGTTGCTGGAGTGGGGGGTGGGGTGGGAGGGATGGGGTGACTGGGTGATAGACATTGGGGAGGGTATGTGCTATGGTGAGCGCTGTGAATTGTGCAAGACTGTTGAATCACAGATCTGTACCTCTGAAACAAATAATGCAATATATGTTAAGAAAAAAAAAAGGGGGGGTTGCCTGGGTGGCTCAGTCGTCAAGCGTCTGCCTTCGGCTCAGGTCATGGTCCCAGGGTCCTGGGATCGAGCCCCGCATCTGGCTCCCCACTCGGCCGGAAGCCTGCTTCTCCCTCTCCCACTCCCCCTGCTTGTGTTCCCTTTCTCTCTGTGTCTCTCTCTGTCAAATAAATAAATAAAATCTTTAAAAAAAAAATTAAAAAAAGAAAAAGAAGATAGCAGGAGGGGAAGAATGAAGGGGGGGAAATCGGAGGGGGAGAAGAACCGTGAGAGACGATGGACTCTGAAAAACAAACTGAGGGTTCTAGAGGGGAGGGGGGTGGGGGGATGGGTTAGCCTGGTGATGGGTATTAAAGAGGGCATGTTCTGCATGGAGCACTGGGTGTTATGCACAAACAATGAATCATGGAACACTACATCTAAAACTAATGATGTAATGTATGGGGATTAACATAACAATAAAAAATTGGGAAAAAAAAAAAAAAACCGGGCAGTTGTCTGGAAGAGCCCGTGCAGGAGGCAGGCGCGGGGACAGCACCTTTCTTACAGGTACAACGAGGTGTCCTGACGCGCCATCAGCCCATCCTGTTCTTGCCAGCACGCACACGTGGTCTTCAGAGGTCAGCGGGGAGATGAGTGGATGCCCTTCTCCTCCCCAGGGGCATGGAGCATGCAGCCAGGCCTCCTCTTTTCCTTGCGGCAGCTACGCGGTCGTTGCCAGGATGCTCCCAGAACAAGCGCGCCTTGCAAAGTGGCCGGTCTGCTTTGAACCCAAATCATCTTTTGACCTTAGACTGCAACAGCTGGGAGATGTTTTTATATGTTTGAAGTAATTGGCTGTATTGCTCATACCCTACTTAAAAAAATATGTTTCTGAACAAAGATATGAAAAGCACCCTTGTGCTGTAAGCGTTACCGTGTTCATTCCTCAGAGGCTACCTTTCCTTGTTTCCCATCCAGTTCAGAGGTGTCGGAGTGCTTGCGGTTGGGATTCCTGTCTCAGTGATGGGGTCAGGGCATGTTCTGCTCAGCCCTCCACAGTGGGCCGGGAATACGTAACAACTCTGGGGAGAGGGATGAGCAGGTTTTGCTCAGAGGAGTGTGTGTGAATGAATGGGTCCAACCAGAAAGGTGTGGCTGGGGCCCCGGCTGGTACACCTAGCTCCACCTGACCTCTCCTGGCCCCGCCTGGCCTCTCCTGGCCTCTCCTGGCCTGCCTGCATGTGCTGTCCCCGCAGAGCTGTCCCTGCCTCAGTGAGTGCAGGAGGAGTGTGCCGGCTCCATCTGGCCTTTTAGTTTTAGCCCGATGTCTAAACGACTTGGGCCCCCCTCCAGGTTGAGCAGACTCAAGAGGCCTGTTTTGCTGGGGCAGGGCCCCTGTGTCCTACAGCCCGGAAATCCAGAAAGCCGAGAACTGGAAGAACGGAAGCTCACGTGGCCTCCGGCCTGAGTTGAGCGGCCGTAAGCTCTCTGCTGTCTTCTGTGTTCTAAGTTTTGCAGAGAAACGTGAACGTGTTCGCCTCCAGGCAGCTGGGAGGGTATTCGTGGTCTACCCGTGTCCTGTGTAACCTTTCTGAAGTCGAGACCTCCGGCCCCCCCTTGGATGAGGGTTCCAGAGGCCGAGGCCACAGTAAGGCCTGTGAGGTCAGGCAGCTTTCGCTCTTGTGACCCCAGGCAGCCCTGAGCTCGCAGCTCTGAGGTGCCCACAGCCTCACCCCGCTGAAAACACGGGAGAAGCCCAGTGGGGCTGCTCGAGCCCAGCATGGAGGCTGTAGGTCCCCCCACCTGTTGGGAGCTCCCTGCACGCACACGTTATCTTCCTCGTCTGAGTTACTCAGAGACAGCCTTCAGAACGTGCGCTTTATTATGTTACAAAAACAAAATTTCCCGCCAAAACACAGCTAAAAAAATAACACATTTTCCCAAGATTACATTACCAAAAAAAGTTAATATCATTGGAATAGATCCATTAATACTGCTTGAAGATGCATCAATTACATTAAAAATGTGGGTGATATGTATTTTTTAACTTTAAAGCGTTAAAGTGCTTTACCCTATGGAAACAGAGAAGTGGCTGTCTGCATCGGAGGTGCTGACCTGTCCCCGATCCGTGCATGCTGGGGGCCTGGGCCGCGGAAATGACCGCTCCCCAGCAGCCCAGCCCTGCTGACGAAGCTCTGCACACAGCCAAGCCTGTGGGGGCAGCGAGGGGCGCGGGGCGGGACAGGCCCCCCCCCCCCCCAGCAGCGCGCTTTCTGGCCTGAGCTCAGGCCGGCTGGTGTCGGTGTGGACGCGTGATCCATCTCACTCTCCGGGCTGCTTCCCATCCAGAGCATTCCCTCCCACCTCTTCACCGCTGGAAAACCCCACACCCTCAGGGTTTATTCGTTCTTGATTCTTGAGTTCCGTAGAACCAGGGTTTCAAACCAGGAGCGTTGCTCCTGTCAGTTTGCAGGTTCTCCTAAGCAGGGCCGGGTTTCTACGCAGTTGTTTCTCGTGGCTTGTTCTCCCCAAAGGCGCTCACCCTCCAGCACAGTGGGAGAAAGGCTCCAGGACCGCGTGCGCAGCCTGGGGCCCCCACGGGAGGACGACCTCCTCCCTCCCCCTCGATGTTCGGGGCTCTGCCTGCCCTGCACCAGCCCTTTCCAGGGTACCTGGGGGGGCCCCTGTGGCATTTCCTGCTGGACCCGGGCCCACAGGAGCGCGCCTCGGAGACAGCCGGGGGGCCTGGGCTTGCCCGCATCCGCCGGGTCTGTGGGAGTTGGGGGATGGGTCCTAGTGCCTGAGGTGGAACAAGGGGGCACCACTGGGGGTCCCAGCGTGTGGCTGCAGGAGCAAGTGCCAGGGTCTAGCCCAGCCTTGAAGCCCAAGAAGCAGGACTTCGCCTATTTGCTCATTGGCAAACCAGCCGAGCAGGGCACTTCTTTCCCCAGCCTCGCGGTGTGTGTGTGGTGGGGGGGGGGGGGGGGGGAGGGGAGAGGGGGGGGGGGGCATGGGCAGCCGCACACGGCCCCCAGTGGCCCTGAGTCTGCGGCCCGTCACTGCGGGCCCCTAGTGCAGCGCGTACCTTGGGGAGACTGCAGATCCCCGTGCACACGGAGCCCCTCTGGGCTAGTGAGCAGAGCCTGCTGCCCGTTGGAACGAGCTGGTTCTGTTTCCCCGGGTTAGCCCCGCTGGGGGTCAGACCCTCCTGGGTGCACGGTGGAGGGGGAGGGATGGCCGCGTCATCCCAGACGCGGCGCTCACAGCACAAACGATGCTTTCACGTCACTGTGGACTGAGGACGAGAACGGCACCACTCTCCAGGGTGAAGTCCTGGTCTGGAGATGGCCCCGAGGCCAACTGGGGCTCCCTTCCCCTGCTGGCCAGTCTCTGAACCACCATGCAGCGAGGAACACCACTCCCTCTTCCCAGGGCTGACATGGAAGAAGAAGCCGGCATTTTAGCACCCACTCTTCGTGCAGCGTGGAAAGGGACGGAGCTGGAGTTCTGAACAGACGCCTCTGAACACGCGGCCTGAAGAGTCGTCCTGCCTTCTCCAGAGAGGAAGGCTTCTCCTCGGGGGCCCAGGGCAACGAGAACAAACCCAAAGGGTGCTGAGGCTGTGTCTACACCTTCCCCGTGGCCTGGAGGCTTACCTGCCTCAGTGGGGACATCGGCAGAGGACCCACACGTTCCGCAGTGCGGCGAGGGAGCGGGCTGTGCTTGGGAAGCGCCACACGCCCGCACGCAGGGCGAGTCTCCGCTGTCCCTTCATCCCGCCTGCCTGGAACAAGGTGGTTTGCCTTGTTACCCATTGCCCGCATTTCTCTGTGGCCCTGGGTCCTGCCCTGGACAGTGCGCTCGGTCTGTCAGTGTGCTGCCCCAAGGGCTCATGAGGTTCCTTGCAAATGAAAATGGCCCCACGCCTGCCCCCAGCCCGCTGATGCCTTGGGGAGCCTCATGACGGCTTGCACCCCTGCCCCCTGCCTCAGTGCCATCCCTAGGAGGCCAGGAGGGCCCTCCCAGCACCGGGCCTTCCTCTGGGCCCCAACGGGTGCACCTTCCTGCTGAGTGCTCCCTCCGCCTGGGAAGGGCTCTCCCCACGGCCCTGAGGAAGGTGACCCACTGCCCTGCTCCCAATTTGCCAGTGTCGCCAACGGAGCGGAGCTGTCCCAAGTGGAGAACGTCGCAGCCAGACAGCGGGCGGACCTGCCCTGCCCCTCCACGGCCCCGTCTGGCATCTGGGAGCGAGAAGCTGACCCTTGCCTGGCTTGCCCTCTGCTGGGAAGCCAGGAATGCCGACGGGTTGAACCCTGAAGGGAATGTTAAGAATGAAAGCAAAAAATAAAATAAAAGCTGACCCACCAAGTACAAAGGGTATCATTTTATCAAATATTGACAATTTCCAGTAGTCTAATGAGCATGCTGTCCACGTCTGTGCCGAGAAGGTCACCGACGGCTGTGGCCAGTGGTGTTGGCTGGTGGCAACTGACCAGAAGTGTCCTTGCCTCCCAAGAGGGACCGCACACGCGGCAAACGCACTCCTTCCTAGGCCCCTCCAATTCCAGGGAGGTTCTGGCTTTCCTCTTTGGGCAGAAGTGGAAGGTAGCTGCAGTGGTTTGAAGTGAGAGGGACAGACTGACCCTCAAGTCCAGCAGAGGGACCCAGCCTTGAGCAGAGACAGGGTCTGAAGCATCGACCCCAAAATAAACATGCTTTAGATACAATCCCAGGGCCGCTCATTGCCAGGAACCAAAAGACTTCGAGAAATACTTTTTGGCAGTCCATCAGCAGAGGTGACCCTTGTATTCCGAAGGACCTCGCTGGGGAGCAGCAGAGCCCTAAGGAGGACGAGGCCTTGGGGGTGGGTGGCGCCGGCCCTCGGGGGCACCCCCGGGCACAGCTCCAGTCCCCGGACACAGCAATCCCGCCTCCAGGGTGCTGCAGGGTGGACCTGGCCTTTTCCCCGGGCATAGCCTCCGGGTCCTGCCTCCCTCGGCAGTCTCTGACAAAAAGCGAGAGGAGACCAAACACGGCTTCCCGGGGACTCCGGGCCCTGGCCGCCGCCACTGACCCGGCACCGTGCCCCCCGCGCCCACTCTCCTGCGAACCCCGGCCCCTCAGTGAATCTCGCTCTCCATGAACTCCTCTTTGATGGACTGTTTTCGGGACTTGCAGTCCGGGAGGTCGAAGCCGAAGTCGGCCCACTCGTCAGGCCCCGCGCCCCCGGCCGGAGCCCCGCGGTTGGGGATGGTGATGGTGTGGCGCACGCGGAAATGCACGGCCTCCATGACGCGCTGCCGCTGGAGCTCCCCCGAGCTGCCGATGGAGATGGTCGAGGCATTGCTGCTGGAGCGGATCAGCTGCTGGGCGCCGTAGTCGTGGCTCTGCTTCAGGTCCTGCAGGCCCCTCCAGATGGTCATCCGGTACTGGTCCGGGATCTTCAGGGCGCCGAGGTCCTGCACGAGCCGCGGGCGTGCCACCGTCAGGAGGCCCGGCCCCGGCCCCGGCGCCCCCTCACCCCCAGCCGTGGACGGGGCAGGGGCAGGGGCAGCCAGTGCTGCATGCGTGAGACCGTGGCCTTCCGTGACCAGAGCCAAGAACGGGCGTGTGCGTGTAGGGGTGAAGCCATTCCTGGGCTCTGCGGACTGCGCCCCTCCACAGCAGGCCCCGTGGGGACCAGAGCAGATCGTCGAGCCCCTGCGCCCTCCCCCCGCCATGCCAGGCACAGGGCTCGCGTGGGTGAGGGGCACTTACCATGCACTGAACTAGCCTGGCAGGGGTCGGTGGGGACAGGGGAGGGGGAGGGCGTTCGTCCCAGGGACCGGCCCCAGCGCCTGCGACGGGCCCGCAGCCCTGGGCGGGAGCCGAGCACCAGGCTGGGGAGCAGGGGCTCGGGAGGCTCCCGGCCGCTGAGCTGGAACCCCCCTGGGATCTGGGGCTGCCCCTGCGTCTCAGGGCTCTCGAGGCTTGCGCTTCCCTTGGCCAACCGTGCATTACAGCTCAAGGTCGCCCGAGGCTGCGAGCAACTGACGTCTGTCACAGTTCAGGCGGGACTCGCTGCTGGTGTCTTATCTGACCCAGAGATGAGCCATGGCCATTTGCTTCTAGCCTGGCACTGTCTTGCCTTCTGTGGGCCTCAGTTTCTTCCCATGTAAGTGGAGAGCTGCAGCAGCTCCAAGACCCTTTCGGCCTTGGCAACTCTCTGTGCTTTGGGAACAGCCTGTCCCCCAAATCAAAGGCAGCCGGGCCTCTGGGTCCACGTGAGCAGTCCACTGCCAGGGGCCCCGGCGGGGGTCCCATCCAGCCACTGCCTGGGCAGCCGACCGCACCCGCGCCTCGAGAGCTGACTCGATAGGAAGCCAGACGTGAGAGAGGACGTTGGGCTTGGTCTCGGGAAGAAGGGTTTTCCCAGATTTCCCCACTCCCCCTCCCTCGGAGAGAGCAGGAAGCAGAGCCCCGAAAGTGGGCCAGGGCGCTGGGCTCCGGCCTGTGGGCAGGGCGCCTACCTCTATCGTCAGGTTCTGCAGGTGGTAAATGTTCTGTAGGCCCTGGGACGTGAAGTACTCGACGCAGTTGGGACACCCCAGTCCTGTCAGGAAACTGCGGGGAGAAGGCAGGGGTGGAGCAGCTCTCACTTCCAAGCACGCGCTCAGCTGTGTGGCCTGGCGCCCCTGCCCGCCCGTGGCCACGCCAGGAAGTCCCGTGTTTCGTGCTTTCTCCCGAGCACCTGCTGGGTGCTCACTCCTGACCTCCCCCCGCCGCTACCCATGCTCGGACATGCAGCAGAGTGCCTGAGGACGGGCAGGACAGCCCACGCACCTGACCAGGCTGGGGTCGGCGTGGTAGGGGGGTGGTGGGGTGCAGTGGGACCCCGAGACCATGGACTGGGCGCCGTGGCTGCTGTTCACCTCGCCGCTGGTCGGCAGGGCGTGGCCGTGGTTGTTGAGAATCCCGGGGCCTAGGAGAGGGCAAGCTGGACTGTCAAGGCCAGCCGGGTCGGGCGTCCCCCACTCCGCACGGCCGGGAAGCTAGCACGGTGCAGACCTCCCCACGGTGGGGAGCAGACAGAGGGGACTGTCCGCGGCTGTGCCTCCCGCCCGGGGACAGGAGCTGCCGATGGGAGGCAGTCATCGAGAGCCCCGAGCCGGGCAGCAGGGTCTGCAGCCAGACCTACCCTCTGTGCCTCCCCAGCCCATTCTGCACCCCCCCAACCCGGGCCACTCACCCACAGGCCCCAGGTTGGGCCCGGCCGCAGAGCTGTGCGGGGGCGGCTGGCCCACCAGCTGGTTCACGGAGGGCAGCTTGTTGACGGCCACGTGGGCTTTGTTCATGGGCGAGAGGACCGGTCCGTAGGAGGCAGGCTGCAGGTGGTTCCTGCTCAGACAGCCACAGCTCCTGGTCATTTCCACACGACGCCCCGCGCTGCTGGGGGCCTCCCTCCGCGCCCGCGTTCCCACCCAGACCTGGGCCAGGCAGCCCCTGGCCTCCCTCCGGCAGGGAGGTCAGAGCCAGCTCCCGCCGCTGGAATCCGCCAGTGGGGCCGCCTGCTGACCCCCCGCCTGCAGTCAGTGGACACTCAGGAGGCCCCGTGGGAGGGGAGGGCCGCCGAGCGGGGGCCCTGGGGCCTGCCCCGGTGGGGGTCGGCCGGGGGCGCACTCACGGCCTCTGCAGGAGCTGCTGCTGCTGCCGGTACGTGTCGACCAGCTGCTGCGGCACCAGCTCCATCAGCTCCAGGCTCTCCTTGACCTTCATCAGGATCTCAAAGTTCTCTCGGCCCCGCACCTGAGCACAGACAGGGGGACCCTCTGCACGGGCCCTCTGGGGGTCTCGGGGCCTGAACCGAGCTCCCGAGCACCCTGCGGCAGGGAGCCCCCCGCTTCTCCCCTCTTCCCCTGGAGCAGGTCTGGGGCCCGGGGAGCGCCCCCCGTTCCTCCCGTCCCCGGGGCTCTGCACACGCAGGCTGCTGGGGCGGGGGCACCCGCCAAACACGAGGCTTTGAGGATCGGGGACTCATTCTGGAATCAGGGTTACATAACGGAAGAGCCGTCCTAGCAAAGCTGGTGGGTCATCTGACCCAGGTGACAGCCCTATAACCTGGGGTCACAGACTTCAGGATTCCATGACCCCTGACGCACTGTCCCCTGGAGGGGTCTGCATTCCCCGCCCCGTCTCAGTGGGACTTCCTGCTTGGCAGGAAGCAGCACACAGAGTCACTTCCCCGCAGTCTGGCTGCCCGGGGGCTGCTTCTCCTGGGTGCCCCCCCTGCCACCTGCAGAGCCCAGGGTCTCAGCTCTGAGCACGCCAGGGCCACTCCCCGCCTGCCCCCGGCTGCCCCAGCACAGGCTCTGCAGACAGAGGACACTCACGTGCATGTAGTACACGTCCTCGTCCCCGTGCCGCCTCTTCTTCACGTTGGTGCCCAGGGCAGGGACGGCAGGGGGGCTCTGTTTGAAGGCTGCAAGGGAAGGCAGGCCACACGCAGGTCAGGCCGGCAGGATACCCGCCACCCGGTGTGAGCTGCCAAAGACCAGTAACCCATTCAAGAGGGGCCGACCCAGGGCAGGGCTGCGCTGGATGGAGCCGGAGCCGGGGCGGCCACGGGCTCGCGCCCCGAGGGGTCCAGCCCTGCCTGCCATCGTGGCCCGCCCCTGTGCCCCGGCCCGGGCCACTCACCACGCTTGCTGGCCGCCCCATGCTTTGCAGCGCTCTCGCTCAGGGCCTGCTGCTCCCGGTGGTGGTCTTCGTCAGCTTTGCGGTCTCGGCCAGGACAGGCGCAGATGCGGCCCTCAAAGGACCGGCGGCCCAGCACCTGTCCACTGGCGGGGGGCCGGGGGGAGGCACAGCCAGAACCATGAGCCTCGGGGGCCTGCCCCCAGCCCTGCCAGCCCTGCTTACCCTCCCAACCCACCTCACACAGGGGGGTCTTGATGAGCCAGGGGATGAAGGCTGAGCTCCCAGCCACTCTGGGACACCAGGTCCCCTGCCGTCCTCCCAAAGCCCAGCCCATGCTCAGGTAGCCACTGCAGCCTGGGGTGGGGGTGGGGGGTTGTCCCTCTTTAAACTCACCTCCAGGGCTAGCACCATCCCTTACCATGCCCCAGATTCATGCACAGCCCCCAGCAGCAAGGCCCCAAGCCCCCAGTCCAGCCTCCCCCACCCCACATGCCCAGCAGACTCACTCCCGGGTCTCCAGGGTGATGATGATGAGGATGGGCCGCCGGTTCATGCCCCCCACACAGCTGCTGTTGCACATGAAGTTGTACAGGATGGTGGTGAATTCTGTCCCCACCTGCACACAGGAGAGGTGGGGGGATGGTTGTGCTGCCAGCATGCAGGCCCCAAACCACTGAGGTGGGGGCTCCTGGGCTGGGTCCTGACTCTGGGTAGGCATGAGGTGGGGCAGCCCCTGCACTGTGGTCCTCTGCCATTCGTCCAACCACCTGCATGCATCTGCCTTCTGTCCACCCATCCATCCATCCATCCATCCACTTCCATCCACCCACCTCCATCCACCCACCCACCTACTCATCCATCCATCCATCCACCTGCACGCACTTATCCCCCCATCCAAACCATCCAAGCATCCGCCTGCCCGTCCATCCATCCATTCATGCAGCACATGGAGTGCCATGCACCATGCTGGCTCTCGGAGGCAGAGTCCTGTGGTCTGGTTGCTCCAGCCATCTCCCCTAACACAGATTAGAGGTCAAGCCCTGGAGGCTGGGTGTTGGTGGCGGGCAGGTGCACAGGTTTCTGTGGGCACAAATGTGTGTTCTGCTTGCTGTGGGCTCTCCCGGGCAGAACGGTGCACGGCTCTGGCAGAGGGATGGACCAGAGCCATCTGAGAGGACCCCCATCTCAGCTCGGGCCGTTTCCCAGGGAGTCTGTGGACAGCTGAGGCATGAACCCAGGACTTTTGACCCCTGGGCATCCCAGGACCACAAAATGGGCAGTTGTCATGGTCTCCCTGGGTCAGGAGCTAAAACTCGGTCGCTGGCATAGGCAAACCCGGCCTTTCACAAAACTGCTGACACATGACAGCCACCAGGGGGCGGGAGAGCCCCGCTTTCCTGGCGGACTCTGGCAGGTGAGCGTAGGCTGGGGAAGGAGGGCCGGCAGGGTGGGGGGCCAGGTACAGGGATGGGGTTTGAGTGCGGTCTGGGGGCCAGAGCCAGATAGAGGAAAGGTGGAGGCTCACTCTGCCCACTCACCCTGGGAAGCATGGCACACAGGGCCCAAGCCGGCGGCACAGCCCCCGCCCCCATCCCACCACTAACCCACCATCCCTGCTCAGCCCCCCACCCCCACTTGACTCCACTCCCAGCTTTTCACTCCAGCTGGGCCCTCAGCAGAACCTTCTGCGGCCTTTGGGTCACAGCAGAGCCCTGGGGGGGGGGGCTCTCCACCCCGCCCACCTCCCACTCTGGCCCCATCCCTCACCTGCAGACCCTGCGTGCACCCTACCGGCCTCTCTCCCACAGCCGGAGAGGGCCCGAGGGGGTCCCACCTAGACCCGCACACAAGTGGTCAGAGTGGGTGCCGGGTGCCGGGGGCCAGGCGGGGGAGGGCGAGGAGCTTGCTACGTGGCAGGAGATGTTGGGGCCAGCGGGGCTGGCTGAGGTGACCTGAGTGCTCCCCCCGCCTACCTGCGGGGGCTCGTAGGGAACCATGACACTCTGCCTGCCCGTGACGGGGTCATCCACATACTGCGAGAGATTGTTGCCCTCCACGCGGATGAGGTGGCTGGCCGGAGCAGACTGTCCTGCCGCGAGGGGACACCGCTTCAGAGGGGTGCCCAGCTAGGGTCGGGCCAGCCCTGTCGCAGCCAGCTGGGGACCACAGGGCCGGCCCCACTGGCCTCCGGGGGTGGGGGGACTCAGGCCAGCAGCCCGCGGTCCCGTGGGCACCCACCCCCGAGGCCCCAGGTACCGCTGGGACGGAAGGGGGCTGGGGAGGGGAGACACCGAGCCCACACCACCCGCCCCCTGCCGCACCCTAGCCAGGAGGCCCTTCCCAGGGTGCACTGGCCGCTGGGCACGGGGCCTGGAGGTCTCACCTTCGTTGAAGTCCCGCCCGAGCTCATGGTTGGGGCAGCGCTTCACGACCTCAGTCACGTGCTCCGCCTTCTTGTAGACGGGCATGGCGCGGACGATGGTGCTTGGGGGCGGCGGGGCGGACACCTTGATCTGGATGGGGCAGGTCTTGGCAATTTGGCAGTAGAGCTTCTTCAGCAGTGGGGAGTACTGGTGGGGGTGGGGGGCAGGGTTCAGGCCTAGCCCCGACTCAGCACCCTGGCGCAGCCGCGCCCCCACCCCCAGTCAGGAATCCCGCCCCCAGCTCTCTGGCGACCTGCTTGCCCGTCGCTGGATGCCTCCAGCTGTCCTTCCAGTGCCCCCTCCGGGCACCCCCCCATGCACGCAGCAGCACCTGGCCGGTTTGGGCACAGGGAGAGCTGTCTGTCTGGATCTCACTGGCTGCAGAGGTTAGCATGTTACGTCCATCTTATGGGTGAGGACAGTAAAGGCCGGGGAAGCGAGCTGCTGCCGGAGAGCGGGGCTGGGAGCCAGGTCTGCCCCGCCAAGCCCAGCTCTTCCCACCGTCAACCTTCAGCCCCGGGACCCACAGTGGTTGGAAGGAGGGGATTTGCAGCATTGCATCTCAGTTTTTAAAAACCCAGAGTTAGGCTTTTCTGGTATTTTGATGAGAAACGTGTAATTGTGAGATAGGCTGGGTGCCCCTATGCACCGAAGCTTCAGGAAGGAACTCCCTAGAACAGCAAGTCTGAGGGGTTGAGCTCTGCAGCCTGGTATGGGCCACTGGCTTGGGGGGCCCTCTGACCTCAAAGCTCCGGTCCCTGCAGCCTGGGACCCTGTCCCAGGGAGGATCAGCACCCAGGGGACCCCGTCACCCACCTAAGGACCTGGCCAGCTCTCATGAGTTCAAAGGTGACCCTGATGGTGGCCACAGGGGTGCCCACTGGTTTCAAGTTGACTGGCTTCTGGGGACCCATCCGTGCTCCTCATATCTCCTTCCCTGAGGCACAGTGGGCAGTGTTCCTGTCCTCAGACTCACAGGACACTTCCCGTCCCCACCCCATAATCCCTATGCCCCCCACAAAGCCCCAGTGACCTGGAGTTATCCCAGCCACAAAGCCTGGAGGGAGCCCCATCACACCCCACCGCAGTACAGCCAGGGAAACCGTACTGAACCAGGGACACCGCTACAGACAGGTGTCCGGCTGGGGTCTGGCCCCCACCGCGTGGTGCATCGCAGCAGACCGGGGAGCACAGACTGGGGCTCAGGCTCACAGCAGGAACTGTACCCACCATGGTATAGTCAGGGCGACTGAGGCCGGGTGCCGGAGCGGCTGGCAGAGCCAGAGCTGGTCTCAGCCCACTTTTGCCAAGGAGGCTGGGGGGCCCTGACACCCTCATCCTGCAAAGGTAAAGCCCCCACCGGCCACCAGAGCTCCCTCTCTGGCCATCAAGGGATACCATGGGCCCTCAGGGACTCATACCTTCAGCAACTGCAAGTATACAAAAACCAAGGGGTGGCAAACATAGAGATGGGGCAGACCTGCAGCCCGAGAACGAGGGGTCCCCAGGGCCCTCAAAGCCCTTGGTCCCACAGTATGAGCCATCCCTCCCCTGATGAGCTGGCAGGGGCTCCGTCCCAGAAACACTCACCCGTCCCCAGAGTGGAGTCCAAGGAGACTTGGGGGACAAGTGGGCTGGGGTCTCCCTAGTGGTGTCCTCGGACCCTGTTCAACTTTCCCGTGGCGCAGAATTCAGTACGCACCCTTCCCACCCCCATCACAGACAGGAACTGGATGCCCCTGGGGTTCATCCCCTCACAGGTGCCCCACTCACCGGGGTCCCCAGAGCCCAGTGCCGCCTGCCACCCCATACCTGGGACCCCCACCTCTGGTGGGGGAAGCAGAGTTCCCAGACCTGTTTAAAATGCAGGAAAGAATGATCCCACACAGCCCTGCGGGTGGGGGTGAGGCACTGCTGGGAAAAGCAGAAAACAGGGCTGCCTAAGGGCGGGCTCGGGGCCACAAGGGGAGTGGGGGGCTCCCTGCTTGTTGTTGTGGGGGTCAGTCCTGCTTCCCAGGGGGTGACCGCTGACCTCTGCTGTCCCCATCAGTATATATGCTCCCACTTCACTCTCCAAAGCAGCAGTGTGGGGGATAAGCTGGGCACCCTGCCCCAAGGACTGTGCCCAGAACAGCCTCAGCCCAGCCCAAAGCAAGCACTAGGTGCCAGCCAGTTCAGCACCCAGCTCTCTGGTCCGCCCACAAGTGAGGCTTCAGGACTGGTCCCTGACCCTCAGACAACGTGCAGGTAGAGTGTCAGGCAGGGAATGGCCTAGCAAGCATCCTGGAGGCACACCGAGAGGCTCAGCACAAGAGCAGTCACCCAGGGGGTCTTCCTGGTGGAGGAGGCCTCCACAGGGAACCATGAGCCTCGGCTGGACTGCAGGGGCCCAAACACAACTAAGGACCCGGTGAAGCCAGCAAGCGTTTGTTGAGTGCCTACTGTCTGCCAGGCCCTAGACTCACTGGAAACTGGGCTGAGAGCCCCTTCAAGCCGCAGAAGAATCTAGACTTACTGGAGGCTCACAGCTAAAAGCCACGCAGCCCTGGTACTGGCCGGCCTCAGCTGGTGACCAGTGGGACCCGGCCCTTCTGCGGCAGCTGGTGCATTCCAGAGGGCATCCCCGTCCCCTGCAGGGTCAGCGGGGACCCCAGGAGGGCCCGCAGAGGTGTCCAGTGAGTGACGTGACCTGGGGCTGAGAGGTGGCCTGCTTCGTCCCTAAGTGAGGGTGGGGGTGGGCAGACACGCTGAGAAACAGGCCTGGCCTGGGAGGGGCAGGTCATAGTCACGGGTGAGCAGTGGGAGAATGGCCTTTGAGATCTGGCTCTGGTCCTTGGCCCCTGGGAGGCTGTAAACCACTGGACAAACCTCTCGGAGGCTTGGCGGGGGAGGGGGCGCAGTGACTGACTACACTTAATACCCTTGGACCGTTTTCGCAGTGGACTTGTTAGTGTGCCGTGGTCATTTCCACGTGAGATGGTTCCTGGCCCCTCTGTGAGCAGTGGAGAGTGCCCCCAGGGGCGTGCAGACCCTGCAATCCCCTCCCCAGAGCGACCAACCAGCGGCTCCCATCAGTCAGTCACCCGACCTCCTGCTCCCCCCGCAGCCCGAGATGGGGTCTGTAGCCTCCCCCCACCCTCCGCAAGGGCCAGGCGCCTTGGCGCACCAGCCAGCAGGGATGGAGTAGGACTCCAGGCGCAGCCCGGGGCTCCGAGCCCCCCTCTCGAGGTCCTGCAGCCCAGCGGGGCGGGGGCGCCCCAGGGGTGCTCTTCGTGTCAGGAGTCGGGCCCGAGGTCCCGGGGCGACGGGGAGAGCGGGGGGAACGGCGGAACCCGCGGTGGCGCGGGGGGCGGGCGGGCGGGCGGGCGGGGGGCGCCCCGCCCCGGGGAGGAGCCGCGGGGAGCTGTCCGCGGTACCGGCGCGGGAGCGGGCTGGGCGGTGAGCGCGGGGCCGCCTGGGGTGGGCGAGGAGAGTGCGCGCAGCTCCCTCCCTCTGTGTCCCTGGCAAGGCCACCACCAGCCTTGGGCCTGGCCCCGCTCCCCACAGGGGTGTCCCCAGCCCAGGTCCACCCCCAGCTGGCTGCTAATGTGGCCTTGGGCACGTGCACCGGCCAGGCCCATTCCTGCAAGGGGTTGAGCCCACAGAAGCCCAACCGTTGGGGCGCTCGGGGTTGAGCATTACGCTGAGGGATGCCTGAGGTCTGCCTATACCTGGAGCATCTGACTGGGCTACACGGGCAGGAGCGGGGGCCTGCGCTGAAGAGGGCATGAGCCCTTACAGCTCCACCAGCTCCGTCCCTCCTCCCGTAGCTCCTGGGCCCCAGGCCCTGGGCAGGTGGGGAGGAAGACTCCTGGGTCCCATCTATTCTATAGAAAAGGTTACGCGAAGACGCTTCCTTTCCCTCCCTCCCTCTTGCCTCTCCTTCCCTAGAACCGCTAGATGGATGTGTTTCAACAGATTCTGAGCTGATAAAATCTTATTTATCTTCGGCTGTTGACACAGAGCCGTCCGGACTTGCCTGCTCCGGGATGCGTGTGTTCCTCCGCGCTTGCAGGAAACAGTTTGCCCAAATGCTGGTGTATGCCCATCCCTGCCCTCCCCCACTCGGACCCTCCCCCTCCCTCCCCCCATCACAGTCCGCGATGGGCTGGGTCTGGCTGGGAGCCCAGGGCCTGGCAGGGCTGGGCGGGGGTGGCGGGTGGCAGGCGCCGCGGCTCTGTGGCTGTTAATTTCCTCGCACCCGCTCCCCAGCAGCTGGGTGCCCGGCACGGGCAGGTTTGGACAGGAGGAGAGTGGGGAGGTGATAATAAGTTGTCTGTCATTTTCCAGGGACGTGTAGCATCTTGCAAACCGCAAATACCGTTAACCAGCTTGGGCGAATCTGTTACAACAGATTCTGGAAGATGGGGCCTGCGGGGGGGGGGGGGGCACTTTTATTTTTTAAATGATTTTTTTTTTATAGCCCACTTTTATCTGCTTCCCGTGCGTGCATGCGAGCGTGCAGGGCACATTTCTGTCCTCTCTCTGGTTACGGGCCCCTCTGAGGACCTATCCAAGGCCACAGACCCATCTCTCCCTAGAGAAGCTCTGTGGGTTCACAGGGCGACCCCCGAGACCCACAGGGAGCCTAGGCCCACAGCCCCCATTGACAGACCTGCTGGGTCCCTTTCTCCTTCCAGGTAAGGAGGGGCCTCCCGGGGGGGGGGGTAACACAGCCACACTGCTGCACCCCCTCCTGTGGCCTCCCCCACCCCGTGGAGGGCTGCTGGGAGCATGGGGTGGGCTCTGATACATGTCAGGGAGCCCTGGGCAGGACAACAGGGAAGCTACCAGCCTGTAACAATCACCCCAGCCCACTTCGGAGCACCCAGGGTCAGGAAGCAGTGAGGGTCCGGGCACAAGGAAACCTATAGCCAACACCCCACCTTGGCCTCGGGCCTGCTGGTCGGAGGCCCCGGGGAGCTCAGCCACAGCCAGTGCCCGCAGACTGATGAAGAAGCTGCCGTGATCCCCACGTGCTCCTGGCTGGGGGAGGGGACAGATGCATCCGCTGACAGACTGGACAGCGGGGGCTCCCCTCGCTGGGAGCCCAGAGAAGGATAAACTGGAGGCAGAAACAGGCTTTGCAGGTGTCCAGTGACCCTGACCACTGTCCAGGGGCGTTCCCAGAAGCTGCTACCTGGAGAGGTGGACCTGGGGCTGGCGGGGACACCCCTCAGGAGCCAGGCAGCCTGCCCCACCACATCCTAGAGCCAGGTCCCAAACAAGAGGGTGGGGGCCCTGGGACTCTTGGGATCTGGAAGTGCCCTGGGAGAAGGAGGGCGTCCCCCTCTCAGCTGCACCCCCAGGCCACAGGGCCCTGGGCCTGCTCAGTCCCTTGTCATACACATGGCAGCAGGCCAGCAGGGACAGCCCCCTGTGGCTTCTGTCCTGGGCTAAGATTGGGGGTGGGCAGCCGTGTGCGTGGAGCTGACCCAGGAGAGAGGCGGATGGACACCAGGTCTGCCGTGCAGAGGGAAAGAAGGCCCAGGGGGCTGGTGGGTCGGGAGGGGAGGCCCACAGCAGCAGCCTGGGCAGTGGGCGATGCAGTGGGCCCAGAGGGGAGGGGAGGGCCCCGGGGGGTCTGGGGACACGGCGAGGGCTGCAGGAGAGACTGGGAGACAGTGAGCCCCGAGACGGGGTGCAGTGACCCTGTTTCTCCACAGGGCCCCCAGGGCCACCCTCGAGGCCACCACTCAGACTCACACCTCCTCTGCACCGGGTCCACGCACACATGGTCTCCACCCTCAAGGTCATGCAGTCACCAGAGCGCCGCTTCCAAGAGCTGCCAGCTCAGCAGGGGTGGAGCACCACTGGGACCCCTAAGCTCCCTTTGTCACCACCAGGCTTGAACCGGGTCCAGGAAGACTCAAAGAGGCATACAGGGGGACAAAGCAAGGACATGGGTGCCAGATGTGACATGCTTCGGGTCAGGGGCAAGGGGACCAGTGGGTGGGGACCTGCCCTTGGCCTCAGTGACCTGGGCCGGGCAGTGTGGGAAACTCTGGGCCTCCATCCGGTCCTTATTCTGTAACCCAGGCCTGCCATCCGGCCTCCCCTGGACCTCGAGGAGGGGACCTTGGGGATGGAGTGGGTAAGCAGGATATGCCTCTGGGGACACAGCTGGGCTTGCAGAGAGCGCCGGCACTCCCACCGGGAGCCACCCTCCTGCTCCAAGGGCACAAATCTCCCCTGCATCTGAAGCACCAAGATCCGCTCGGCCAGGTCCAAACACCAGTTCCTCTGCCCATGAACTTTGCCAGCTGGAGAGCCCATGCCTGTCTGTCCCGGCTTCCTGGAGAAGGCAGACACCACTGGTTGGCCTGGTGGGGAACACGCTCTGGCAAGGCCCCAGCAGGCAGGGCTGAGAGCCAGCCCACATCGCTGCACGGCACGGGGACAGAGCAGGGAGGCTGGCCAACCACAGGGCTCTGCTCGCCGCAGAGCGTCCCCTCGATTGCCAGGAGAAAGAGCCCCCTATGGCCCTCACCCCCACCTGACTTGTGGCCTTTTGAGCAGGCTTGGCCTTGTCCATGCAGTGATCATAAAGGTCAGCCCACCTGGGCGGGGTGCTGGGGTCAGCAGCATCTTCTGCTCAAAGGACAGTCCTGGATCCTCCGCCTGTGGGCACACCGTTCCAGACACCACGGCTGGCCTGGTGAGCGCAGGCACGATGGGCTAGCTCCTTCCCCCAGTGCCCTGAAGCTTCCAGATGGCCTGGGGCTGGAGCTGGCCCAGCTGCAGCTGGCTTGGGAGGGGGGGGAAGCTGGCCAGGCTGTGGCCACAGGGGGGGCAGGTGCTCAGGATGGGCCTGAGAGCCGTGTCAGCCAGGAGTCCCGAGCACAGGCTCTCCTGCCTCTGATCTTTCTGCCCTGGAAGCTACAGGTACGTCTCCGGTTCCGGACCTCAGTTAACATGTGCCCTCCGGCCAGGGAGCGGTGCACTTAGTTTCTTCACTCTAAATAAACTCCACTCTCAGCCAGCAGCAGAGGAACCCACTGCATCTCTAGTGAGCTCCGGGACACCCTGGACACGTGGCGGCGGGGGCGGTGGGGGGTGGGTATCATTTTCCAGCTCTTAAGGCAACCGTTGGCTGGAATCAGAAGTTTTCACTGAAACTTGTAAATATCCAGCGAAGTACGTGGGGCAAGGAGAGTTTTGGCTCCTAAACATCTGATCCCCCTGCGGAGGGCAGTGGCTCCCGGTGCCCACGTGGCCTCATTTCATCCCCCCCATGAGGAATGGGGAGAGGGTGCTGCACCCCGGGGCACATGGCCACGGTGGAGGAGGCAGGTCTGCGATCCTCGGGAGACCCTGGGCTTTAGGCCACTGCGGGGCCCCCCAACAACCTCTGAATGTCCACTTCACTGAAGCCGGAGTGCTAGTCACTTTTCCAAGGGGGCTCTCCTGCCCTAACAGGAGCATCACAGCCCTGCGGCCCGCCTGGGGGGGGGCGGGGGGGCTTACGCACACTGCCCCCCCCTCAAGGGAGCTGCTCCTCTTTCCAGTTCTGACACCCTAGAATTTCTGCCCCTCCTCTTCCTGGGGCTGCCTGGACAAAGCCCAGGTGCCGCCAGGGGGCTTCACCTGGAGGCCAGGGGGTGTGGCCATGGGAATTCTGAGACCTGGGGTCCGTGAACTTGAGCTTGGCTTCCAAGTTTGGGATCTGAGAAAATCCTGACACAGATTTCCCCCACAACTGACCACGGAAAAGTTCCACTGGCTGGTCAGCGGAGACCCTCACCCAGAGCCGCACAGGGCCGCAGGTGCAGGATGCCCAGGAGACGCTTCCCCCCATAAAGGGGCTACTGACCCCGGGTGGGGGGCCAGGCCGGGGAGATGCGCAGGGGGAGGCGGGGAGGGGCCAGTCCTGGGTCGCTCCCGAATCCCAGCCCCAGCCCCTCCTTCTTGCTCTGCTGGTCAGCCGGGAGTGTTCTAACCATAAAGCGCTCTTGAGGGATGGTCATTTGTCAATCAGTAGCGGCAGCGACGGCGGGTGGCCGACTCTCCCCTGTGGTGGGAGTTGTCACTCACTCATTGGCAAACAGGAATCCAGGCACCTGGGGCCCCGGGAGCTCTGGGCCTCCGAGGGTCAGCCTCTCTTCCCAGCAGCTCCCTGGGGTCCCGGGGCATCCCGGAGCACCCCTACACTCACGGGGGTGCATAGATGGCCTCCCCCCACCGGCTGCTTGACGAAAGCCAGGGCTCAGGACGCCCGCGCCTCCTGCCTTTCCTGAGCCTTGGTGTCCTCAGCATCATGGCTGCTGGGAGGGCGGCCCTCTCCCGCGCACGGGTGGGGGGTGGGGGTGACAGCCTGGCTCCACCACAGTCAGCACCGCCAGACGGACATTCTAGAATCTGTGGAGCCGTACCCATTTTGGGAACGAGTCCCAGAAAATAGGATTCTTCATAAAACACTGATTGCATCCAAACCCATGGACTCCTACCCCCCCAGGGGGCTCTCCCTCGCACCCCCTACAAGAGCCCAGGTGGGGGAAGGTGGAGGCCGCCCTGGGTGCACCCCTCAGCCCCTGGGACTCCCTGAGGCTCAGGGAGTGGGGCCTCCAAGGCCAACTTCTGTGACTTGGGGCTCCAGCTGCAGAGGTCGGAGAGAGAAGAGGTGACGCCCGGCTCAGGCCAGGCTGCAGGAAGCGGGTCCGCCTCGGGAGCTCCCCACAATGCAAGCAATCACTGCAATTTCCCCGGCTTACTCCTCGTTTCGTCTCCACAATAGACACTGTTAGAGCTCTTCCCCGGCCTTAAATACGCGTAATTGCTTCTGGTGCCAGTAAAAGGTATTAATTCCACTTATGCATTCCATAAACTTTTAGGATAACGCAATTGATACCGTGATCGTGTTGGGACACCTCCACTATTATTTTCCTGCTTGCAAACCTCCGAGGGGCTGGAAAGTTTTCTCCCGAATCCATTAGTGTTGACTCAGCCACATTCTACCAGGAACCCCGCGCACTTTGTGCCCCCCGCCTGCCTTCCATAGGACCCTCCCCGGCCAGGAGGGTGGCGCTCACCCTGTGTGCGCTGGCTCTCCCCCAGGACAGACGGACTGGCACTCGCCCACGGTCATGTGTGGGGCAGCTGGAGGTCATTCAGGGGGTTGTGTCCAGGCTGGCGGGCTGTGTGGGCTGTGTGGGCCCCCTGGGACTCACTGAGCCCTCACGCCCGCGTACACCCTCACTGGCCTGCCTCACACTGCTCGGCTGGGCCAGGGCTCCAGCCATACCAAGCCTCTTGGCTGACCTGAGAGCCCCCTCCCAAGCCTATCAAACCCCAAGGACAGTCCCCTCCCCTGGCAAGGCCCAGCCTAGGAGCTGGAGGAGATGGAGCTGGGCTGGACAGCATCCAGATGTCCCTCTCATTGGGCTGCTCCTTGGGACTCCTGGGACCGGCCAGCCGTGTCATTGCCAATCCCTGGGCTGGGGGGGCCCAAGACGGGCCTGGCCGTCAGGGCCCAGGGGCCAGGCTGGAGTGTGCTGGGCTTGGGGACAGGGACAAAGGCATGAACACTGCCATCCCTGGCCGGGCTCCACCGCCCACCAGGCCAAAGAGCATCAGTGCCCAGGGGAGCCAGCCCCCACCCGCAGCCCTAACCTCCCAGCGTGTGTCTCCCCCTGACGCCCCCAGAACCCCAAAGCCCCTGACACAGGACAAGCCCCGGCCAGGTGACTCAAGAGCAGCCACGTGTGGGGCGCTCCCCAGGCTCCGGGCCCTGCTCACAGTGGTCCCAGGACCCAGGGCACTTGTCCCCACTGACCCCTCAGGCTACAGCCCATTTTCAGACCACAGCAGATCTGGGGCCTGGGCCCTACCAGCCACACTCCCACCACGTCCGGTCCCTGGTCCCCGGTTTAGAATCTTGGGGGCTGAACACCCCCCCCCCCCCCCCCGCTGCTCGGTTACGCCCGTCCACCCGTCCTGGCCTCCCGTGGGGGAGGGGGCATTGTCACCCTGGGCCGCGGCCAGAGGCCTGCACACGTGCACACGTGTGTGTGCATGAAGCACGCGCAACTGTGCACGTGTGTGAGCATCCGTGTGCGCGCACACGCCTGTGAGCACAGGGCTCCCCTCGGTGCCCAAGGAGCGCGCATGTGAGATCTGGGGGCAGAGGGACCACCCGGGGCTGGGGCACTCGCCGGGGGGGCTCGCCAGGCAGAAGCCAAAGACCCCATTAACAGCTGTGATCCCGTGGGGACTGGTGAGGGCGTTTTTCCCGAACGAGGAGAGGAGTGAAGGCAACAGTCAGTTTGGAATTGTACTTGAGAAAAATATGAATTATCTATCAGTTACCAGCCGGCCGGCATGGCGGGGGCCACGCATGGCGTGGTGCGGAGGCCCAGACAGCACGCCCGGGAAGCAAGTCTGGGCAGCGCTTGCACAGCCGGACCCCCAGAGCTGTGAGCAGGCGGGCTGCCCGCAGTCCCCACCCTGCACCGTGAGCCCGCCCGCCCCCTCCCCAGGCAGGGAAAGGAGCCTGCGGGGGGTCTGCTCCCAGAGAGCCAAGGTGCCAAAAATCTCATTATCAATGTCTGTCCCACCTGCACCCCCTGCACTGATGGGGGCTGGGGAGGGGAACCGGGCGGGCCAGCAGCAACCCCCCCAGCACAGCTGCCAGAGAGCAGGGGGCCCAGGCAGGGGGTGGGGTGAGGGGTGGTCGGAGCTGCTGAGCACAGGGGAGCCTTCCCCTGCCCGTCCCCCCACCCCCGCCCTGTCTGGCTGGCCAGGACGGACCACTCCATGGGGCCATGTGGGGCCGGATGACTGTGACCCGCCATGGGCCCTCTAGACCTGACGCTGCACCTCTGACAGGAAAGGTGGAAGCAACTGGGGGGGCGGTTGGCAGAGGCCCCAGGCGGGTGGTGCGGGGACAGTCAGCACAGGGGCAGCTCCTGTCTCTCCCTGAGGACCAGCTCAGACCATCTAAGCCACTCCAAGTCCCCCAAGACACTGCAGAGACCCCACCAGCATCCTCAAACAGCAGAGAGAAAGAGAGCCAGGACCCCCCCCCCCCAAGGCTTGTCAAGATTCCTAGGGGTCCGGCAGCTCAGGCCTTGGTGACAGTATTGGTGCGGGAGGGGTTGGGACCCTCGCCTGAGAGGCCAGAGAAAGGGCTTAGGGAACAGTATGAACATGGGAGAGGGGAGGGAGTGAGCCTCCTGTCGCCATAGGTGTGCAAGGGTGGGATGTCTCAGGCGCCTCCTGACCTGGCTCACAGTCACACAGCCAAACCTCAAATCTGGGGTCAGGGGACCAGGACCCCAGGACCCCACAGGAAATAAGAGACTCCTCCAGCAGGGACAGCTGCTGCCCAACGACCTCACCCAGGAGGACCAGCTCTAGGGCACCCCATCCCCAGCCCTGCTGCTAAGGAAATACTGATGTGACGCACTGCTCATACTGCGCTGGCCTGTGCTGCAGAGACAACATCCCCTCTAAGGAACAACAAGGAGCACTGCAGGAAGGCTTCACGAGTGAGGACAAGGTACCAGCTCAGGGCAGCCAGCGATGGGTCAGCGGCTGGGGGCCCACAGCCAGAGCGAGAACCAGAGACAGCCGCAGGGGCGCTGTGCCTTGGATCCCAGACCAGGACTGGCCCCTGCAGAGAGCCGGACCCGTCTCCCTGTGGATCCACACCCCCTCCGGCCCCCCAGGAGTGTGGGAAAACCACAACCTGGCCAGGGGGCAGTGGGGATCGTGAGACCCCATTATTAAAGCGGCAGAGCCTCGGGGTCACCTGCTTGGTGCTCGGCCACCCTGCGTGGACTTCTCTGTTTCCAGGGGCTGGGGGAGACCACGAAACTGCTGTTCCCTGGAGGGGGTGATGCTCCCTCACGGCCAGGACCTGCTAGGCGTCCCCAGGGCAGGTGCCAGGCAAGGCTCACTGTCCTCTTCTTGCGTGCGGGCAGGAGACCTGGAGTGCACCCGGGGCTGCCTTTCCCGCAATGCCCTCCGTGCCCTACCCTCAGAGGGGAGCCTGTGGTCTGTCCCGGGGTCGCAGCGCCCCTGCAGAGCCCCTGCCCCTGCGGGCATGTCCGGCAGCCCTGTCCTCTCCCAGCTGCACTGTGGTTAGGAAGCTAGAGCCCCCAAACCCGGAAGCCCGGCCGCGGGGTCCCGGCGAGCACTTACTGCCTGCGTCACTCTGAGCGAGCTGCTTCCCCTCCCCTCCGCAGCCTGTGGCCTGGGCTGTAAAATGGGACGGTCACAGATTCTACCTTGGGGGTCGCTGGGCCATCTCAAGAGTCAGCGTAAACTCAGAGCACCCCGCGGAGGCCACGGGTGCGCGGCCGTCATCCAAGTCGGCGAAATCCCCACCAGGGGCCAGAATGCTGCGGAGCGCAGGGCGAGCACAGGGCGGGCACAGGGGGCGAGGCGAGACCTGAGTCCGCAGCGCTGTGGACCCCCCACCCCTGGCTTCCCGGTCTCTCACCCATGCGCGTAGATGACAGCGCAGAGTCAGGGCAGGCAAAGCCCCAGCCCGCCAACCGCCAGACTCCAGACCTCCCTGCCCATGGCACTACCTGGAGGAGGCCGCCCAGCGAGCCGAGCGTCCCGCTCACCCAGGACAGGATTCAAGCCCCACCTCGGGGCAGGGACGCCGGTGGTCTGCCTCCGCCCCGTGGGCCCGTGGACCTTGCTGCGGAGCCTTGTCTGCCCCTCTGGGGCCCCGCGGAGGCCGGCCGCTCTGGCCGCACGTCCGAGGGGTGGGCACGCCCAGACTGCCCAGCCCCAGACCCGCCTCCTGCCCGATGCTCCTCCCGCGGCGGTGGGCCAGGCGGGAACCCTGTGCGGACACCTGGCCGGCCCTCCCTCCCTCGCTGCCCGGACGGCCAGTGGGGGCGGCGGCGATCGCCCCTTCCCACCCCACACCCCGCAGATGCCCCTGGGAGCGAGGGCGCAACTCACCGTCCAGGTGGCGGACTTGGCCGTGCTGGACTGCTGGAAGGTGACGTCGAAGTGGTGGGGGCCGGGGTAGTCGGTGTTGGAGGGGATGGCCGGTGCCGGCGACATGGTATCGAAGGTGGAGCTGGGCTGCGCGTAGGGCGAGTGGGTGGGCACGCTGGTGGCGTGCTCCGGGGTGTAGGGGCTGGCCGAGGCCGCGCGGCTGCTCATCTGGTCCATGGTGCTGCTCAGCAGATTGAACTGGGACTAGCGTGGGAAGGGGGAGGGAGGGGGACACACAGTCAGGCTGGAGAGTGGAAGCGCGAGGCCAGAGGTGTCCTGTTACAGGAGCCTTAAAGGGCCAGCAGCTCAGTCATCCCAAATATTTCCCGCCCCCCCCCACCCAACAGGTCACTGCTTGTGTTGGGATAAACTGACATATTCACCTCGCCCTCCCCTCTCCATCAGCTTCCCCGTGCCAGGGTTTCCGGGGTTCCATGGAGCGCACCTGGAGGGGAGCTGCTGGTGGAGGGGGAGGCTCCCTGCCCCTGGACCTCCTAGCAGGCTCGCAGGAGGGGCTCGGGCTCTGGGGCAGGGTCCCCATCCCCAGTCCCCCAGCATAGCCCGAAGTAGGGAGATTCCCTGGCCCAGGGAGCCAGACAGGGGCAGGGGGTGGCCCCAGTGTGGGGGGCCCACGGTCCCCTCCTGCTGTCGTGCACAGCCTCTGCCCTAACCCGGCCCTAGGAGCCCAGCCCCTCCCCCCGGGGCCACACCCTGAAGGAACAGGGACTCCGAGCTGCACAGTGTGGGTGCATCCCCAGGCCCTGTTGGGGTCAGCCCCTGCCTGGAGGGAGGAGACAGACCAGATCCCTCCTGGAGCGCAGGCCAGGAAGACCCCTTTCCCATGAGATTTATTTTAATCTTCTCTTTGGGTCTGAAGCAGACACTGCTATTATCCCATTTTACAGATGAGGACACTGAGGCATGTAAGGGACTGACTTGCCTGGGGTGAGGTGGTGGCTCTGACAAAGTGGGGGCACCAGCCACCCTCAAGGCAGTCACCCTGAGAGCCCTGGGGACAGGAGGGGACAGTGAACCGGGGGCAGAGGGCCCAGGGTCCCCAAGGGGGGCAGAGGCAGACCAGCAGCCAGAGGGGGATGGGAGGGCTTGCCCTGCAGCCCCCTCAGCAGACTGCCTCCTCCAAACTGCAAAGCACAGGAGTGCATCCCTCAGGCTGGGAGGCGACTGGCTGCTCAGCCCTGGGTTTTCTCCGTCAGGAGGCTGGTGCTCCTCACCCACGGCCCCCCCCAGCTCAGGATCCCCCTGGAAGGCACACGTCCCCCCAACTCAGCATCCCCCTGGAAGGCACACATCCCCCCGCCAGCTCAGCATCCCCCTGGAAGGCACACGTCCCCTCCCCAGCTCAGCATCCCCCTGGAAGAC
>NW_022589705.1:98754984-98789568 GCF_004348235.1 Phoca vitulina
CCCCCCCCCCCCCCCCCCCCCCGGCTGCCTGCTCTGGACAAGGTTTCCTTGGAGCCTCAGCACAAGTGATGCCCCAGGAGGAGGGAGGTGACAGGTGACAGATTCTTACTGAAGCCCTGGCTTTGTGCCTCCTGGAGTCCAGGCCGGTGCTTTCCTCAGATGCGTCAGCCCCCTGGGGACGGCCTGGCTGAAGCTGCCATCGGAGGGGCCCCTCGGTGGTCATAAATGTGTGGCCGGGGCCTTGTCCACCACCAGCGGGACAGGAGACCCCCCTGCAGGGCACCGCTGAGAACTTCTTCCCTGGTCTGGCTCCCCACCGCCTTCCTAACTTCCTGTGCCTTCACCTGTCCCCTGGGGAGGCCCCAGCATCCACCGACCATGACAGGCAAGTGGACAAACTCTGGGTCCGTGGGTGGAAACAGTGCTGACCCCCCATTAAGGAGCAACGAAACAGCCAAGGGGACCACAGCCTTGCTCAGAGAACAAAGCCAGCCACAGAAGCGTACCTGCTGTGGGGACCTGCTGCGGGGTCCAGGGGCTGGGTGGGGCTGGGGCCTCGGCTAAGGGGAGCCTGGCTTCCTTTGGATGTGATGAAGGTGCTCTAAGATTCACAGTGCTGATGGGAGCACAGAGCCGTGAATATGGTCAAAACCACTGAAATGCATACTTTGAATAGGTGAGTTGTGTGTTATGCAAAATGTGGCTCAATAAAACTATTTAAAACAAAATGACAGAGGGGCAAGAGAAACCAGCCTTCCACTCCACACGGGATGGGGGACACCCCGGGTGCTCTCGCATCCTGAGGGCGCTTCCCTGTCCCCCCACCTCTGGCCTCTGTTTCCGGACCGACAGGACTGCAGGCCCCACAGGGGCTGTCACGTGATCCCAAGCGTGGGCCCGTCCAATATGCAGCCACCGGCCACATGGGCACGTGGAGCATGGCCGTGGCGAGTGAGGCGGTGCTGGGGGGCGCACGGCACCTCGACTCCACACACCCGGTGCCACAAGAAAAACATAAAAATGCAGGATCTCATTCTGTTTCATGCTGAACACGCACCAAAATGTGCATCATTTCCGATAAGAAGGGTAAATTATTAATTACATTATTTCCACGGGTTTCTTTTTACTGTTTTTCTATGTGGCTACTGGAAAATGCAAAATCACACCTGTGGCTCGCGCCGGGTGGGGGTCCGGCCCCCAGGCGCTCGGACATCATCCCAGCTCCCAGCCTCACCATCACAGGCAAGGCTGCTGGCCACACCTCCTGGGGGTGCTGAGGACTCTCATTCCAGGCTCCTCACTGAGTGAGTGGCCCAGCGGACGAAGGAAGGAAGGAAGGAAGGGAGGGAGGGAGGGAGGGAGGGAGGGAGGGAAGGTGAGCCGGGCAGCAGGATGGCTTCCCCTGTGCACATGCCCAGGAATGTGGACAGGGCATGAACCCGGTCCTCCCACTCAACCAGGTTGAGAGCCCCATGGGTCCTGGGGTGGGGAGGACGGGGGTGCCAGCCTGCTCCCCAGCCAGAGTCGAGTCCCCATGACCTCTGTCTTCCAGGGACAAGCCACGGCCCCAGGGAGTGAGCGGCTTCCCTGTGGCCATAGGGGCCCTGGGCTACCCAGGGGCTGTAGGAGGCTTCCCTCCTCCGGGGCTCAGTGAGGACAGCCCCACCGGGCTCAGGTCTGTCCTCCCCGCTCCATCCCCAACAGGACAGCCCGGGCCAGCAGGGCAAAGGGCCCCCCCCCCCCCCACTCAGGAGAAATGAGAGGAAGGCCCACGACAACAACGTTGTTCAGATTTTAACTTGTCCACATTCTTTACCGATCTGAGGCGGGTGCCAGGAAATTAGTCACTGAACCAAAAGAGCCGGGCTGATAGCATCTCTGCGCCCGGCAGTCACAGGGCAGGAGGGAGCCGGAGGCTTCCAGCAGGCAGGTCCCTGGGGAGATGCGAAGGAAGTGCTCGGCACACACAAACACCCGAACAGGCCACACAGAGCAAGCCAGTGGCCCGCAGGGTGCACACCCTCCCTCTGGCCTCTGGCCCGGGGGCACTTTGCGGTCCAGGAGTCTGGGGAGCTCCCCCCTCCCCAGAGGAGTGAAGGACAGGGCCCCGTGTCGGGCCACCGTGCTGGGGACAGCCGTCCCTGCGAGTCCTCCTCAGGGTCCTGCACCCCCAGGGGCTCCTGGTCCATGCTGTGTGGCAGCTTCTGTGTGTGGCTCCCCAAAGGCCCCTCCTTCCCTCCCTTAGCATTCCTTCCAAGTCAGGATGGGGAGCGCTGCGGGGGGCCAGCCCCTGCCCCCATTTTGATCTTGCTGCCCAAACTGGCCCAACACAGCCACACAGAAGCCTGGGGTAGAGCTCCTCCAGACCAGAGGCCCCTGGAAGCTGGGGTGAGACCCACTTGGCAGCAGGAGGAACCCGGGCAAAACCAAGACTCTTGGTTTGTTTTGCTTTCAATCAGAACTCCCAAGAGAGTGGGCTAATTAGGACATGCCCGGCCCCAGGCGGCCCACATGTGCCTACATGTGCGTGCAGAGCTCCTGGGCCCAACCCAAAGAGGGCTGCGAGCAAGCGGGCGGGAGTGAAGGAGCCGGCGGGTGGCCTCCCCTCCAGGTCCGGGGCAGAGGATGAGCCCGGCCTGCCGGGAGGCAGGAGGCCATTCCTGGCTCTGGGTCAGTGGCCGATGGCCTGGGAGCTCCCTCCACCAAGACGAGACAGGCTCCCCAAGGCACTCTCTGTCCATTTGTTCCACAAACATGTTTTCTGCTGCTCTCTGCCAACTTGGAAGGGACACTGGGTGGGGGCAGAGAGGGTCAACCTGCCCTCAGGATGCAGGCAGGGTGTCCAGCCTCCACAGGGAGCTGGGCTTGCTCCCAGGGTCAGCACCTCTTGGACCAGGATCCCAGGGGGGCCCATTTCTGCTCAGGCAAGGGCACGTGTAGGTCTGGGGGCCACATGCACACATGTGCTCGCACGACAGGGCTCAAAACACACGCAGGGATGGGGCAAGGGGCTTAGACCTCAGGCTGCAGAGGGAGAAGGCCACCTGATGGGATGAGGGTGAGCGGAGGTCCCACCCCTGGGTGGATGACCTGGACTGTGTCTGAGCACCTGACCTCCTCCCGGAAAGGAGCTGGACTGTCAGGGCTCGGAGTCCCAGGGAAGGAGGGTGCTGCCCGAGGACCAGTAGGGAAAGGACGAAGGGAACCACCCTGGGGTGGAGCGGTCCCAGCTTCCAGCCCACCCCACCTTGTCACCATCTCTCCAGCCTGGGGCCCTCCCCTCCTCTGCAGATCAACTGGGGGCCTTCCCAGCCCAGGTAGCCGCAGAGACTAGCACCCGGCTGGGGACAGTGAGCGGGGGAGAGCTGCCTGCGTTCATGCCTGGGGGACACTCTGGCCCATCTCAGCTTTCAACCCCAACCCCAGACCTTGCTGCTTTGATCCATCCCGTGCCCAGGGGGTGGGGGTTCAGAGGCCCCAGCTCCCCAGCCACACCTTGCACCCCCCCCAAGGAAGCAGAGGGTCGGGCCTGCCCACTGGTCCTCCTGCCCAGCAACCTGAGCTCAGCCCAGCCCCGCAGCCCCTGCCGCATAAGCTCCCAGTGCCCTTTCCTGGCCAAGCCAGTGTTGGGGGCCCCTGCAGCTGATCAGGAGACGGTGACTGGGTTGGCTATCCCAGAACAATGGGCTTTCCTGGCCAACCCACTGCTCACCTACAGGCCTCTCTGTGTGTCCAGGTCCGGGATGAGTACTGCCCACGAGGACCATGTCCTGGGGCAAAAAGAGAGGAACAGAAGGCACTTCCCAGGCCCAGCAGAGCAGAGCAGGGCTCCGAGGTCAGGAGACCTAGAGGCTGAGGTCCCAGCCCCACCTGTGTGACCCAGCCGGGCAATCCACCTCCCACAGCCTCAGCTTTCCCATCTGCAAAGTAGGGGTGAAGCCATAGGTCGGCTGTGGGGATCAGGAGGGTCCAGAAAGGCTGTAACCCGTGACTTCCCATCAGGAGGAATGACCCTTGCCCAGGAGACTCCTCAGATCCAGGGAGCCCACCGTGCACGCTGCACTCATCTCCCCTTGTCTGCACAAAAGCCCAACGAGGAAAGGGCTGCAGCCGACGAAGCAGTCCCGGCCAGCCTCAGACCCTCACCCCGTTGCTTAGAGGCCAGGGCTGAGCCCCAGGCACAGAGACGGGGCGAGCAGGAGACCCCCGTGCCCCAGAGAGGCCACTTCCCACCGTCCAGTCACGCCCGGCCCCAGATGGGATGCTCAGAAACTCTGGGCTGAATGAAACAGCCCCGGGAACTCACAAACGGACCCCAAAGCACACGTGGACCACGGCACCCGCCCTTGCCCTGGGCACTCTTTGGGGTTGAAAGCAGCTGCTGCAGCCCTTCCAGGAGCACCCGGCAGGAGCGGCCACAGTGCGTGCGGCCAGCCCTCTGCACCTGCGCCCTCTTCTGCCCCGTCACCCGTCCTCAGCAGCCGGACTTCTCCGGCCACACTGGGTCAGGCCCTCCCTTCACTGTGAGCTGGATTTTGCAGTTGTAGAAGATTCCTATTTCATGTGTTTATTTAAAACTGATAAGCCCTCTCAAGTGAGTTTTTGGGATGTAGATGGAAAACAAATTGTTTTTAAAAGCCTGTACCCCGATTCCCTCCTCACGCCCTGCTCACTTCCCAGTGTCAGCGTCTGTGGCCACCTTTGGCGGACTCCAGGCGACTGAGACAGGAAAAGCAAGAGCACAGGTGGGCTGTGACCATGCGGCCGCAACAGGTGTGTGTCCCATGTGCTTTCCGGACGGGACAGACAATCTTGCCACTGAAATTTACAGCGACTCTTAGTATGTCCCCAAAGGCTCCGTTCCAGGCTCTCACTCACTAGTGGAGGGGACTGGGGGGAGAGGGAGGACATCTCCTGCCCCGTCCCTGCACGGGGCCAAGCGGGGGCAGCCGGGGACACTGGGCTCAAACTCTGGTTCAGGAAGCATGTTTGTCCCTGCCACGAGGACACACAGATCCCAAAGACAGAGCTCGTGCACCTTCGGGTGGTGATATGGGGTCCCCCAGAGGGCCCTCTGTTCCCAGCCTCCTTTGTACACTGCTGTCCGTACCTCAGGGCTTTTGCTCCTGCTGGTCCCTTCCTGGAACGCTGTCTCCTCCCACCTCTAGAGCCTTTCAAGGCTCACATCCTTCTAGAAGCTTCCGGGCTCTCCATCTGCCTGTGGTCTGTGCTCTGGGGCTATCTCTCCCACTTCTCTGGGTAGAGTAACAGACATCAGGTTGCACACCCTTGTGGGTTCATCTCCCGTGGGGTGTCCGTTTTCCCCTGGCTGTAAACCTCTAAAATACGGTTGAACCTTGACCAACACCAGGTTAGGGGCGTGGACACCCCGTGCAGTCAAAAATCCAAGTATAACTTTTGAGTCCCCCAAAACTGAACTACTACTGATAATCTATTGCCCGGAAGCCTTATCGATAACATCAAGTCAGTTAACACAGATGCTGAATGCTGTGGGTGTTATAGACGTCATTCTCACAGCAAAGTAAGCTAGAGGAAAGGAAATCTCATTAAGGGAGTCACAAGAAGAGGAAACCCATCTCAGGGCTGCACCGTATTTATAAAACCAAAGTCCGCATACAAGTGGACCTGAGCAGTTCGAGCTCGTGGTGGTCGGGTCAGCCGTCCCTGTTCCTGCCGGTTTATAAACCTGCAGCAATGGGCTTCCCTGGCTGACCTGGCTGAACCCGTCCAGCTCCTTACGCCCTTGACCCCCAGGAAGTTCTTCCTGGATACGAAAGCCCATCCCCCTCTAACCCTGTGCAGGGAGCAACCCTCTTCTGCTTTGTAACCTTGGCCGGGCTCACGAGGATCATGCAGGGGACCCTCAAGTGCCCAGAAAGCAAGGCATGGCTGGCGGGTTGGTACTAACAGAGTCCTCCATCCGTCGTCCCCTGAGGCTCATGACAAGGGGGACTGAGGACATTTCCAAAGCCCTTCCCAAGAAAGCCGAGAGGCCCAAATGCAACTCTGAGCAAAATCCAGCCACGACCTTCCCAGATGTGGAAGGTGGTGACACAGCTGGCCGGAGGCTTCACGGGTTCCTCTCTCCTTCCTGCTTCCCTCTTTCCCTCCCCACCAGGCCCTGCTGGGACCTGGCGCCATGCTGTGTCCACTGCTCCCCCAGCCGGCAGCACCATGGGTGTCCCGTGCGGCCCTAAGGCCTGGCAAACACGTCTCCCTTCACAGCCCCGAGTGAACAGTCTGAAGGAACCCCAAGGTCAGCCCCTGTACACCCCACACTCGAGCTGCCCGCTGCTGGCCCAGCACAAGGCCACACCCTGCAGCCTTTGGCAGATAGCTGTCCTGGCTTCTAGCCCGCGGTAGGGCTGCCCGGCTTCCCTGGCCCCTTCTTCATCCCCTCGGCCGGGTTCTGCCCTCCAGCCTCCAGGCCCCGCACAGAGCCACGTCCCCAGGAAGCTTCCGGCCCTGCTGCCCTTCCCGGCCAGGGGCTGGGGCTGGAGGTGAGCCCATCTGGCAAGGCACCCAGATCCATCCTGTCCCAGGTCGGGGCGCTCCACAGTTGGGAACCACATCATGGGGCCCTGGGCTTGGCCAGGGAATCAGGGGACTGGGGCCCCAGCTTCACCACGGCCTAGCTGTGTGGTCCCTGTCTTTGTGGAAAATGGGTGAACAGCGGCTTCCTCATGGGACCAGCATGGATCTGACTGGAGGAGTGGGTGCAAGGGTCTTTACTGCGACAGGCTTGGGGAGGGGTCACCAGAGCCCCTGACAGTCTGCTGAGCCCTCTGCCCAGACCTCCATGGACGGGGGGTTCCCTGCGCCCCACTCAGACGTCACCTCCTGGGGTGAGCGCTCTCTACTCCCGGGACCCGGCACCGCCTGATCCGGGGTGCGGGTCACTCTCTCCCGTACTGGGGAAGGAGCTCTGAGCCCGGACCTGTAGCCCCTTTACCCCCCGCTGCGGGCACCCCTTTGATCTCGGAGGGCTCTGCCTGGTGTCTGCTCTGCCCCCCGTGTCCCCCAGTTCCCCAGACTTTTTTTTGTAGAGTATGAAACTCCAAGCCCCCTGCTCTTCTCTGGCAGGCATGTCTGGGCTCGGGTGCGACCTCACCCGGAGGTGAGTGACTGGCACGTCTGGGCTTCAGGGGAGATAACCCATCCCACTCGGAGCAGGACCTCCATCCCGCGGTGTTTCCCACAGCATCTCCTGGAGTCTGTGATTAAACGGGTGGAAATGCCAACAAGACCGGACTCGTGCCGGGGGGAGGCACCCTCTCCTCCTGAAAATATGCACTTACTCTCTGTCCTCACCCGGGGCTGAGGCAAGGCCTTGCCCAATCCTACGCCAGGGCCATGTGGAACTTTCCACACCTCGCGCCGGAGGAACGTGCCCCCAGAAGCCCGCTCCTGCAGCTGCCGAGGCGTGTGTCTGCAGGACGTCCCTGCCTGCACACAGCACCGCCGAGACGGGGGCCGCAGCCTGGGGCGGGGGCCAGGCAGGGTCCCCGTGGTTCTCTGGGATGCGCCCTGCTGGCCCCTGCGGGGCTGCCCGTGACACAGGCAGGTGGCCCACAGATGCACAGACTTTATTTTAACCCCCAGGACACAGCCCCGTCCAGGCCCCACCTCCCAGGGTGCCCAGGGCCTCGAGCAAAGCTGGGGCACAGCTCATGGGGTACCCCTCGCGCTTGAGCACCACTAGGGACAGTCGGCCTTCCCATCCCCCTGCCTGCCGCCCCGGAGCCTGACCCTGACCCAGGCATCTGCCCTGACCTCCTTTGCCCGTCTCCCTTGTCCACCTGTCTGTCCATTCTGCAGGTGCTGATCAGGCCCCGCCCACACCAGACCTCCCGGGGGGCCGCAGCTCTCCTCGGTGACAAGTGTGATGAAGGTGATAGGGAGGGTGAGGGAGAGTCACGAGTGCACCCCCGTCGATGACCGGGACCCAGGGATGGAGAAACCGTCATGCACCTCCTCAGTGAGGGGCTCAGGGCCGCTGGTTGGCCCATTCCCTCCCCAATTCAAGGCTCCGGGGTGGACAGACGGGCCAACCCCAGTCCCTCCCACCAGCTCTGCTACCTGACAGCTTCCTGGCAGGTGAGGTAGCCCATCCCCTCCCCACACATTTCCCGGGCGCCGTCCGGGGTGCTGGGAGCCAGCATGGCGGCGAGCAAACCAGGAGGTGAATGTGTTGGGGGCTCTGGGCTTCAAAACAGGCTGAACACAAACACAGCCGGGCGGGGGGCAGTGAGGGATGGGCAGGGCACAGGGAAGCCTCCAGACTGGAGACTAGAGAGCAGTGCCTGCAGCCCGAGGAAGGGCTGAGGGGGTCAGTTCAGCCAAAGGACCCTGGCTCCTGAGTCAAAGGCCGTGACGTCAGCCGTGGATTGGAGCAGGGGGCTGGCACGTCCCGAGGACACGCCGATGGGCTCCTAATGAAGGGGACACTGGGTGTTGCAGAAAGGAGGGTCAAGAACAGCTCCCGGGTTTTGGCCAAGCCAAGGAAGAGCGGATTTTCCACTTGCTGAGGCCGGACGCGGCCCCCCCACAGGGCAGGTGGGAGCTTGGTGTGGGCTGCTAAGTGGAGGTGGGGCTGTGGACAGGCGGCTGGCCCTGGAACTGCGGGGACAGACCGAGAGTCTGGCCGAGGGGGCAGGAGTCCGGGCAAACGGAGTGTCAGCTCAGCAAGCCTGGCGACTGGGGGTGATCCCTCTGTCCCCCCAGGGCAGGCTCTGGTATTCCCCTTCTGGGCCAGTCCATCCCTGCCCGGGGCCTCCAGAGCCTTGTGCTCTCCCTGCCCCCGGTCAGGGAGAGGACATCTGTGGCTGCCAGCCCATTCTGCAGCCCAGACGCCCGGCCACTCGGGTTCAGCTCCAGCCAGCCATGGGAGCTCCTCCCGCCTGGTCCCCAGAGGCCTGACCTCGCTGCCCGCCCCCGCCACCCCCTTCCCGTCCCCCGTGGCACCCTCTCCTGGCTCCCAGGTGGCCCCTCTTGTCTCTTGAGAGGTGCCTCTCTGTCTCTGATCTGGTTACTCTTCCCCCATGCAGCCCCCACCCAAGCCGGGACTCCCCACCCAGGCCTCCCCGGTGACACCTGCCCCGAGCGCTGAGCAGCCGCTCCCCCAGCCTGGCTCACACTCCCCCTCCTCCCCAGCTGCTCAGCCTGGCCACAGCTGGTGAGTGGCTCACACACAGCAGTCACAGCTGAGCTCACTCTTCACCCCAAATTCCCCTCCCACAGTTTCCCATCTGAATAAACAGGTGGCGACTCCCTTCACCCAGCCTCCTGGGTCCAACCGGGGTCGCCTTTGCCCTGCCCCCCAGCCCCCCAGCAAATCCGGCCGGCAACCCCCGGTGCTCGTGCTTGCGCCTCCCCGGCTCCCACCTGGTCCAAGGTGCCATGGCTCTGCGGGACTATCCAGCGGCCTCGGGGCTCCCAGCCTCGGCCCTGCCCTCCCGTGGCCTGCTCCGAGCACTGCAGCAGGGGCTCCTCCCAAAACCCCTGCGCCCTCTCCTCCCTCCTCCCCCCGCGTGCCTTGGACACAGGAGGCGCTTCCTACTATTCCCTGATGCACCGGGGCCCTTCCTGCCCAGAGGCTGCGCTGTCTGCAAGAACAGAGAGTGACCAGACCCACGTGGCACAGGGGGACGCCAAGCGCTGTGCCCGCCCGTGCGGCTCCAGGACAGAGGAGCCCGGTGTTCTCCCAGCACAAACCTGCCAGCCCCCACCACAGACTGGCGGACGGTGGGAAGAGGCCAGGTCCAGATGCCCATGACCCGGCTCACGATGATCCTGCAGCCCAGACAGCCCTGGGCCCCAGTCAACACACACGCACGAAAAGAGCCAGTGGGGTCTAACACTGACCTTGCTTATCTCTTGAGACTCTAAAGCTTTGCCAAATAGTGAAACGGCCCCAAACAGTAGCAAATGGGAAATCTCGAGATTTCCAACCGGGAAAGGTCAGTCCCAGGTGCCTGCCCTGGGTTGTGTCCAGCGCGGCCCAGGTGAGAGGGCCCCTGAGTGGGGGCGGCTAGCGGGCTGCAGGGGGGAGGAGCTGCCGCACACAGAGCCCCCAGCCCTCCCAGTGCCGGCCAAACGCCCCACTACGTGGAGCCACCAAAGGCGAGGGTTGCTCAGCCCTCGACGGAGAAGCAGACCCTGAGTACGGCTAAGACCACAGGGCAAGGGGGTGCCCCAGTGCCCCGAGCTGACCCCAGCGCAGGGCTAGCTGAGCAGCGGCCGTGGACAGCACGGTGCTCACGGGCCACGCAGGAAACCGGGCTGTGCCCTCCTTCCCTGGGGCCGGCTGGCCCTAAGGGCCCCAGCAGCCAGGGAGGGGGCCACACGAGCTCCTCGGTACATCCCCATTTGTTCATGCTGGGGTTTTAGGTGGTTTGGGGCAAACGCCCCTTCCTCTTTTATGATGTTTGCATGCAGCAAGAAGCTTCTGTCTCCTGGGACAGAAACAGGAAGTAGACACTTTTATAAATCAGCGTGACCAGCCCAGCCCACCTCCCCTGGGGGCAGAGGCTTCGGGCGCCGTCCACCTGCCCTGGGCCCAGACACACCCGGGCTGCTCGGCAGATACTCGCTGACGCAGTTGTCCTTGGTTGACAGAACCGAGGGATGACGCACCCGACCCTGCTGGTCCCGGGGCACGGGCCAGAGCTGCAGAGTGGACACCAGCGGCCCTCTACCGCCCACCGCTCAGGCAGGAAGGCGATGCTCCCTCCACCGTGCCAAGGAGGGCCCCGCACCCCGGGAAGGAGGCCACGCGGCAGCCATGCTCAGCCCTGCCTGACGTTTCTTACTGTGACAGCTGCCCCATCCGAGAGAAAAGTTATACCAGAGGCCCCGTGTGCCCCGTGTGCCCAGGCCCCTCGGCTGGCCAAGCAGGCACGCTGGCCTCCAGAGTCCGGGGTCCCTGGCTCTGCCTCGGGTGAGAACCCCGGTGGCAGGGACACAGCCCCTCCTGGCTCCCACGCCACCTGCATGGAGAGTCTGGGGGTCCGAGGCTGCTTGCGTGCCGCGCGAGCCCAGTGACACGTGTCGCGGGGAAATGAGTCGGTGACGGAGTGAGTGACGGAAGGGGGGACGGGGAGGAAAGATGTCCCCTCCCCGGCCCAGCAGTTGCCCACATTGGGTTTCAGACAAAAAGCTCATGTGGGGTGTAGGGAGAGGCCACGGAGTTTCCAAATGTGAGCGCATGGAGCCGGGGCCGGAGTCGGGCGGTAGAGACGGGTCACCCACACCCCTCACCCCTCCTGGGCCACACACACACCTGTCTCTCTTTCCATGGCCTTGCTGGGGACACACGGCCACAGGCACAAACACAGACGTGCCTATCCCAGCACACAGCACACGCGCGCACGTTCTCACGTGCACACTCACACGCTCTCGCACATAAGCACACCTGTGCGCCCACACACGCTGCCGAGAGCACGCGGGCTCCAGGGGCTGCCGCGCCCCCAGGCTCCTGTCCTCTGCCCGTGGAGCTCGGCGGCGCCTGCACTCTGTCCAGCTGTCCGTCCTGTCCCTCTGCCCGCTGCTGGGTCTCCCACAGGGTACCAGTGGTCCCCACTCTACCTGCCTCCCTGGCACGAAAAATGGCTCCGCCCTTCACCTGCTCAATTACCGCCTGGTGCCTGCCTGGCCCCAGGGACCTGGCAAGTCTGGAAATGAGCCCAGGTCCCCAGGCCCAGGCTGCAGGGGCCAAGCAAAAGCTGCAGTCCCTTCCTTCCCCTCTGCCAGGCCGCTGCCCCTCCGTGAGACCTCGAGGCCAGCTTGCTGCAAGTCCTTGACCTTGAGCCCAGACCTAATGAGCAGATTCCCAGGAAAGGATGCTCTTGACCTGGGAGCAGGCGGGGCAGCCTCATAGCCCAAGCCCCGGGGGGAAGGATGACCTCCAGGGATCCCTAAGCTCCTGGCAGCCAGGGACAGGGCAGGGCAGGGCCGCCAGCCCAAAGCTGGGGAGCCTCAGAAACCCCCGCATCTCAAGGCAACTACCGAGCCCTGACTGAAAACCACCCACCCTCCTCTCCCAGCCCGTGGGCGCTCATCCCAAACCTCTGCAGGATGGGCAGGCATCTGCCCCCGGCACCCAGGACCTGCCCCAAACCCTCTTGCCGTCTGCCTGCCTCAGCTTACCCTGGATTGTGGCCCCCAACCGGCAGCACACACCTGACCGGGAGGCAGACGAGGGAATGCCCCTCCTCGCCCTCCATCCTGGCGAAAGCCCCAGCACGGCCCCCCAGGGAGGATGGAGACGGGTCCGCACCTACCGTGGTGAAGTGCTGCATGGGGTCACTGACGTAGAGCATGGTGGGTGCGCGGGGGCCTGCACACGCCGGGGAGCTGGCGTGCTGTGGGACGAGGCATGGGTCTGGGTGGCCGGGGGGCGAGGGCTGCAGGGCTGGCCGCACGGCGGGGTGCAGCCAGGCGGAGAGACCCCGTGGCTAGCGGGGCGGGAGCTGAGGATGCTCCGGGACATGTGGGCTATTTGCTGGCATTTTCCTTCTCCCTCCGTTCTGTCAACCAACTGCATCTAACAACAAAACCGGCGGCCCGCCCCTTTATCCCTCATGCCTATTCATCACAGTCCAGGCAGGCCTCGGCTTGCCCACCGATGTGTCGGACCGCACCACAGAGGCACCCCGGGAGGGCGGCGCGCCGGGCCAGCGTCTGCTCCACAACCAGGCCACACCCTGCTCCCCCGGAGACACCGCGCAGGGGAGGCCCGGGGGGCCGCAGGCCTCCGCCCCTGAGCACCGGGGGGCCGGCCCAGGGACCGTGAGACCTCCGTAGGTGAGGCCGGGGCCACCCTGAAGGGAAGAGAGGGTGCTGCGGCCCCGGCGCCCTGGGCAGAGCACCACTCCCTCCTGCCGAGAGCATGGTGGTCCACCGGGGACGCCCCAAAGGGCTGAACAGAGAGGAGGAGCACCCCAGGAGTCTGCTCCTCCTGGTCCACCCGCAGGGAGCCTCCCTCCTGGAACGAGCCGCTGAGGCGTGGCCCAACGCAGGGACTGAGTGGGGGACGCAGAGTCCACGTGCTCCAGCCCTACCTGGGCTGACACTGGCCGTGTCCCCACAGGTGTCGCTCCCCTACAAACAGCGATGTGGCCCAGGAGGACGGCTGGGCCCCGCCCGCCACACTGTGCTGACCCCGAGGCCTCGGCAGCTCCAGGCTGGGGCCTGCACACCGGTGGCCCGCCCGGCAGGGAGCTCGCGGTGGTCACCACGACTCCCTTCCTGCAGTCTGAATGTCCATTCTAACGGAACCATCTGAGGCACAATGTTGCTTTGAGGTCGGGGCCAGGACCCTCGCGGGAACAGGCAGGGCATCGGTCACACACAGATAAGTCATGTGACCCTGGACGTGCCACCCTCAAGTTCCAAGCCCCCCAACAAGGGCTTACAGACCATGAGGTGCCAGAAGGACAGTCCATTTTCGCCACCTCCCCGACCACCTCCAGGCTCCTGGGGGCCTGGGAGCAGCGGGGCTCAGGGCAGAGGGAGGCTCTACCCGAGGCCCACCGGGGCGTGCGCTGACCAGCCCAGTGCCCCAGAGAGGGAGAGCCGGGGCCGGGGGCCTGGGGACAGGGGCAGAGACGCAGCTCACTCCCGTGACCCCATGGCTGTCAGCTCCCAACACGCTGGGGCCCACCACTCATCATGAGCCGACGGAGGAAAACAGAGGTAGGGAAGGGGGTCTGCAGAGGGGCCCGGGTTGGGAGCTCTGGCTGGAGGCAGCAGCGGAGGGCCTTCTTCACCCGGAATGCTTGAAGATGGGAAGGCCTGGGGTGGGGAGCCCCGTCGCCCCCCCGGGGGTCCTGTCCTCCAGTGAGGCTTTTGGAGGAGGCTGGAGGTAGATGGACAGGCGGACGGGATGGAGGGACACAGAGCCAGGGACACAGTAGGACACAGAGCCAGGGACACAGTAGGACAGGAGGAGGAGGGTTCTCAGACCCCGCTCCCACAGGGCGTTGGGTGAAGCTGGGCCCCTCCCCAGCCTCTCACGACGGGTGTCCCCGCCGGTCAGGCCCGCTCCGTGCACAGCAGCTGGGGCGGCTCAGCTGTCTTCCTAACCGTGCTGGGTTTGTAAAGGCCGAAAGGGGGGAGCAAAGGAAAAAAGAATCTGAGGGGAGAGACCCCAGGAGTCTGGGAGTCTGGCCCAGGCTGGCACACAGGGGACCCGGTGTGGGGACTGACCCCCAAGGTGGCCCCAAGACTCCCACTCCAGGCCTGTGCCCTGCACCCCCCTCTCCTTGAGAGTACTGTGAATGCGATGACAGCCCCTGGGATTAGGTTGCAAACCAGTCAACTCTGAGTTGATCAGCAGGGAGACTATACGGGTGGGCCAGGCCTGATCAGGTAAGCTCTTCAAAGAGGTCCGGGAGACATCCTCCAGCTGGCCTCGAGGAGCCCATGGCCAGGTTGTGGAGGCACGGCAGGGCAGACGGCAGGCAGCCTCTAGGAGCTGAGAACGGCGGCCCTCGCCAGCAGCCGGTAAGGAAGCCTCCGTCTCAGCCGGACAGCGGCAAGGAACTGAATTTTGCCAACAAGCGGAGTCTGGAAGTGGCCCGGGCCAGATGACACTCAGCAGCCCGGGAGACCCTGAGTGGGGGCCCCGGGGGAAACAGGCCAGACTCGCCTGACCCACGGAGACCGTGAGGCCGCGAGTGCTGTTTGAAGCCACCAGCTGAGACCTTGGGCAGAGGAAGCCGGGGCTCTGGGGGGGCTCAGGCCACTGGGAGGGCCCGGGGGCACAGGCCGGCCCAGGAGACATTGGCTAGCCCAGAGGGAGGGCATCAGGTTGGAAAGAGGTCTTCTCTCGCGCCCTGGCGGGAGCACCGAACACACAGGGTCAAGGACAGAGGGGCCACGCCCCACCCACACTGTGGGGGCACCACAGAGGAGGCTCGGGGCGCCCGGGCTGACGACCAGCACTGTCCCCCACACTGCGAGCCGGGGCCAGGCTGCGGTCCCAGACGGACCAAGAGCAGGTGTCCACGTGTGCCGGAGCCCCAGTGTCTTCCAGAGCAGCACCCACTTCCTGTGCATTTATCCTAAGTCCTGGCTATCCCGGGGACAGGGACGGGAAGCTGGGGACTCTGTCCTGAGAACCAGCCCCCTCCTCACTTGGCCCTCAGCTGCTTCCTCCAGGTGGCCTCCCAGGTGGCCTCACTGGGCCATGGCACCTACCCCCCTGATTCTAACTCCCCGGAGATTCTGCCCTCCGTCAGGTCTCGCAGAGACGCGGTGGGGTTTTCTTCCACCTCCCACGGGCACAGGATCCACCAGAAGCACACCAGTGATGCGCCAGCTCAGGACCAACTCCTAACACCCACAGGCAGGTGGCTCTGCTCACCCCGCAGGGGACGTCACGGAGCGGGCTCCACGACCTGGCGCTGGCCGGGGCTCAGCTCTGTGCACCCCAGAAGAACTCCCACTGCGGCCTGTAGAAGGAAGTGAGCTTGGGGCTCACTATGGAGGGCAGGCGGGCTGGGGTCCTGGAGCTGAAGACCGTGGTGAGCTGAGCCCACTCCATGACCTTGAGCTCCACCCCCACGCCTTCCTTGGGTCTGCAGAGCCTCCCTGAGGAGGGGGCGTCCTTTCCCTCCCCCTGCATACCTGTCCCCTTCTTCAGGCCAGCCCAGTTTTCTGAGAATCTACTCCCGGGGGTCCACACTGGGCTGTACCCTCCCTTCTCCTGCACCTGGGCAGAAGTGACCCCTCCCCAGGCCAGGAAGGTCTGCCCTGGGTGACTGCTGGGGTCTCGAGCCCCCGGAGCATCTGCAGGTTCTAACCCCAGGCATCTGCCCAGCTGTGCAGTTCTCTGTGGGCACCTGCTGCCCCTGCCAGCCACAGCCCTACCCCCTGTGGCCCGCCCGCCCACAACAGCTGTCACCAGGGAAAGGCGCCAGGTGAGGCGGGAAGGGGCGCAGCGAGGGAGGGCACTCTGGATGGGCGGGCGGGGGGGGCAGGCGGCTCCACAGACTGTCGGAGAAGCTGGGAGGAGCGGGTGGAGGGAGGCCAGCCGGCCAGGCTCGGCGGAGCACCTGCCGTCTCTGCCTTTCCTGCATCATCAGAGCTGGGAGGGGGGACCCGCTAGGCTTCACTCCCCTTGCAGGAGGTGGGGAGCTACTTGACAAGCTGCTGGTGCTGGCAGGGAGCCACGCGGGGTAGGCAGCCACGGCCACCACCCAGGGCAAGGGCTCTTCCTACAGGGACCCCAAGGTGGGCAGGTGGCCACAGAGGCCCTGGGGCATCGGGTCCTTCCTGGGCACAGCTGCTCCCAGGCCCTCTGGTCCCTCTTCAACACGGAGCCTCGCCCCTGCCTCCCCCCCCACCTCCTCCTATGCAACGTCTAGCTTTGTCACACACTCCCCGTGGACCAACCCCACCCTCATCCTCGCCATCCTGATGATGCTCTTACTGGCTCAACATACAGACAAGCAAACTGAGGCCTGGGGCGTTAAGTAACCCCACGTGCATCACCCGGCAAAGAGGCGTAGGGATGGGATGGGTCTCAGAGCGCCCCACACCCACGGCGGCCTCCCAGCTCAGAGGCCTCCCTCTGTGCCCCCTCAGCCGCATGGGGTGGTGGGACCCTGGTGGCAGTGACCTCAGGGAGCTCACCGTCCCCCCAAGAATCTGCTCCGGGACCCCTCCAAGGCCTGCCCAGGGGCCAGATGGCCTACTGGGGCCCCGTCCTCTTTACTGCCCGACTCGGCTACTCAGCCGGTCCAGTGTGGCAGGAAGGAGGTCCGAGGACGGTGACCAGTCCTTCCCGCAGGGCTGGGCAGAGCCCCGTGCTGGGCCCCCACACACGCTGACACTTCCGTCTCACAAGCAAGGACCCAGAGTCACGGGGGACTTGATCCCAGGACAGACCAGCCCCTCAGGTGGGCCGTCAGCCCCTCTGCCCTGGCCACGAAAGCGGTGGCTAGGGTCATTCCGTGGGCCTGCAGCGGCCTCTCTCCTGAGGGCGGTCTGACTGTGGGAACCTGCCCGCCGCATGGGAAGGAATCTGCCCGATCACCTGCAGGGCCAAAGAGCAGAGGAGACCCAAGGTCCAGACAGCGGGACGTGCCAGCCCAGAGGACCGGTGTCCCCCCACTCAAGGACTGTGCCTGCCGTGCCTTGTTGCTGGGCCCCCGCACGACTGGGGAGCCAGGTCCCCAGCGGCACAGAGGACGGCTGGCCCGCGGAGTATGCGCCCGCCTTTACACCCGGCCGCGTGCTGAGTCACAGCCCCGGGAATACAGGGCTGCACAACCGCTTTCTCGCCCCAAGGCCTGGCCTGGGAAGCCTCTCGTCCAAGGTCACCAGCCTGGAGTGGGGGCGGCCCCGCCTCCCCCTGAGCCGCTGGGTGGGGAGGGAGCTGTGCCCTCGGGCGCTCAGGCTGGAGGTCATGGCACCATTGTGTAGTGCGCCTGGGGGCTCCCCGCCCGCGCCTGGCTCCGGGCCCCTGGGCACAGGCGGAGGCCCTTGGGCGGGCAGCGGGCTGGGCCCCAGAGGCTGAGCTACCTCCATCTGCGGGTCTGGGCTGCGTCGGGGCCTCACGAGGCTGAAGAGTGGGCAAGCCGTCTGCACGGTCACTGCGCTCAGACCGGTCACGGTGCCCACGACGGGGCCAAGCAGGGGTCCGCATGAGGCCGACCAGGTGGCTCCAGGGAACCCCACCTTTGTGAATGGAGCTTTGCACACAGGTTGTTCCTGCGTGACTTTTACTAAAAGGCGGGTCCCCACCTGACAGATTCCGCCCTCTTGCTGTTTGCAGAGGCGGGGGGCCACACCCTTGCCACCCTACGGCAGGTGAGAGGCCTGGTCCCCCATTCTCAGCACCCAGCATCCTCCCGGGTGGACATGGGGGAGCGTATCCCACCCCGTGGGAATCGAGAGCCGCCCCCTCTGACTACTGGAGTGCAGAACCCCTCCTGATGCCGGGGCCGCGGGGTGTCCAGGGCCCTCCGCCCTCAAGGGGTGAGCTGGGCAGCTGGGGGGCGCAGCTTCCCAAACTCAGGAGACAGACCTCTCAGGAGACCACACTTGGGGTCCTTCCTCCCTAGAGCTCCTGCCCCTGCACAGAGTGGACGGCGTGAGTGCCCGACAGTCGGCTTCTGATCGAGAGGCGGCCACTTCACAGACACCCATCTCGAATAATCGCGCAGCCAGCTGCCAAGCTAGAGAGAGCCAGGCCACCCCAGCCATGCGGTTCTCCTCGTAGAAAGCCCCGAGTGACCTGGAAGGTGGACCACTCAAGTGACCCTGCTCTCCCTGCCCAGCCTTTAAAGCCACTCGTAGGTTTTAAATTCACCAACAAAGAGTGAGCCCCCGAAACCCCAGGCCCTTCTCCCTGCCCCCCCAATAAAGGCAGAACCCCCCGTCTGCACTCTCTCTCTCTCTCCCTGCCACCTGGCTGTGTGGCCCCGGGCCTGCCACGCGCCCTCCAGCCCTGAGAGTGATGAACCTTTCCTTTCAAAATCACCGACGTGCGTCCTGCCGTCATTCGAAGCACAAGGGCCAGCCCAGTCTCGGCAAGGCTCCGTCGGGAGCTCACGCCCCAGACACCGCCAGCCGGCAGCGACGTTACTCACACGCTGTGGGGGACACTGATGTCCGGGAGGGAGACCCGGGAGGGGAGAGGTCAGGACCCTCGGCCCCTGGGAAGCAGCTGGTAGGACAGGGAACGGTCTGAAGGGACAGGACGCAGCGCCCCGGCCCGTCGAGACCCACCCTTCCCCAGCGTCTGCCTCAGCTTCCCCACCTGTGTAATGGGAATCAACAGGTGCTCTCACTATGATGGCCTCCTGAGGGAGGCAGGAGGCTGGGGCCGGGCAGTCAGGTTCTCAGACCCAGTGTGAAAGGTTCCTCAGAGGCACGGAGATCACGGGGCTCCCTGCCCACCGCACCCCCACCCCTGGGCGGCAGCTGCCCAAGTCGCGTGTGGGCCAGCCCAGTGTCTTCGACGGACACAACCGAGGACCCGGGGGGCCCTCCTGCCCCTGCCCCTGCCCCCACCACGGCGTCCCCCGGCTCATTCACACGCCTGGAGCCCTCACGGCCCTGGCTGGCTGCCAAGGGCTCCTCAGATGGGGTGAGGGGCTCCAACTGTTTTAGGGAAAGGGGGCCAGGCCCTCCGGGCCTCCGGAGTTCCCAGCACTGCCTCCTCCCTGCGCCCTGGCTCTTGGCCTGGTGCTGGGCCGTGGGGAGGCCAGCGGCCAGCACAGCCACCGTCCAGGGGGATGGGGCAGCCTGGGGCTCTAGCAGTGCCTGTCCCCAGGAGGCAGCCGGGAGGCATCCCGGGGGATGCTGGGGACGGCAGGCAGCACTAGGCCTCCCTGGGGCCGGCGGTCCTTACACCCCGTCTCGTGGTCCACCGGCGGCAACCTCCTCCTGGCGCACAGGGCCTTGCGATGGGCGGTGCCCCCAGCTCCCACAGCCCTGCCCTCTTGCCAGGAGGACCTGGGACACAGCAACAGGGTGTCAGGGCCTCAGTGGTCCCTGCACGCCCCCATCCAGTCCCTCCTCTGGAAACAGCAGCTCAGTCTTCCTTCGGGGCCCTCTTCCCACTCCACTCCATCCCATCCTGCCCCTGTCCCATGGAACCCAGGCTGATCAGAGGTACAAGGATGGCTCAGAGGTGGCCACCAAACCATGTTCAGACCAGTGAGAGGCAGGCCTGTTGGACAATCAGCAAAGAGGGGTCCTCCCTGCAGGGAGAGTGATGCTGGTGGAGCCTGGTACCCCTCCACAGAAACCAAAGGCTGCCTAAGCACAAAGCCACCGTGGAGAAAGCAGGGCAAGAGACAGAGAGGCAGCTATTGGATCACCTAGATCCAGACATACCTGAATCCATTCTTACACCTGGATCTAGCCATGCCTGAATCCATTCCTACACCCAGATCTAGCCATGCCTGAATCCATTCCTACACCTAGATCCAGCCATGCCTGAATCCATTCCTACACCCGGATCCAGCCATGCCTGAATCCATTCCTACCCCTAGATCTAGCCATGCCTGAATCCATTCCTACCCTTACACGAACGGTTTCCTGAGCTGACACATTTTCTACTTTGCCACTGAAATGTCCTGACAAACCTACAGAGGAAGCTGCTTCCTGGCTGTGCAGGCTCGCGGTCAGCATGGTCCGTGCTTACCGCCCCCACCCCGAGATCTCCGCACACAGCAGCCCCACTCACCATGACGGGGGTGGTCATGCCCTGCAGGTGGAAGACGTCCATGCCTGCCTCTGCGCCGCCCACCACCTCATTGTTTCCCTGGCTGGACTGGGGCAGGTCAAAGTAGGTGCTGTCTGGTTCCCTGGGAAACAGGAACAGAGCCATCAGCCCTGCCCAGGCCCAGGGCTCGGGGCTGGCCCTCAGCTCCCAGGGGGCCTGCCCTTCAGCCCCCCGGCTGTCTCCTCTGCCCCCTCCCTCCTCCTCTGGCCTCTCCAGGGCTAGGCCACCGGGGAGGCGCAGCCCCACCTGAGCTCTGTCCCCTGGACCTCTCCTGGCCCAGACTCCTCTGGACCCTGCATCCCCAGGAGAGAGCCCACACCAGCAGCCCCTGCCTCCCCCTCACCTAGTCTGAGTCCAGCCTGCCAGCCGGAGGAAATACTCACAGGGAGTTCCAGAGATGCTCGAACGTGGCCCCCTCGTCCACGGTGTTGGGCTGGGACATCTTCTCGGCACCCGGCCCGGAGGGCGGCTCGCTCTGCAAGGAGGGAAGAAGGACAGTGAGTGCTTTGGGAAGGCCAGCCTCCGCCCCGCTTCATCCTCCCCAGGCAGGACCCCACCTAGCGGAGGGGCAGGCCTGGCTCCAGACCCACGTCCTACCCTTGGACGAACGGTTTCAGGAGCTGACACATTTTCTACTTTGCCACTGAAATGTCCTGACAAACCTATGGAGGAAGCTGTTTCCTGGTTCTGCAGGCTCGCGGTGTCAGCATGGTCCACGCTTACCGCGCCGGGGGGTGCCGCGGGCAGCAGGGGTTTCTATCACTCTGAACTGTGTCTCTAGGCTTGGCCTTCGGGGCTCAAGCCAGGTTTGGGGGCTCCCGATGCCCCAGGATGTGAGGACAGCTCAGATCCCGGGTCACCCCCTCTTGGGAAGGGCATGTGCAGGGCAGGCCCAGAGGCCGGAGCCGAGCCCCGGGTCTGAGGTTGGCTGTGCCCCGTGGCTGTAGGATGTCAGCCAGCCGTCCACCTCTGAGACAGGGCCCTCCCCTGTGGCCTGGACACAAAAGCAGTTCGGACCCCAGGAGGCAACCCTGGGCCAAGGCTGTGAAGTTGTCACTGGAGTGGGATCACTGCACGGTGGTCCCCCTGTCACAGGAGATGCCCAGGGCCTGGGGTGCCCAGACAGGCTGGCCTCTGTCCCCAGGGTTTCCTCTCCCGAGAGCGTCCACACCCAGCTCCCACCCCGCAGTGGGCCCGCCATCCTGGAACCGGGCCAGGCACAGCCGGGGCCCCTGTCCTCCCGTGGTAGGGAGGGGCAGGGAAACCAGAGCCCGCCCTGCCCACCGCCCCACCCAGGCCAAGATGGTGTCTCCCCGGAGCCGGCCTCTGGGTCCTTGGCTTGGCCACGGTCCGCCTGGCAGAGCCCCAGCGGGCAGGCCCAGACCTGCCTGCAGCCGCCGGGGGAGGGAGGGCACACCCGCAATCTGTCACTTTGTCCCCAGGTAGGCGGGCGCTGGTGGAGGTCTGCGGCACTCTCCCGGGGGCCGCCACGTGCCAGGCCACTGGTCTCCGGAGCAGTGGCACGGGCCAGGAGGGCTGCCCCAGGGGCTGGCCCGAGCGCTAAGGCGGGCCGAGCAAGGACGGCCTGGGACTGGCAGTTTAGAGAGCACTGGCCCCAAACCAACTCTCCTGCAGGCTCAGAGAGGTTAAGTGACCACCTGAGGTCACACAGCACAGCCATATGCACAGGAATGACAGAGTGGTTTCCTCAGAATTCAGAATTAACCTTGTCACCCCCCCCCCGCACACACACCTTCAGCACATGATCTATCCACGGGGCTCTTTGTTTTTTATTTATTTGAGAGAGAGCAAGCGTGTGCGTGTGCAGGCAGAATCTCAAGCGGACTCCGTGCCGAGCGGGGAGCCCAACGCGGAGCCCGATATCACGACCTGAGCTGAAACCAGGAGTCGGATGCTCCACAGACTGAGCCCCCCAGGTGCCCCCGCCCACAAGGGTTTTAACAAGGCTGGGCAGTGCTCACTTGCATGTCTCCTGTTCTGGGGAGGTCACTGCCCCCCTGGGCTGAGCTGTCCAAAGCCCAGTGGAGCGGAGTGCTGGGCGTGGAGCTGGCCACCCGGTAGTTCGGAAGGGGGTGGACTTGGTAGAACAGCACCAGCTGCCGGGCTGTGGAGCCAGCCGCCAAGCTGAGGCTCGGCAGAAACCCGCCCCCAGCCGTTCCCTAAGGCTGGCCCTTTCTGGGCGAGCAGGGATTACTAGTCCAGCGGCCCTGGGGTGTGCAGGGAGCGCGCCGACAGGAGGCTCCTCTCGCCCAGGCCGTTTGGGCCCACCCTCTTCAATTTGCAGATGGACCGTCCAAGCCCAGAGATGGAAAACACTTGGCTAACATCACACAGCAAACGGTCAGCAAGACCCTGCGAGTCTAATCACAGCGGCCGAAAGAGGCCCCAGCCCACATGAGCCCCAACGGATGAATGGACAGACCAACGGGGTCCATCCACACAACGGGGTACCGCTCGACCACGGGGAGGAACGAAGCATGGCGGCTCGCTGCTGCGTGCGTGAGCCTTGAGGACATCCTGCTGAGCGAGGGAAGCAGGCATCCTGGGACTGCGCAAACGTGGCGCCCACCACAGACAAGCCGGCAGGCACCGAAGGCAGGTCTCCGGTACCGGGGCTGGGCCGAGGGGGCCAGGGAGTGACTGTGAAGGGGGACGGGGTTTCCTGTGGGAGCGGTGGAATGTTCTGGAGCCAGATGGAGGTCCTGCACAGATTGTGACTGTACGAAATGTCACTGCATGGTTCACCTTCAAAGGGTTAATTTTATATTACGTGAATTTCACTCGATAAAAAAAATTAATCAAAGACACAAGAGACTCAGTGCTGCAGAGCACGTGGTGGGTACTTATCCCACCAGCTGCAAAGAAAGGAAAACCCTCCATGTCCCAAAGCCCAGCGTCCGGGAGCCGGCACAGGGAAAGGGGAGACACTCAGCCTCCAGCCCCGGCACCTCCCTCCCAAGGGAACGGCTAGGGAGGTGGCACTCCAGAGCACCCCCCACTCCAACCGCCAGGGGACACAGCCAGCATGTCTGCCCTCCCCCCTGCCCTGCTTCACCCCGAGCTGCACCCGGTCAGCCCGGCTCTGGCCGGGGGACCTCTCACCCGCTGTGACAGCAGGGCGGGGGGCAGGGCAGACGGAGCCGGCCCGGCCACACTGGACGGCAGCAGGAAACTGACACCCAAGTCCCTGGGGCCCTGGCGAGGGGCGGGGAGGAACTCCATGGGGTCATCAGACTCTGTGCTCAGCAGATCCTGCTGCTTTTCCACCAAACTATCCCCAAACCCAGGACCTCATGTCCACTGCTCCCCCAACACTCCTGCCTAGGCCAGGCCCTCCCTGGGTCCACCCTGGCCCCTGCAGTGCCCACACCTGTCCCCTCCCTGTCTAACCACCCGCCCCAGTGGGCTGTCCCTTGCGCTTCGGATGAAGCCCCAAGTGCCTCGCTGTGGCCAGCAGGCCCTGACCGCAGAGCCCACCCCCACCTGCCTCATCCCCCTCAGGCCCCTGCCCAGCACCTGGGGCTCAGCTCAGAGGCCACCGTCTCGGAGAGACCATCCCGGTGCCCGGTCAAACCGGCTGCCACCACCCAGCGTTAGCTTGCTTCCTTCTGTGTCCCGAAGCGGCTCTAAGCTGAAAGACGCAGAGAGACAGAGAGACACAGAAACCTGTCCAGGCTTCCTCACTCAGCCACGGGCGCAGCCCCCTGCAGCTGCCACACGGGCCTGGAGGGGACTTCACCCACTGCCCCGAGACCTCGGCAGTGGGCCCCCAGCTTCAGGGACACTGATCAGAATGCATATTCTCGGGGCGCCGGGGCGGTGCAGTCGGTTGGCTCTTGGTTTTGGCTCAGGTTGTGATCTCGGGGTCACGGGATCGAGCCTGCTTGGGATTCTCTCTCCCTCTCCCTCTGCCCCTCCCGCTCGTGCTCTCTCTCTCTCAAATAAATAAATCTTAAAAGGAAAAAAAGAACGCATATTCCAGGGCCCCACGCCAAGGGGCTCCCATGGCGGGAGCTCAGGAATCTGCATCTCTAACTGGCACCAGGGGATTCACCAGCACTCTGGGACAGACCCTCAGGGAGAAGGATCACGCAGGCCCAGCTCCCCCACTCCGTGGGGGCCCTTCCTTGTCCACCCTGAGGGCGGTCAGCAGCCTCCACTGGTGACTTCTGCTCAGGTTCTTCATTTTAGCAAAATGAGGGTCCAGACACCTGCCCTGTCCTTACAGGACGCCGTGGGGCCCGAGCCAGGAAGCCACCAACTCCATGATCTCCAGTGTCCCTGGGAAGCTCCCCAGAGCTGGCTGCAGTGAACCCAGGCCCCCATGACCACGAGTCAAGGGAGCTGTACACCCTGTCCCCGTAGGCCCCGGGAGCTCCTGCCGGGGCATGAGAAAGAGGAAATGCTGATGTCGGGTCGAGGATAGGGGCCCCTCACTGGGCACTGCCCCTGGACCCCATGGGCCCCCCTCCTCTGTCCTCAGGGCAGGGGCAGGATCTACCCTGGACCCACTGCGGCATTTTGGTGGAGGACGGCAGAGGTGAGACACAGAACAGCTCCTCATAAGGTACACCAATGGCCCCAGTGACCTGCATTTTAAGTTTGGAAACACACTCACAAAGGAAACTTGGCTCCCGGACCTAATGGCAATTGCTTTTGCAAACGTGGGAGATCATCTTAAAGATTACATATTAGTGCGGGAAAGACAGACTCCCGAGGAAACATTCTTTAGGTCATAACCGAGGTGCAAAGTGCAGATGCGCCCTCAGCCGCCTGGGCCCTTCCATGAAGGGTGAGTTGCTCTGGAGGGAAAGTGCGCTCAACCTCGCGAGGAGCAGGGGGCCCTGCAGCGTAAGGTTGTGGGTGCAGGAAGTGTGGGGTGTGACACCGCTGGGCACGCACGGGCCTGCCCAGAACCACTAAGCCAGAGGCACCCACCAGAAAGGGTGCCATGTGCGTCCCCGTTCTCGGGGTGCTGGGCCGTGCTGTGGGCACCGCTGACCCTGCAGCACCTCAGGGAATTTCCAGCAAATATTTGTGACTCAGGGGGCATCGCGGGGCTGCCAGCGAGGCTCCAGGACCCCCAGAGCTCAGGTGGGCTGCAGGCATCGTGCAGCCCAGAGCCGGAGTGAAGGCGCAGACCCCCCCCCCACCACAACCCCTTCGACTTCGACTCAGGGGTCTTCTGAGTCCTCAACCCAAAGGTCTCTGATGGACCCACTTGGCAACATCTGCCAACATGTTCGGTTGTTACCACTGGTGGGGGAGGGGATGCTTCTCAGCACCCTACAATTCACAGCAGTCCCCCCACAGCAGAGAATGTTCTAGATCAGGGGTCAGTGCCACAGGGGAGACGCGGGGCCACACCACTGCTTCTAGCTGCTGCTGGCCAAGCCCTGGACGGGGCCTCCGGGTGCTCACACCGCCTGTCATGCCGAGTCCCCACGTGTCCCCTCCCTGCCCCCTGTCCTGTCCCCACGTGTCCCCTCCCTGCCCCCTGTCCTGTCCCGTGTCCCCTCCCTGCCCCGTCCTGTCCCCCACGTGTCCCCTCCCTGCCCCCGTCCTGTCCCCGTGTCCCCTCCCTGCTCCCTACCCTGTCCTTACATGTCCCCTGCCCCCCATCCTGTCCCCACGTGTTCCCTCCCTGCTGCCTACCCTGTCCCCTCTGTCCCTACCTTTCTCCACATGTCCGCCCACCCTGCCCCCCCGCCCCACCTGTGTCCCCCTAGGCCAGGCCAGGACCCAGCCTCCTCCAGGAAGCCACTGTCCTCCCTGATCCCTAATCAGGAACCCCTTCCTCTGCCTCCCAGGTCATGGAGCGCGGGTTCCTCTGTGTGCCTCACAGGAGAGCCTTGTTGGTTGGGCAGGATTGTGTTCCTGTCCCCTCCACCGGCCCCGGGCTCCAAAACCACCTCCGATAAGCTGGGGCTCCTGTGACCCCCCCCGACAAAGAGAATCACCTTGTGCTTGGGGATGGCAGTCCCCACCCCTTGCCCGAGCCTCTGTCACCCCCTCCCACTGCTTGTAGAGTCCTGAGAGCAGGGAGGGCCAATGCGGGGCTCACAGCCCGCACCCAGGCCTTCGGGAAACCAGCGTCCAGGGAGGGAGGCAGCGCCCTTCAGTTCAGTGGAAAAGTGACCCAAAGAGCTCCATCCTGACCCTCACCCCCAAACACTCCATCTCCACTGTTCTTCTGACACCATGGGTATGACAGGGCTCCTTCCCACCGTTATGTCCCCTTTTTGCTCAGTAAACTCAGACCACCGCAGGAAGGGACCCCAGGGCCTTCCCGGGCCCCTTCCAATCAGCCCTGTGGCCTCGAGGGGACTGAGAATGCTCTGGTGCCCAGAAGTCCCCCTACCTGGGTGGAGGGGTCAGGCGGCCAGCAGGCAAGGACACAGGGGCAGGCAAACCCTCTGGAAAGAGCGCTCTTCCCCAGCCGAGTTCCAGCAGGACGCTCTGGGCCCAGCCTCCCGGGGCCCTCGGTGTTGAGGGGCCTCTGCTGTCCCTACCACCCCCAGAACAGGGGCTGCCCTCACCTTGTGGGGTGCGGCCGGGACGGCCCCAAGTGTCTCCCTCCTCAGGGACCCAGGGCAGCGGCCATCTGTGCCCGCCCCTCCGGCCTGTGGCCCAGGCCACGTGGCCACGGGAGTGCTAGGCAGCCCTGGCCACGTGGGGTGGGGTGGGGTGGGGTGGGTCAGGCCAGGGCTGGCCGGATCTGCGCCCGGGACCTCCTGCGGAAGGACGGGGTCCTGCAGGGCCTGGTGAGGAGGACGTGGCCGGGGGCCTCCGGTCGCCCTGAGACGGCTCGCGGTTGGCCCTCTGCCCGTGCCGGGGGAGACCGGGCGCTGGCAATGAGAGACAAATTTAGCCTCCCCACCCCGGGACAGGGCGCACTTGTGAAATACGAAAACAGCAGGAGGCGCCCGATCAAGCTGCCCTCCCGCCCTCCCTCCTGGGCCAGGGCCCACTCGAAGGAGGCAGGGCGGGGGGCAGGCTCCAGAGCCCCCTTGGCCCTGCTGCTTCTCACCTGCCGGCCTCTTACCCCAGCCTCCAGGCTCCGTCACGGCAAATGGCCTCCTTCTGCAACCAGGCCAGGGTCGTGGGGCCTTCCCCCGGCACCCGGGCCCAGTGCGGAGGACTGTGAGGGCGCCAGCACTTTGGGTGTGAGTCTAGGGGTTGGCTTAGCACCCACGTGAGGCAGGGCAACGGCGTCAGCCCCCTGAGCACGTGGGCTTCGCACACTTGCGGAAGGAAACCACGGTAAAGCAAGCCGCCCAGGGCCGTAGGGCTCCGGGTTGGGGCCTTGGCTGGGGGGAGCGCTCGGCTGAGCAGTTTTGGGGACCCACCAGTGAATACTCCCAACACCCGGCAGGAAAGGGCTGTCACAGAGCAGCTCCTGGTAGAGGAAGTAAACCAAGAAACACCCAAGCATCGCTAACCACTACAGCATCCCCAAGGGAGGTAGTGAGACCAGCAATTTTGCAGCTCATTTTAAGGTCAACGTGGAAACATGCACGGGGAGGTGAGGTCATCTGCCCAAAGGCACACAGCTCGTTGGGGCCGAAGGTCAAAACCAGCAGTCTGCCTCCAGCAACCCTGCTCTTGACCCTCTACTGGGCCTGACCCTCCCAGCCTGCACACCGTGCATCGTGCCTGGGAAGCCCCTTGCCCACCCCTTTCTTCACCCAGCATCTCAAAGTCCGACCCGCCCTGAGGCCCACCTGCCCTCTGCGGATCTAGCAGCGTCTTTCCTCCAGTCCCCCACCCAACACGTGCAGATCATGCCCGGCCACACAGCTCCTGTCCCGTGGTTTCCCGCTCGGCGGCTCGGCACTGCCCCACACCCCCTGCTCCCTCTCCCTCTCCGTCCACGTCCACACAGCCACCCTCCGCTGCTCTACAGCCCCTGGACAGGTGTATTGCCCATTCGGAGGCTCTGTTTCCTGCCACGTGCTCAGCAGGGCACTGACCCGGACACGTCCTAGGAGCTTGAGAAACAGCAGTGATTACCAGCTGACCAACGGTTACTTAGAATCAGGTGTCAGTGGAGGAAGAAGAAGCCAAGCCCTGATCAGGGGGCAGCGAAGCACAGAGGCGGGGCCAGGTCGCTGCCCTGTCCCTGGTTCGTTAGCAGACGCCCCTCGGCCCTGGTCTGTCCAGGAACGAGGCGCCTGCAGAGCGAGGCAGACCCCCGTCCCGGTCTGAAGACAGACCTTCAGAACGCCCGTAGCAGCTTCCTCTACTAGAGGTCCCCTCCCCGAGGCCTCGTGGCTGCTGATTCCCCAGGCCCGAGGCTGCCCGGAACACTGAGGGGGCAGCCGGTGCCCGTCCGCACAGGGCAAATAGCTGCCTTCTCTGGAAGCGCCTCTACCTTGGGGACTGCTGGGACGGGGTCGCCATGGGGCCTGCAGCCAATGACCAGACCGCGTCCTCTCGCCCGCTGGGCTGCCAGGCACCGCTGTCCTTGCCACCTGTCTCCTCCCACCCTCCCCTCCCTGGCCCTGTTTCTGTCCCCGGGGGTCACACTCGCACAGGCCAGCATGTCCTCATTGGAGGTGCTGCTCTGTGCTCCAGAATCTTCTCTTTCCCAGGCAAGCATGTGAGCTCCTTCAACCACGCTCTGGATGACGGTTCCCAAACCACCATCCCGCCCAGCACCCTTCTCTGGACACCTGCACCTTCCTCGGAGGAGACCCCCCAGATGTGTCCCCACCCGCGCAGACCCTGTGGCTCCCGCACCCTGGGTGCCTGCTCTGGGCCCAGAAACACGCTGCCTGAAGTCTCCCCCCACCACCCTGCCCGCTCCCAGTTGGGCACCAGCTCATTTGCGGACGCTCTGTCTGACTCCCGCATTCTGTTCCTTCCCAGCTCTCAAGTCGGCCGCACGTCTGACTTCACCCAAGGTGCCATGATGTTGGTCCGTCCACCCGTCCCTCCCTCCAGAAACATCCATCAGCGTTCCACAGAGCTGCCGCTGCCCCACTCCCTGTCCCCTGTCCCTAGCCTTGGGGGTGTCTTTCTGATAATGGCACCCAGAATCTACCGCACACTCCCTCTGCCCCAGCCCCAGCCTGGAGACCTCTGTATTTATTGACCTCCATCTTCCATGTAACGTGGTAGGAAGGGAAGAGCTCTGCACCCCTACTCTGCAGATGTTCTTACGGCAGCACAGGGAGGGTGGGTCACCTGCCCTGGGCCAAACAGCTTGGAAGTGCCAAGGCCGGGCTGGAGCCTGCTCTGGCTCCCACCAGGCAGCCCTGCCCTCCAGGAGCCCTACTACTGGGGGACACACAAGCAAACCAGCTTTCACCGCCCGGTGTAAAGGGCGCCCAGAATGGGCGTGGACCATGGCCAAGGTCAGCATGAGGGCACGTGAAGGCCCACATCAGCGTGGCCATCTGCAGGTCTCCCAAGCTGACGTTGAGCTTGGGGGGCCACGGGAGGATGGGCACCATGGGGTGGGGCTCGGCCAAGGACAGGCCCTGGCAGCCTTTAGGTCGGGGCAGGAGGGAAGGCGGGCTAGAGAAGGGACAGGCGCCTCTGGAGGCCACGCAAAGGGCCCTGAGCCCGTGGACTTCGGGGAGCAAGCTTCAGGGTTCAGCTCACGTGGGGCACAGTGGGATGTTTGTGGGGAAGGTCACCCCGGCAGGCATACATGGGCCCAGGGAGCCCAGAGGCGGGTGGTCAGTGAGGCGGGCCTTGGCGGGTCCAGGTAAGCTGGGGGAACATGGAACAAGTGGACAGGGCTGGGATACAGAGGGGCAGGGAGGGACGAGGACGCGGGTCCTGCCCCAGGACCCCCTTCCAAGCCGATTCCCACTTCTTAATGCACTCTTCAGTAAACCTCCACCTAGCTAGAGATCCAGGTGCCTCCAGCCCGCTACCAGCTTCGTGCCCGTGTGGGGGTTCTGTCTCTTCCGGCCCGTGGGGCAGTGATGGTCACACGCCTCACACACGATTGAGCTATGCACGAGCATCTGGCAGGACCTCTGGCCTGGCTCAGGGGTGCAAATCGTGGTTGGCCGTCTGGCTGTGGGGCCGTTTGCGTGTCTGCAAGTGAGTTATCTCTGGGTGACACCTGCATGAGCGCTCCCAGAAGGCCGCTTCCCTTCACGCAGGGAGGGGACGGGACCGCTGCTCAGCCGCCCCACGCCCTTTCACCCACGGTGCACGCTCTCTGCCTTCCTCACCTCGAACCCCCATAGCCGTCCCTCTGCAGGTACGGCAGGACCCTGACGACCCCCTACCTCAGGAGTCCAGCTGTGTAGGCAGGACGGCGGTGGCAGGTGCGCCGACATAGGGAGCGAGCCCTGCTGTCCGGGTCTCCACAGAGGCAGCCAGGCGAAGCAGAGGGGTGGGTCTGGACAGGCTCTAGGGCCCCATGCAGGTGAGCGAGCCTGGAGGAACGGGGCTGAGTTGGCCCCAAGAAGCTAGAGAGTGGTGTCCTCCTCGAGCAGGCGGCAGCGCCTCCCCGGCAGGAAGTGGAGAGTTCCCAGCACGCCCACGGGGTGCAGGCGGAGGCATGAGAAGGACTTCTGCCCCCACCCGCCTGGCTCCCTCGCCTGGGCCCCTTGAGTCACCCATGGCCCCCTGGGAGCAGGTGGCTCTGCAAAGTACCACCCCACAGTGGCTGGTGCTCCTCACCCCGTCAGGGGAACCCCGGGCATGGCCTCCCTGTTCTGGCCTGGCCGCCAGCCTGCCTGCCTGCCACGCGTGCTCCGGGGCCCCCCACTCCCTGCCCCCTGGGGTGGCCCTGAGCTGCTGTGTGGCAGGGAGGCGGTGACGGGACCCCAAGCACAGGCCTGAGAGAGCTGGGCCGGGCTGAGCCCAAGCCTACCTTGGTGGGAGCCCGGGCCCCGAGGGTCGAGGTCGGTGTGGAGGGGAGGCAGCTGGGAGGCCCACAGCCCGTGGCTGGGCAGGCAGGCGGTGGTGGCAGCGTCCTGGTCGCCTAGGCGATGACACTGGAACCAAGGAAGCAGGGAGGCCAGCCTGGAGCCCGGGGCAGCCGGGGCGGAGCGTGGCTGGGAGCCCTGAGGCAGGCAGGCGATGCCATGCCCTCCGCACAGTGACCTGGTGACAGGCCCCTGGCCGCCGGGGGGGGAGGGGGCCGGCACGGGAGCCGGCTGCGTCAGCCCGTGTGCGCATGCCTCTCTTCTGCTCCTCGCTGTAGAAGCGTCCACACACACGCAGAAGCAGAGAGAACAGTGCACCAAGCCCGTGACTCTCCCCCGGCCTCAACCTCGGGCGGCCCTCCAGCTAAAGCCATTCCTACAGGTTACCATTGCGCCTGTGATATGTCAGGTGGTCAGGTGGTGATCCGAACAACCAAGGACCCTTTTTCTTCAATATTAGGTCCGACCAGGAAATTGTTGATATTCAACTGTTTTTCTCCTGCCCACGTGCACACGCACATACACGGTGAATTCAGATAATTCAACGTGATAAGCGGCCTTGACACCACATTCTGGATTTCCCAAGCACATGCTTTTAACTGCTGGTCAGAAGGACTTTGAGGAGGCCCGGATTTGGGAGACTAAGCTCCGTCTCCCCCCACCCCCCGTGGGCAGCAGCACAGAAAGCTGAGGCCCCCTGAATGGACGGGACGAGGGGACCGTGCAGATGGGATGAAGGGCCATGTCTGGAGGCAGAAGCACCCTCCATTGCCCGGGAGGGCCTCGTACAACCACGGGGTCCCGATTACAGGGAGGCGAGCACGCACTGTCCTGCTGGCTTAGCAGAGCGAGGAAGGGGCCACGAGTCACGAGCCTCTAGACGCCAGAACGGCCAAGAGATGCTTCTCCCGAGAAGGAACACAGCCGTGCTCCAGGTCAGGAGACGGGTTTCAGACTTCGGACCCCCAGACGTACAGGAAAGTGCGTCTACGCTGCTTTAATATTACGGGGCTAATATTACGGCAGCAGCTGAAACTAATATAGGCCACGTAACGCAAGTTTGGGGACCGTCATTTGTGGTGGCTTCCCCAATTCCTGGAGTCCGTGGAGCAGGGCCCTGCTGCCTCGTGAAGCGTGAGGAGAAACCGTCGGGGAGCCAGGCGCTCGGCCCCGATGGCGCCCCCCACCACCCCCCCATCTGATGGCAGCTGAAGAGGCCACCCTCGCGGGAGCCGATCCCCCGCCCGTCAGAGACGCTGTGTGCACGCACGCACACGCTTTGGAGGGCCATGCCAGGGACGCGTGGTCCTCTCAGCTGACTCCCGGGGAGGGCAAGGGGAGGTCGGCATCTGCACGAGTCACCAGGGCAAGGGGCTTCCTCCCTGGCTGCTCCTGGGGGAAGGGTCAGGCCGCAGCCGTGGGCTCCCCAGCTCCTGCTGAACACAGACCCAGTGCTGCCCACCAGCCCACGGCTGCCTGTGTGCACGCGCGCAACGAGGCTGCCTGAGCCACGTGCAGGCGTGAGGCGTTAGGACCACACGGGGACAGTGGGGGGTGGTGGGAGGGAGGGGTTCCCTGGTCCTGGGAAAGGAGGCGAAGAATCCAGTGGGATGCCAGGCACTGCCTTGCCCTCACCCGGGGCGCTGTCAGGATGCCCTGGGCTGGCCGTGGACCGCAGCAGGTTGGCCCCATGACCCACCCCGAGCAGACACCGAGCGTCACACTGGCCTGGAGACTGTGATGCCGACCACACCCGGGGTCGGTGTTTCCTCACTCCTGCCCATGAAGGGCTCCCGGTCCTGCTCCTTGAGACACAGCACACGCCTCTCTGAGATCAGGGATCGCCTGGCTTCAGCCAAGGGCGAGGGGAGATGGGGAATGGCAGCTGAGGGGCCCGTCTCCACTCATCGCCCAGCTGCCCTTCCTGCTCCTCCAAGTCTATCAGCAGCCCCCCTCCCCGGTACAGGGATGGGCTCCAACAGCGTGTTGGGAAGTCACCCAGCCAGCCGACTGTGGATGCCTGCCTCCAGCCTACCACACTGCTTACTCTGCCTTCTACACAGATCAGTCACTGGCTATCAGGCCGACCCCACGAGAAACCCACCTCCCTCTTGCGGATGGGAAGGCGGAGGCTCAGAGGTTGGGTGACTTCTCCAACACGGGTGAGGGGGGAGCGCTGCGGGGACTAAAAACCTTTAAAGAGGCCAGGTGCCGCCCCCTGCACACATTTCCTGAGTCTCATGTGTTTCCTCTTTTCTTTTTGTTTTCCGGTAAGTTCCACACCCAGTGTGGGGCTTGATCTCATGAGTCCGCGATCAAGACTGAGACGCTCCACCGACGGAGCCGGCCAGGCGGCCCAGGCTGTGCCTGTCTCTGTTCTCACAGCCCAATACAGCCTTTGGGCTGGCGTCTCCTGAGCACCAGGTTGGCTAAATCTTTGCCACGTTTGGCACGCCTGCTGGCAGGTTTCCAAACGCCGAGCAAGGGACCGGGCTTGGAGGAGCAGAGAGGACAGGCCCTCTTGCTTCCCAGCTGCCCCCTGACCCCCACCCCACCGTCAAGACCCGTCCCCACCCCCATGAACAAAGGCTGCTCCCAGGCCCTAGGTGGTGGGGGTGGGGGGGGCTTAAGGTCTGGTGAGCCCTGGACGTGGCCCCCACTTGCTTGCTCAGACCGTCTGCACCGGGGAAGGGCAGGTGCCCCGTAGCAAAGGATCGTGCACGAGTGGACAAATTAAGTCTTAAGCGAAATACAGCCCAGCTCAGTTCTGCATCCTTTTTGTGAATTTTGAAATCCAGAGAGCTCGGAAAACTCGAAGGTTTTCCTTACGTCTAGGGCAGACTCCTCCAGGCAGACCCAAAGCTCCCTGTGACCCCTGCTGCCCATTTAGGGTAAACATCCCTTTATGTTGTTGTAGGAACGGGGAGAGCTCAGCTGTGTGGTGTTTCCAACAGACCCACTGGTGGTGTCATAAAATGTAAGATTCAGGTACTGTGTTACTTTTCTAAAATACATTTTTTTGAAGTCTGAATTCTGAAACGCCAGGGGCCCAGGGATATGGAATAAGGGATGGTGAGCCTATGCTTAGTTTTACAAAGCCTATGGCACCCCCAGATCAGGCCAGGAGACACCCAGGATGAGGGGCCGTGGGTAGCGCTCCGGGACCACAGCGGTTCCCCCTCAGCTCCCCAACAGTGTCTCTGGGGAGGACTGTTCTTCCTCTGATCTTACAAAAGCCAAGCTTAGAAAGGGTCACACATGGGGCGCCTGGGTGGCTCAGTCGTTAAGCATCTGCCTTTGGCTCAGGTCATGGTCCCAGGGTCCTGGGATTGAGCCCCGCATCGGGCTCCCTGCTCCGCGGGAAGCCTGCTTCTCCCTCTCCCACTCCCCCTGCTTGTGTTCCCT
>NW_022589705.1:98789578-98852986 GCF_004348235.1 Phoca vitulina
CGGGAAGCCTGCTTCTCCCTCTCCCACTCCCCCTGCTTGTGTTCCCTCTCTCGCTGTGTGTCTCTCTCTGTCAAATAAATAAATAAAATCTTTAAAAAAAAAAGGGTCACAGGAGTAAGATCTGGGGTGGATTTGAGCCCGTTTCTGGCTAATTCCTAAGCCAGCCACCCTCACCACGACTTTTGTCACCTTTTACCATCATGAAGTTTTGTCGATGAAATGCCATTGGATAGTACAAAATTTGGCGAGTCAAAAAGGGCACGGCAGGGGTCCACACCCCTGCCTCCTGCACCTGGCTGGGCCGTCATCGTCATAGCTTCCACTGAAAAGGGGACAGAAACCCATCGGAGGGGTTTTCTGCAATAACGTAAAGAAGGCGGCAGTCCGGGAACTCTGCAGGTTCTGCTGCTCAGAATGACTCTGGGGACAGCCAGTCCCAAAACTCTAAAAGAGCAGCCTGCCAGGATTCCCAGCCATTTACCGGGGTGACCCCCTCACACTGCACCTTTCTTATAAAACGTGTTCCCACAAATTACTTACCTGCACGTTTTCCTGTCAAGAGGAGACTCTATTATTCTCATACTTTCAAACATCAAACCGACCAGAGGAAGATTAGACAGTGTTCTTGGACTTACATTGACCTCAATCTTACAATCGTCCTTTCGGCTATTTTTATCAGAATCCATTATTTTCACACTAATCTAATTAGCGTCCTGTTTACCAATGCCTCATTTTTACATTTGCGGCTTTGTCTGAAAGCTCAGGGACACGGCTCCCGGCTCCATTCCTCCTCCCTCATTACTGCCAAATAATTAGTCAAGGAGCATCCCTGATCAAAAATTAAGAAGCCAGGAGCAAGTTGAGGCATGCCTTCCTCCGAAAGAAAAAAAAAAGGGACAGGAGATGACTAATTAGGGGCTTTTGTGGGTGGTCAGGGCCAGGAGGGGAGCAGAGAGCACTAAGGGAAAGGGAGCTTGCGGTTCAGAGTGTCACAGATCACAGTTGTTAAAGCGCCGAGCTCCCTCCCATTTACATCCCAATGACTAGCGGCCCCCGTGCTGTGATTTGCCATGCGCATACTGCAGGTGCTCTCGGAGCACAAACTGCCCTGCCGGCCGCCTGGCGGGCAAGTCTGTTTATTTAACCTGCTGCCCCCTTTTCTAAACAGGGAATGCACCTTTCTCTCTTGTGGCCCCAAAGCAAGCTAGTGAGGGCTGCCATTTCCTCTGCAGGAGGGACACCTGTCTCCGTGGCCAGCCCACACTCTTCTTCTTCTTCTTCTTTTTTAAGATTTTATTTATTTATTTGACAGAGAGAGAGCGAGAGAAGGAACACAAGCAGGGGGAGTGGGAGAGGGAGAAGCAGGCTTCCTGCTGAGCAGGGAGCCCGATGTGGGGCTCGATCCCAGGACCCTGGGACCATGACCTGAGCGAAGGCAGATGCTTAATGACTGAGCCACCCAGGCGCCCCCAGCCCACACTCTTCAAGCTGCTCTACCCCACATCACTTCACAGGAGGGCAGGACCCACATCGGGACCTACACTGCCCTCCCTGTCCCCCCACAGCCCACCTGGAGCGTGCACTGCCCAGGTGAGCCCTGAGCCTGCAAAAGAGAAACCCCTGGGTCTTGCTCATGTTGTGCAGAACAATGGAGAAAACATGGCCCAGGGAACTCACCTCTAAAATCCCAGGAAATGGGGCAGGCGTGCTGAGGGGGCATCCTCCCTGCCCACTTTAAAGGACCCAGTGCAACCCTCTTTCCCCCAAGGAGAAGCGACCTGCCCGATTAGCCAAAGGCTTCCCCAGCTGCCTGGAGCCTTGGAGCGGTAGGTGAGCAATTACAGCCCCTTGCCCCCTCCCCACAGGCACCCAGGGCCACAGGGAGTGATTCTGCCAGCTGGCACTGGGTGGGGACGGCAGGGACAGGAACTTGCCACCTGCAGCCGCTCTGAGCAGGATCACAAAGGAGCGATGCCCCCGGCTACACAGGGTACCCAGCCCAGCCCTGCCCGCTTGGGCCCCTGCACCCTGGCTGGTGGCCCTGGCAGGATGGGCGATGCCCAGGTGCTCTGTGCCTGCCTGGTGGAGGAGGCAGGAGGAGGCTGAAGTCCCTGGGCACTTTGTGTCTGCCCTCAGGGGTTCGGGTGTGTTCCCATAGCAACTCACAGGAGGGAAAGGCTAGGGCCTCCCTAGAGAGACAGGGCACAATGCAGGGAGGTAGGCGGACCCACAACTCCCATACCGATGAAGAGCCGGGACGTGTGGGCGGGGGGGGGGGGAGCGTGCGTGGCCGAGCGGGATCTGGGCTGGGAGCACAGGACCCCAAGGGCTGCTCACTCAGCCCCAGGCGGGCCAGGCCCCGATGATGTGGGACTTCTGGCCCCCAGAGGGAAGGAGAGTAAGCTTCTGTTGTTTAAACCACCCACCCTGCGGTAAATTAGTTATGGCCCCCAGGAAACTTAACATAGCTATCAAAGTACTTAAAAAGCAAGTTTGTGATCTAGTTCTGCCTGTGCTTCTTTACTGGTGAAATGACAAGGCCCCCCAGGTCTAAGAACTCATAATTCCAACTTGGCGACAAGCACAAACGAAATTTTGAGATTTCTGCAGCAAAGGTCGTGCACAAAGAAAATACTGGCGATTCCTCTTGGAGAAAAAGTCACAGGCACCACTAAAATCGTGGCTTGTTGCCGGCACGCATACTCGGAGGGAATGCTGATATTCACTTTTCAGTTAAGCACGAAGGAAGCTGCCCAAGTGTACAGCACTGCGGAATTCTACATTCTGGTTTAGATGGGTCCCGGGACCAGGGTCAGGGCGCGTCTCCCGTTCACGCTGCATGGGTCCGGGTCCCCAGGGAGCCCCCACTGGGGCACTCTGAAGCTTGGAACCTTGGGCAAGGATGCAAGCTGTTGAAACCTCCCCGCCCCTCTGTAAGTCGCACTCTCAGCATCTACTTTGCGGGCTGTTGTGAGCATTGCAGGGAAAAAGTATACGGAGTATTTAGCTAAATAGCAGCTTGATGAAATGTTACCTATTATCAGAGGTGCTCAACCAACACTTGTTTGGCTGAATTTTTTTTTTTTTTTTTTCCTCTTTGGGTGTGTGAATTAGGGCAGCATGTCCCGGGAAAGAGAGCACTTTTGACGAGCATATGTCTGCTCTGCCAAGGAACATGGGCCAGATAGTGGGCAGACAGTGGGGGCGGGGGGGACAGACGGGAAGTTTACAACCAGTGTGCTCATCTCTCGGAGCCGACTTCACTATGTTCTTTAACCTGAACCCCAATGAGCAGAGGGAGCTTCTATAAACCAGAATCCATTTTCCTCTACAGAACACACGAAGAAAAGATTTTCCAGGCGTCCTACATAACTTACTTAAGAAGACAAACTTTTCAAAGGCAATGTTGTTGTGTGTTTTGGTTACACTCAGGTAGATGCTGCTAATTACAGATGTGTGTTCTGTGTTTGTTAAAGAAATCTGGGCAGGACTGGATGCATTTGGCAAGGGCATATGATCACACAGTGTACCGGGTGGGGGTAGGGGGGACGGGTCCTGCAATAAAGCTTTTCTCACCTAGAGAGAAGACCCCTAGGGTAGCAAGGGAGCTCGGCGTTACTTAACCACTCCTTTGTTTCTTTTTCCCTTTTTTGCTGTATGAAATTAAATCATCAGAAAATAACATATTTTGGGGCGCCTGGGTGGCTCAGTCATTAGGCGTCTGACTTCGGCTCAGGTCATGACCCCGGGGTCCTGGGATCAAGCCCCACATCGGACTCCCTGCTCAGCAGGAAGCCTGCTTCTCTCTCTCCCACTCCCCCTGCTTGTGTTCCCTCTCTCGCTGTGTCTCTCTCTCTCAAATAAATAGATAAAATCTTAAAAAAAAAAAGAAAATAACATATTTTAAAATATTGACCCAGCACTCCCACAGAAATGCCTGAATTGGGAAATAAAGGTGTGCCCTCTCTTTTCATGGGGGCTGGATAGAATAAATACACTTGGAAAATGCTTCTGCTTTTTTTTTTTTTTTTTTTTTTTTGCAAACCCAAAGTTCACCGTGCAATGCACCATGTGCAATGGCTTTTTTCTCCCTTATTTTATTTTAGCAACGACTGTCACATAAGTATCTAGAGGATAAATTCCCCTTGAAACTGTCTCCCGTGTGGATAAATATGCTGCTTCTATCCACCCACCAATGAAATGGGTTCCCTTTTGGGTGTCAGAACCTTGGGGTGAATGTTTGCCTCTCTCCCTAAGTCCAAAGCCTCTCCACCTCCATTTTAGCTGTGTCGTTTACATGTGTTCAATGTTATAATAAATCCATTCTGGATGTGGGTGGGGCATACTCTATAAATAAATCCTGAACTGAGCGAGGCATCCTCGCTCCAGGGCCCCTAACAGGGGCCAGCAGCCTCCGCCAAGCCCTGGGCAGATTCCTGCCTCAATGCCAGCCACTCCGTTCCCTCCCTCCACCCCTCCCTCCACGGGGAGATCTGCTGGCCACCCGGAGCTGCCCCCTCCCCCAGGCTCCTGGCTCTCCCAACTCAGGATCAACAGCCATCACTTTTGGCCCAATTAGTGGACGCCAGGCATTGCTTTGTCATGGAGAAGAGGGGATTTGGACCCAAGGATTCTGACGTCCACATCTACCTGCTTAACTTCTGTACCAGAATGGCTTTCCCATGAGTACCCTTCAGAATTTGGAGACACTACCCTGTTCCCCATAGCCTTCACTAGAAGGGACGGCCAGTAGGGTCTAAGCACTCTGTGGCCAACGCACAGGTACCAGCTGCCAGGCCAGCTCACCTGCGGCAGCCCCCACAATGGATGACTGAGCAGGCACAGCTCTGCAGCCTCTTATTTTTAAAATCACATGCACAATCCATAAATTCATATGTTGCAGAATTTCAAACATCCTGTCCTTTTGTTCTCAATGTAATGCCTTTTTAGCTTTTAGTAGATCAAAAGACAGGTGGCTGGACGTAACAGTCAACTTTAGCAGCTTGATGAAATGTTACCTATTATCAGAGGTGCTCAACCTTAGCATGGCAGTGCAATATATTTCGGTTTACTCATTTTCTTCCAAAGCTAATTATTAAGGCTAAATAAATAAACAGCAACAATGACTATAGCCAAAACCAATTGTGTTAATGGTTCCCAAATGTCCAGTTATTTAATAAACAGACATAGTCCATTTGGATGGATTGACCCCCCGGAAGTTAACCATGCACTGTCTCCCTGGCCCCTTGCTGGTTGACAATGGTCTACCTGTCACCCACCTATTTATGTAGACAAGTGAATGCTTTCTGCATATCCACTTAGGGACCAGACAAAAATACAAGCTGAGTAAGAAGGTAATAATAGCTTCCTCCCTCCAAAGGCTGAAAGGACAGTGACTGCAAGGCAAGGAGGAGGAGAAGCTGTTTCCCCAGGGTGGGCCGGGGGCCTGATTCTGCCCCTCCTCTCTCCACCTGGAACAGACTCAGAAGACAGGCCGGGCACCCCTGGCCAGCTCTGAACCACCTGGAGATGCCCCTCTGGAAACATCGCTCTTAATAACTGACTCCATGGATCTGGCTTGGTGGTCACGCCCAGTTCTGCTGGTCCAGGGGAGCACTGGGTCTCAGCCTTGGGGAGTAGGGGAGTAACGCGGCAGGATCTGTACGGCCCTCTCGGGTACGGATGGAGCGGGCACCGGCGGGGAGGAGCTGGTCAGCGACCCGCACGTTCACCAACTTCCACCCGCACCTGCACCCCCACCGAGCCTCCCCTCAGAAGCTGGGGTGGAGAGGGGTCAGCTGGAGGAAGGCCCTCCGGGAATCTCAGCGAGGCTGTTCGTGGCCCCAGAGGCACTCGGGCAGGGCCCCGCATCTCTTGGCGGGCTGAACTCCGCCAGCTCCCTGCCACCGGCGCAACGTCCCAGGAGCCGGTTGGACTCGGGAGGGAGACCCTACGTCACTCTCTCCCACAGTGCCTGCACGCTTGCTCCTTCCTCGAAACCCCTAGCTTCGGAGCCCGTGCGCCCCCGCCCTGCGCCCCGGCCCCGGCAGGCCGCGCCCCGCCTAGGCCCCAGCGCGCAGGCTCGCCACGCTTCCTACCTGGTGCGGTCGGAGCCGGGGGCATCGACGCCGGAGCCCGCCGGGCGGTGGCCCCGTAGTGGGTGCACGGCGAGCGCGGGCTGCCCAGGCGGGTTATATGGGCGCGGGGAGGGGGGGCGCCGCGGGCAGGGACGGCCGCGGGCGTTAGCGCCTTGGGCCGCCGGCCGGGCGGGAAGGCAGCGCGGGCCGCTCAGCGCGGCGGGAGGAGCGCGGGCGGCGGGGCCGGGCGGAGGCCGAGGTGGCCGCCGGCGCCCCGCCCCCCCAGCTGGCTGAGTGCAAGTCGGGGTCCTGGGCGCGCTCTGCCCCGCCTCCTTCCCGCCGCCTTTTGGCGCGCGTTGCCCCCGCGGGGCCTGCTGGGCCGCCTACCCCCGGCTGGACGCGGGCCGGGCCCCGGGGCTCTCCCGCCGACGAGATGGGACCGCTACCCTCGGCCAGCGTGAGGGCGCGGGCTCGGGCGCGCGGGAGCGAGGGCGGGCAGAGAAGCCGACTCTGCGTCCCGACGCCTTGCTTTCCCCTAGACGCCGCATCTTCCCGACACCCGGGGCTGTCCTCCCGCCCGCCCGGCGCTGGGTCCCTCCGTGCGCGGGGTGCTCAGACTCCAAGGAGCAGGGGAAGGGCCATCCTGGTCCGCAGAGTGTCCGCCCCAGTTGCCGGGAACAGGGGTGAGGGTCGCGGCCACAGAGCCGGGGGGGGGGGGGGGGATTGGGGGGGGCCGTTTGAGCCCGGGTGGCTCCAGTGGGACTCGGAGGAGGGCGCGACGTCTACACTGTCACCGAGCCGAGGTCGTGGCCCCGCCCGGCATTGCAGATCGGCGGGGACCCTCTGGGAGAGACTCTCTGGCTCCAGCCCACGATCTTCCTGGGCGGAGGTTGTGTCCCTTGGACGCTAAGGAGTAACTGGTGACGCAAACACTCCCAGGTCACGGCCCGCACCCTGCTCCCTCCCCTGGCCACCGCCTGCTGGCACCGGGCGCCGGTTTCTGTTTTGCGTTCGCGCAGGTACGCGTGGGTGTCCACGGCGACACGTGGATTGTGCACTTGGAATTGCTCTCTACGCGCAGAGACCCGCCTCGGGCCGATTCTTCCCTCGGACCCGTGCTCCAGGAGCCGGGACCCATGCAGGGCGGGGCTTCGGCCACAGAACCGACGCGCATGTCACTTTCGGAGAGACTCTCTGCGGCAGGCACCTGCTGTGCACCGCGTTCTGGTGCTCATGGGACCCGTTATCTGCCTCCGAACCGCCGTCCCCGGGCTTGCGTGACCCTCGCGTCAGTGTCGCCTGTGGAATTGCATGCGAGCCGGGCTGGTGCAGACCGGTTACTCCGGCCGCAAGTGTCCGCATCTCACCCGGTGCGCCTGGCTCACTTCTGCACACCTTTACTGCTCACCTCCTGGTTCCGAGGCGCGGGGGTTGGGGACACAAAGACGAATCACATACACGGATTGATTTGGCCGGGACAGAAAAGCCTGGCACCGCCTACACGGACGCGTACACGCACCCCTACCGGTTTGTTCCGGGAATTTGGGGGGCGTCCGCGGGGAGCAGGCCCGGGACTGTGCGCACTGAGGTGTGCGGAGGAGCCAGGCTGGGTCTGGGTTTCCAGAGGGAGGGTCGAAGGCGAGTGTCTGGGTCCGCGCGCCCCGGTAGGCTGCGGAGCTCTGGCAGGGCCTGGTCAGGGCTGGGGGGAGCCTTCTTCGGGGAAAGAGGACAAGGGGTTCCCGGAGGGCGAAAGGACAAGGCACTCGCAGGGGAGCGAGCGAGGGGAGCGAGCAAGGTGCGCGACGCTGACCGCGGTTCCCGGCCCAACTCGGGCCTCTGCGCGGGTCCAAATGCAGACGGCGCCCGTGCGAAGAACCAGAGGTGCGCGCGACCCACGGCCCTGCGGAGTCAGCGTCCAAGTCATTCTCCCCAGATCTGGGTGGTACCGAGGTGAGGCGAGGGCCTCGCTATAGGCAGGGTTGCCCAATGCAGCTTTTAATTAAAAAAACAAAAAACAAACAAACAAAAAATAAAACAAAGAAAAACGAATGCGCATTTATACACCATGTATAAAATATAATATATGTATATGCACTATTACATATTCACGTACAAACGCATATTTATGTGTAAATGCACTTACATATAAGCGTATTTACATGTAAGTATAAATACACATATAAATGTAAATGCAGTCACACGGGACGCCCATGTACATTTGAAATTCAGATAAGGGGGTACTTTTTTAGTATAGATATGTCCCATGCAGTTTTGGGAACATTTATTCACAAAAATGATTCGTTGTTTGTCTGAAATTCAATTTGAGCGCGCGCGCTGCGTTTTTCTGGCAACCCCAGTGGGAGGGGACCGCCTGGGCGGGAAGGAGCGCTGTGGCGCGGGACCCCACGAACTACAAGCCCCACAATGCCGCGCGAGCATACGGGGCCCTGATAGGCTGCGCCATGCTTCCGTCCTCCGTCACTTCCGGCCGCGGAGGTAGCGGTTGCGGCAGTCCTGGCTGCTTTGAGGTTCGCTGGGCCCTGGGTCGGCGGCCGCCATGAACTTCTCTGAGGTGTTCAAGCTTTCCAGCCTGCTCTGCAAGTTCTCCCCGGACGGCAAATACCTGGTGAGCGGCCTCGGGGCTCCTGGGGTAGCAGCTCGGGGGTCCGCGGGTACGGGCCTCAACCCGGGGACCCGGGTGGATGCCTGGAATAGGTGGATACCCAGGGCAGGGAACCCGGGCAATGGTCTTGGGCAGTGGTCCCGGGAGGATGCCCGGAGCAGGGGCCCTGAGGCAGGGAACCCGGGCAATGGTCTTCGGCAGTGGCCCCGGGAGGATGCCCGGAGCAGCGGCCCTGAGGCAGGGGACCCGGGCTGTGGTCTTGGGCAGTGGTCCCGGGAGGATGCCCGGAGCAGGGGCCCTGAGGCAGGGGACCCGGGCTGTGGTCTTGGGAGCAGCGGCCCTGGGGCAGGGGAACCGGGCAGATATACCGAGCCGGGGCTCCAGGCAGGTGTCCTGGGTGGATACTAGAGCAGGGGCTTGGGGCAGGGGACTTAGGCAGTGGTTCTGGGCAGGGGACTGGGGCAGATATCCCAAACCGGGGCTCGGTGCAGGTGACCTGGGTGGATATCTGGAGCAGGGGCTCAGGGCACAGGACTTGGGCAGATGCTCCAAGCAGGAGCCCCAGGAACCAGACTTGGGCAGGTACCAGCCTCCCTGCACCTCAGTTTCCATCTGTCAGAAGCAGATAATGGCAATGCTGTCTTCACAGATTTGAGGATACAAAGGTATCAGCTCATTGTTATTTTGACACATAAAGGCAAATATATGATTCTGTTGGCTGTAATCTGGTGCATTAGTGTGGCTACTTTGTCTTTTCCTGCCCTCTTCACCTGCCTCTACCATATGCCAAATAAGTGATTGAAATAATAGCAATCTGTGCCCAGATAAATGGAGTTGTCTGCACTGCTATTTATTTGAGCTGTTAGGACTTGAGCTGTTCATTACTGGGGCGATAGAATGGTGCTAAAATCACTGAGCTACTCTGTACGGGAAATGTAAGTTTTGAAATAGACCAATATCATCAATGTATGTCCTCAGAATCTGGGGTGGGGGAGGCAGTAGGGGGGAGATAATTGACATTGGAAATGCATTAAGAAAAAAATCATGCCTTATAAAAGTGTACTTAGTTCTATGTATGAACTGACTGATGATGCTTCATGATTCTTTCTCAGATTGAGCCTTACTAACATCCCTGTTATTTGTCCAGCTCTTTGAGAATATAACTCCTTTATAGAGGTATTATTGTAAATCACATAAATTAGCATTCAGCTACAAAATACATAATGTCTTCTGCTTAAAGTTCACCCCAGAAACCTTGGTATATTTTTCAAAGTGCTCCCCATAAATTAAGTTTTTAAAAAATCATTTATGAAAATCCCAGTAAATTATAGAAAGAAAGACTGTATTACTTTGTTTTCTTTTTGTTGCGCTTTTGGCTTCTAGACTCTGGTGAAAATATGCAAGACACTTGATTATAATGTTACTGGAATCATGTTCTTCAAAGGTCTATCCTAAATCCTGAAGAAAGTAGGTCTGTGTTGCCATTTTTAATATCTTGCAACAGATTTGACATGGTTTCACAAGTACTGATACAGATATTCCATTTCATAAGGAGTTCATTGTAACGGATCACAAAGCTACAGTGTGACCCGTGTTCTAATCTGCAATTGCCCTCCCCTCTCCTTTTGACAAGGAAAACTCATGAGGCCTTTTTAAGATGAAAGTTCATAGAACACAAACCAGTGATTAGTTTGATCTTGATAAGGACAAGAAGGAAGCAATTAACATTAAAAATCAGCTGTTCATTTTAAAATTGTAATATAATCTATAGTCAGCAGATAAGTAAACTCAAATTATTTGCTTAGATATGGGTATTATTAACAACCATGGCCATAAACTGTCTTCAGGAAAACAGTATTGACACTTACACATGTTCCTAGGCAGGATTCAGAATAAGGCAGTGCAGCTGTAAGAAAAATACCCCTGCTTTTCCCTCCTGTGCTGGGAAAGCGTAGTCCTCATCCCACACGTCTCCTTTGAGCCTCCAGGATACCAGCTGGGTGTCTTACAACTCAAGTCAGTTCTGGCACGATCTGCCTGGAGACCAACAGGTGGACAGTACCCACCCCACATCAGATGCCAGCCACAGTAGCAGGCCTTCAGCTTATCCACAGACTCACTGGGCTACAAGTTCCCACATCCCCCTCTCAGGTTGGGTTAATCTGCCAGAGTGGCTCACAGAACTCAGGGAAACACTGGCTTACATTTGCCAGTGTGCCAAAACATATGATAAAGGACACAGGTGACCAGCGAGATGATGGAGAAATACACAGGACAAGGTGTGAGAGGGTCTGGGGTGCAGGAGCCTCTGTCCCCATGGGGTGGGGTGCGTCACCTTCTTTATGTGGGTGTGTTCACCAGCCTAGAAGCTCTCTGACCCCCACACTGTTGGCATTTTTACAGAGGAGTCCTCATGACCAATTGTTAACTCCATTTCCAGCCCTCTCCCCTCTCTGGAGGATGGGGTGGGGCTGAAAATTCCAAGATTCTAATCATAGCTGGTATTTCTGGTGACCAGGAAACCCACGTAGAGTTGCCTCATTAGAACAAAAGATGCTCCTATTGCCCAGGAGGTTTCAAGGGCTTCAGGTGTCCCATGTCAGGGCCCGGGGGCAGAGACTAGTGTGTATGTTCTGTTACCTCAAAGTAAGTGAGCGTTTGCAAAGCATCCTTATGTCTCAGTGGTCCTTCTCAGCGAGGACCCCGAGACCTCCCTCCTCACTTCCTATGACTTGTCTGCAGGTGCTCCAAACAGCAGAGCCCTTGGTTAGTTCACAGAAGAGCTCGTCTCATGTTGCTTCCTACTTGAGTTCTTAATGTGTAAGTAGGAAAGGCGTAGAAAATGACTCAAGTCTACTTTACCCTGGAACATAACAATTTTAACACATATTTTGTATATTTCAACTGTATCCTTGTGTGAACTTCTTTTCTGTTTCGATTGGGTGATATAGTCGGTGAACGTGAGCCGTCCAGATAGAAGATGCATCTGAAAGGAGAGAAGGAAATGGAATTCCTGGACGGAGGGGAGTGCAGATATCCTGAAGTCTCCCTTCCTTTAGATTGTAGACCATCAAGGGTCTCTTTTCCCTTTCTAGGCTTCTTGTGTCCAGTATCGCTTAGTGATCCGGGATGTGAACACCCTTCAGATCCTTCAGCTGTACACATGCCTGGACCAGATCCAGCACATCGAGTGGTCGGCGGACTCCCTGTTCATCCTGTGTGCCATGTACAAGCGGGGGCTGGTGCAGGTGCGCTGCCCGCAGGGCTCGCAGCCGGGAGGCCTCCCCAGAGGGTGGCCTGGACAGAGCGCTCGTGTTCTGTTACCCTTATAGTTTGGTGGGGAGAAAAGGGGGCAATGTAGCTCAAAGCCAGTTTTCTCTTAAAATTATAATTGTTCTAACGGTTTAGGTACTTTCAAAACAAGAAAACACTTAGATATTCTTAATTTGTAAGCAAATAGAATTCTGTAACGAAGTATTCACAGACAGCCGTGTAGCAGCTTGGACATCATGGGTTTTGGGCAGCAGTAGATGTGGTGTTCTGTACAGATCTAGTCTCCCTACAGGAGCGCTTAGGGTTGGCAAAGGGAATAAACTGTTTAAAACTCAGCACAGTGAAGTCACATAGCAGTGTGGCTTTGTGCCGCAAGCAGGCCCCGGCCCCTCCTCAGGAAAGATTTGGAAAGATGCCCTGTGTCGTGAGCCGTGTTTTGGCTTGGTCCGTGTGCTGATCTGTCGTGGTTCTGCACTCGTGTGTGTTGCAAATGCAGGTGTGGTCCTTGGAGCAGCCGGAATGGCACTGCAGAATCGACGAGGGCTCGGCCGGGCTGGTGGCCTCGTGCTGGAGCCCCGACGGCCGCCACATTCTCAACACCACCGAGTTCCACGTAAGTGCGCAGGCATGTGGCACTGATCCCTTTCTCCTGAAATCCCCCGGTAGCGGTAAAGTGGGTGAATTTTAGAGAAAGAGGTGTGTCTTAAGTCATTGGAGTGTTAGAGTCGCATCGTGTCGTTACATAATCTTTTTGCCCAATTTTAAAGAAAAATAAAGCAGATTTTTAAAAAATTCTTCAATTACATTTTAAAGGATTTAAACAGTGCCTTTACTTTGACAGTAGAAGGTGAGCTTTATTGTGAACGAGCTTCCGTTTTTCCGTTCAGCTGCCTGACCTGTGACCATCAGTCACTGCTTCGCCCTTCTGTTCTTCCCACACTGGCGCTCCCCCTGGGCCCTAGCACTGTGCCGGGGCTCCACGTACAGACACGGGTGTTTGAAATCTGGTAATAAATCCCGGGACAGTATAAGTATGCCTCATGAATGTATAAAATTAGGGAATTTGGCAAATACAGGGTGTTAGGGTAGAAGGTCTTTGGTGTCAGCACTGTTTGTTTCCAGTGTGGAAACACGCATGAATTAATGATGTGTCTTTGAGGGGGTGTTATAACCCAGTGGTTGGGCCTGAAGCCCCTGAGGGCCGTCTGAGGCCTGGGCTCCCAGTTGCCTAGTGCATGCATGTGGCAAGGGAGCCATGAGGACGTGGAGTGACCCTGTGGGTGTTCTCCAGTGTTTTCCAGTCTTTTTCACTTTGGCGTCACCTGGGATAAGGTTTGCATCCAGCCGTGCGGGGACGGCTGCTTCAGTCGGCCATGTGGCTTCACGTGGCTGCTTCAGTTTGAAAACCTGCTTTAAGTGTGGTTTCTGCTCATACAGGCTGTTGGAGAGTGAGCAGGACACGAAGGGCATTGGTTTCCCCGTGGTGCACACGCTGACCTTTTAAAGATGCTCACAACTCGAAGTTCTCGGATCTGGTGATCTGAACTATCTATGTGGCCTTGCTTGACAGTCTTCATGATTAGAATTCTTGGGGCAGAATCCAGTCTCCAGATGGGCACGTTCCATGGGCTCCCGGCCTCGTGTACATCCATATGACAAAGAAACTGGGCCCTTTGGACAAGGTTCCAGGTGTATAAGAAGGGAAGACCGGTGTGTGCATACACATACACACGCGTGTACACACTGCTGTTTGGTTTGCATTTGTTTAAAGTTTATGTGCATGAATTCATACTCTGTATTCTGTGGTGGTTCTGTTTCCCCTCAGTGGTTTTCAGTTCATCCACATGGAAGGTACGGCTCGTTCTTCCATCCCTCCTCGGAGAAATCATGCCACTCTGCTATTGCAGGGTATTCGAGGTGCCGGGACCCACCTCGTTGCTGAGAGTCTACTGTACGTGACCTGTGTTGAGATGCTCTGTCTCGGGTGTAATCTTGGGGGTTGCCTAGTTAGGGTAGATGGCATTCAACTTTCCAAAGTATTTGTATCAGGGTTTAGAATGATTACCAATCCAGCAGAGCTGTAGTGTTGTTGCATTTTGGTTTTAATTTTCATTTCTCTATTAGTGAGGTCGAGTGCTTTCGTATCTTGTTTTACACACCCATACACTCACACACTTCATTTAAACACGTGAATCAGGGTCATGTGGAGTCCATAATGGTGTGTGGGGTGAGGTAGGGATCTTTTCCCCAACAGTGTTTATCAAGAATTGAGTTTCTTTGTATTTACAGAACATTTCTGATTTTTTGGAAAATTTTTAGTAGATTTTATTTATTTATTTATTTATTTATTTGAGAGAGAAAGCAAGCACAAGTGAGGGGAGGGCAGAGGGGGAGGGAGAGGGGCGAGAGAATGCCAAGCAGACTTCGCACTGAGCACGTGAGACTCGGGGCTCGATCCCATGACCCTGAGATCCTGACCTGAGCCGAAACCAAGAGCTGGACACTTAACCGCCTGAGCCCCCAGGCGCCCTGCACGTTGCTGATTCGTGTTCCTGCTCGGCTATTGGCCCATCGATGTGCCGGCTGCATGCTGTTGGAGTCACTGGGGTTTGTGGTGTGTCAGCATCTCACGGGACTGGTCCGCCTTTCTTGCTCTCATTCTGTCAGGTTTTTGAACGTACTTGGGAGGCTCTGTAACTAGCTGCTCTCAGTGAGGACTGTTGTCGCGTCACAACGCACTGAACCTGTATTGTGCGTCATTGTTCTTTATCTCTCACGGATCTTCTTGCCTCACGGCCCGTGTTGGTGGCTGTTCGCGTTGCACAACCACGTTCTGGCTTGGGCTCTTGTGCTTTGTTTTTTTCAGTCCTGTTACTTTCCACTTTTCCGTGTCCTTGCCTCAAAAAAATAAACGGACAGACTTTGTCCTACATATCCACAAAGCCAGTTAACTGCCGTAAGCGGTATACCCACCCCTTCAGGCGCCCGCACCGCGGGGACAGGGACGCCCGGTCGGCCCCCATGCCGGCCCCGGTGGCCACATTCTCCATCAGCGGGACCGCGGCATGCGGGTGGCTGCCACTCAGCCCCGCGCTGTCGTCGGGGGGATCCGCGGCCCGTTCCCGGTAGCTGGGCGCCGCCGTGCTGCACAGGGACGGACATTTGCTTTCCACCTGCCCTTGGACACACAGTTGGGCTGGTTCCCGTGTGCACTGTGATGAGCAAAGCTGCTGCGAACGCGCACACAGGAGCGTGTCTGCGCACGTCTCCTCGCTCTTGGGGAGACCCCAGGGCTGGGTGCCAGGAGGTGCCCGCAGACGGTTTTAGGAAGCTGCCAACTGGCCTCCCCCGTGCCCTTCTGCGTCCCAGCCACCGACCTGGAGGTGAGAGCTCAGGTGTGCTGTCTCACCAACACTCGCCATTCCAGGTTTCTGCTATTAGTCTGTGCGGTGGCGTGGTGTCTCCTTGTGGCTTTAATTCATGTTTTCACAGCGGTCACCCCCATAAGCCCTGTGCGGCATGGCCACCGTGCGGGTGGTCCCACCGCCCCCTCCTGCTCACGAGTCTGCTGAGGCACAGGAGGAACTGGGTCGACCTCCCTCAGTGCTGGGGACCCCCAGTGACCCATCCAGCGCCCCCACATGAACGTGTTTCTCAGACTGCAGAGCTTCTGCAGGTCTGTTACAAGAGGAGAACTGCCGTTACTTTGAAATTTCAAACTACAGTGCACTTATGTGTGACCTTGTGTCACTCACCTAATAGAAAATGAAAACCGAATACCAAGAGCATGAAGTTTCACAACTGTAAACTCGGAAGAAAACATCCCTGGAACTATTTTTAATTCTCCAGCAAACTGCTTACTTGAGTCACTGAGTGGGAGACCGTGGGAGGCTTAAAGTGGTCTTTCGGCAGCTGCTAAATCTCTGCTGTTTTTTTTCCCCTTTTCCTCGACAGCTGCGGATAACTGTCTGGTCCTTGTGCACAAAGTCTGTGTCTTACATCAAATATCCTAAAGCCTGTCAGCAGGGTGAGTCGGCCGAAGCTGATTTTAAAGCCATTTGTTGTAGTTTTGGTTCAGGGAGGGGGTGCCCTCTTTTATCACAGAGAATTCATGGGCAAAAGTAGCCTCGGCAGCATATCAGCGCAGAGCCAGGCTTTTTTCTCTGCACCCAGACCTGCTAATGCTTCGTCTGTGACTTCCCACGTGTGTTTCTAGAGGACAAGGATTCCCCTTTCAAGAGAGAATCAAAGGGCCTCAAAGAAGTAGGGTTTACATGTGGTCTCCTTCCCTCTGTCTGTCGTAGGACTGGGGCCCAGGTCCCTTCAGCTCATGCCTCTCCCAGGACCCTCCCCCCACCCCAATTCTGAACTTCAAGCCTCTAGGCCTCCTGGCGGCCAGCCCTGTGGTCTCCGTGCCTGAGAGAGTGTGGCCAGGCAGCCTCGGGAAGGTTCTGCACACCTGGCCTGCCAGCGCTGGGAGCTAGCGGGTACCCGTTCCTGAATGTGCAGTGATGTGTCTTTCATTTAATAAGCAGAATGAACCTTACGTAATTTGAATATTTTTCCTTTTTTCTGTTGTCATTAGCAATTTAGAACTTGAATTTGAATGAAATGCAATTGCACGTTCATTTTTTATCTTTTTATAACTGGAATCTCAGTGTCTCTCCAGATAGCATACACATTTCTTGAGTGGAAGCAACAGGTGTTTGTGTGTTCTTCTGGCTCATGAAGTGTGAGATGTGGCCCAGGGCTTTTTTCCAGGCTCATACAGAACTGGAAAATTAACATTTTCAACCAAAGTCTATTTGCAAATTCTTACCTTAAATTTACTTCTTCCAAGTAATTAAATTCAAAAGTGAAAATAGGAAGTGTAATGACAAGCTGACTTTAAACCAGCAGAGTTCCCTACGATTGGTTTTCTAAATAACGATCCGTAGAGTGTCGTGAGGTGTAAGCTGCATTTTTCAGTGATGTTCTGTGGTTCTTCGGGGCTCCGGTTCTTCGGTTTCCTCACAGATCCCAGCCGGGCTCTGCGGGTGTCCGTGGAGCAGCCCAGCCGGACGGCGGAGCCCGCGGTGGGTCCCTGTGCGCTCGGCTCGGCTCCTCTGTGGGCGGCGTGGGCCTGTGCCTTCCTGCGACCTCTGCTTCCCGCTTCTCACGCCTCCTTGAAAGTGTGAGTTCTCCTCCTCAGCCCCGGACAGCAGGCCCGTTTCCTCTCGGCAGGGATTGCCTTCACCCGGGACGGCCGCTACATGGCGCTGGCCGAGCGGCGGGACTGCAAGGACCACGTGAGCGTCTTCGTCTGCAGCGACTGGCAGCTCCTGCGGGTAGGAGGCGCTCGGCGGTCCTGTGGGCGGGTGGCTGACTCGTGGGTCCCTGGCAGCTCCAGGGCACCTCGGGACAGTGTGCGGCCGTGTCATGGCCTCGCTCCAGAGGGCGGCGAATGGGCCTGCCCGGGGTGCGGGGGGCGTGATGTGCCGTGGGATTTGCGTGTGTGTTGCTGTATGAGGAGGAGTGCCTGCTCTGGGCGAGACGCCAGGGTGACAGGGTGCCGAGCAGCCCAGGGTGCGGAGCCCCGCCCTGGCCGGGCTTACATCTGCGGGAGGGTGGGTGCAGTGGGAATGCCCATTCCATCGGAGCACCGCGGAGACCGCATCCACTGGGCATGGAGTGTTCTGGCACGATCTTGCCTGAGTTGGCCTTACAGGGGTGAGGCTGAGCCAGGCAGGAAGAGGAGGGAGAGGGGTGCGTAGGGCAGGCAGCGTGAGGGGCCGTGCTGGGCCCTGTCCTGCCTGGTGGGCTCCAGCCACGTTCTGGCTAGCCTGGGACCTCCTCGGTGCTCAGGCAGGATTTTAATTGCAGAAGGACAGAGCTGTAGATATTTTTGTCCATTTTATATAAGGAAATTAAATACTAAATGTGTTAAATAAAAACATCAATTATAAATTGTGCATTTGTTTATCTGTTTCTCCCTCTTGCCTTTGGAAGCACTTTGATACGGAGACCCAGGACCTCGCAGGGATCGAGTGGGCCCCAAATGGCTGTGTGCTGGCCGTGTGGGACACCTGTCTGGAGGTAAGACAGGGACCAGGTGGACCCTTTGTGTTTGAAGTGCTTTGACCCGTGTTTACTTGATGCTTTGCGAATGTGGTGGCTCGGTTAGCTTCCCGGGCTCCGATGCTGAGCAGCAGTCCTTTGACCAGAAAGTCCTTAGGTTTGTGGCCAAGGTCCCCACCGTCGCCTCGGCAGGAGGGCCTGTCTTCCCTCCGACTTCCCACGCACTGTCCGAGTCCCACTGGCGGGCGTCTGTCCTTCCCGGGCTCAGGTCGGTGTGAGTCCCCGCAGCAGTGGTGTCTCCTCCAGTACAAGGTCCTGCTCTACTCGTTGGACGGCCGGCTCTTGTCTGCCTACTGTGCCTACGAGTGGTCCCTGGGCGTCAAGTCTGTGGCTTGGAGCCCCAGCAGCCAGTTCCTGGCGGTCGGAAGCTATGACGGGAAGGTGAGGACAGAGCAGCGCATGCGGTGACCCGGGGCACAGCGCGGACCGGGCTCCCACGCGCACTTTGTCTCCTCAGGTGCGCATTCTTAATCACGTGACTTGGAAAATGATCACAGAGTTTGGGCATCCAGCGACCGTGAATAATCCCAAAATAGTAAGTCTGGAACATGTGCTGCCCTCAGAGCAATATTTGGGGAAGGGAGGTAGAAAAATACCGCTTTTTCACTTTACGTATTGGTTGTGATGTAGGTACTTATCTCACTAGAAACTTCTGTCACTGTAACATTTCAAAGGATTGGAAGCAGTGTCCCTGCCCTATCCCTCCCCCTCCCCAGACGTCTCAGATCTGCCCCTGCTCTCGGCACAGTAACCAGGGTCTCCTGCCTGTAAGCACTGAGCACCTGGGGCTGGAGAAGCAGACCAAAAAGTACGGAGTGGGTGTCCCTGGGCAGGCAGGGACAGGCGGCCTGCTGAGGGATCACGGGGTCAGACGCCAGGAAGAAGTGATACAGGATCTGAGGGAGAAGCTGTTCAGGCAGCGGGAATAAGAAGTGCAAAGATCCTGAGGCAGGCGCTGGGAGCGGGGGCAGCACAGCAGGGGACAGACAGACCCTGGCCTTGGGGAGCTTGCCCACAGATGAGAAACATGAGTAGAGACGGAAGGAGGGCCGGGAGGGGTACCTGAGGAAGGACTGGGCTGGATGTGCAGGCAGGGAGGTTGTAGGAGGCCAAGTCCAAGCAGGCCGGCCATGCAGGTCTGGGAGAGTGCTGCAGGCCCTTCCAGCCGGCAGCCCCAGCGCGCTCTAAAGCTGTAGGGCGGGCGGGGGCTCCGTCACCTCGGGCACAGGCCTGTCAGGCTTCAGGCCACAGATGCCCCCTCGTTCCCTGGGCCTGTGTCCGTTACCTGCCGAGTGGCCGGTCGCGTGATGCAGGTTTATATGCCGCCAGCACACAGAGGGCGCTAAGAACCCCCACGAGGGAGCGGGTGTTGCTGGGCCAGCGTCTCTGTCCTGTCACCGGGAATGCCACGCCTTGCCATGAGGTCAGGCGTCACTGTTACCGGGTGCTGTCACCGCCCCTGCTCGCACCTGTCCTGAGCGGGGTGGTGTCGTGTGTTCCAGGTTGTGTATAAGGAAGCTGAGAAGAATCCGCGGCTGGCACTGGGCCGCCTGGCCTTCCCCCCGCCCAGAGCAGCGGCCGGCCCGGCCTCCACCGCGGAGAGCAAATGTGAGTGCAGAGGGCGGGGGCCATTCACTTTGTTCTCCTTTTCTTTTTTATGAGAGAATCCCACTTGTCCAGGTAGAGTTCAGATGTTCTTTTTTTTTTTTTATTTGCGAGAGAGAAAGTGTGAGCACACGCCCAGGGGAGGGGCAGAGGGAGAAGCAGACTCCCCGCTGAGCGGGGAGCCAGACGCGGGGCTCGAACCCGGGACCCTGAGATCTGACCTGAGCCGAAGGCAGACGCTTAACCAACCCAGCCACGCAGGCGTCCCCAGACATGGGTTTTTTTAGGTACACTTTCCCTTTCCTGTAACACCTCGCAGCCGTGTCCCTCCACCCGCGGATCAGGAGAGCAGGGGAAATGTTTGTTGATTGCATTCAAGCGCTGGGAATCCCAATCTGACAGCCGGTGCTCTGCGGGTGATTGCTTTAAGGAGTGGTAGAGTGCCCTCGGGTCAGCCAGAGGGGTGGGAGCAGTCGGGGGCCTGGCCTGGAGCGGCCGAGCTGCTTGTGGGTCCCGGCCGCCGGCTGCGCTTCAGTCCCCGCTTCGGTTCAGCGGGCGCAGCGAGGGCGTCCCGCGGGCTTGAGGACAGAGGGGCCTGGAGCAGCCAGCAGGCCGGCGCCGTCCGCTCCCAGCCGCGGGCCCGCACCCCGGTGGGGCAGCCTGGACACGGCGAGCACACCTGCCTGCCCGGCCTTCGTCCTCCTCTTACCCTTCTGCTGCCGGTTTTATGACGTCGTTCAAGGCTTCCTTGTAGAGCAGTTTGGGGCGTGCGGCGGAATGGAGGCGAAGGCGGAGTTCCCGCACGCCCCCGCCGTGGGACCCCGCCGTGGGACCCCGCCCCGATGTCAGAGCGTTTGCCCCACGCGCTGACGTGACGTGGCTCCGTGGGGGCGGGGCGGCCGCCACGCGGTGTCGCCCGCGCGCGCCCCGCGACTGCCCGCAGCGTCCGCTCCGATGTTGCAGACGAGATCGCCTCGGCGCCGGTGTCCCTGCAGACTCTGAAGCCCGTGGCCGACCGAGCGAACCCGAGAATCGGCGTGGGCGCGCTGGCCTTCAGCCCGGACAACTACTTCCTGGCGACGAGGAGCGGTCAGTGGCTGCGGGCCCGCGCCGGGGCCGCTCGCGCGTCCCTCTGAGCCCCGGCGCCCGGACCCTGGGAGGAGGAAGCCTGGGACCAGGCTGCCCGCCCCGCCGCGTCCCCCGTCGGGTGCCGGGACGCTGTGCCGCGGAGGCTTGCGGAGGCGCGGCCTGGTGGGCAGCGCAGTCGGAGGGCGACGCTGGTAAAGAACAGGGGCGGCCGCCAGCCCGGCGGGGCCGTTTTAGACAGGTTGTCGGCAGTCGTCAGGCCTGCCTGCGGCCCTGAGCCCGGGGGCGGGGGACGGAGTGTGCGGCCCGCGAAGACCCCGGGCAGCGGTGCCCGCGGGTCGGGGGGCTGCCCTTCGTGCGCGGCGACGACGCGAGGACCCGTCCACGTCTCCTCCTCAGACAGCGTCCCGAACGCCGTCTGGATCTGGGACATACAGAAGCTGCGACTCTTCGTGGTGCTCGAGCAGCTGTCCCCGGTGCGCGCCTTCCAGTGGGACCCCCAGCAGCCCCGGCTGGCCCTCTGCACGGGCGGCAGCAGGGTGTACCTGTGGTCGCCGGCGGGCTGCGTGTCGGTGCAGGTGCCGGGCGAAGGTGAGCACGGGCTGCGGTGTTCTCCCGGCGGCCGGAGGCGGAACCCCAGCGGTCGAGCCCGCCTGGCTCACTGCGTCCCTGCCTCGAGCGTGGGGTGGGAGTCACGGCCGGCCCCCAGTGCGCACACCTAGCGCAGGCCTGCTGCTCGCAGCTTCTGGGCCATGTAAGGAGGCCCCCCCGAGCTGACAGGTGGGGCTGTAGCTGGGTCTCTGCAGGCCTGTCCTCTGCCCACGGGATGGGGGGCCACGTTCACCCTTTAACCCTCTGGCCGCCTGTCTTTGTCCAGGTGACTTTCAGGTGCTTTCTCTGTGCTGGCATTTCAGCGGGGACTCACTGGCTCTCCTCAGCAAGGACCACTTCTGTCTGTGTTTCCTGGAGACCGAGGAGAGAGTTGGCACCGCCTTTGGACGGCCCGGTGACCACACATAGGGCCTGTGTGTACCCAGGCCCGGGTGAGACCGAGGCGGGATGCCTGGCACGTGCCGGCTGTGGAGAAGGGACGGGCTTCACTGGGGAGTTGCTCTAGCTGGCCCAGAGGGAATGATGTGCTGTTATTTTTCTATAGCGTTTTTGTCAATATGTATGGTATGAAACTAATTTTTTTTTAAATAAATATTTGCTAATTCATAAAATGGCTGATGCTTGTGTTCATGAAAGGTTTGGGTCACGGGAAGGACTCCTTCGGGTTTGTTGCAGGTTTTGCGTTCACTTTCTGATAAAGTAACTAACCCCGTTTCTCCCTCAGACAGACGTCCTGCTCTGCTCTAGAGCCTCCATTCCCCATCACTGGAGGTTTCTGGAGAACGGGCTTGGGCTTCCCATGGGCTGTGTTCTGGACTACAGGGAGGGGAGCCCTGAGCACCGTGAGGGGTGGTGCCACATGGGGGGGGAGGGGGGAATGCAGGTCCCAGGGCCGTTGGGTCAAGGTCGGCTCTGCAGGGAGTCCAGCCTGGCCTTCTGTCCAGAGCAGTTCCATCCACCTCTCAATTAAGGTGCTTCTGACAGCGGCCAGGACTGAGAGGCGCCGGCAGAGGAAGTAGGATTCCAAAACTGGACTCATCATCCTGGCTGAAGGCTAGTTTGTACACCACTATCTGGGCTTTTCTGTGAGTGAACTGTACCAGAACAGTAATTCCTTAGGATCCCGAATGTGCACAGCAAGTTGGCAGATTTACAAAGCTAACAGCTTCAAAGAAGGAACGACATCTGTTCGATTGTAAATGTCTTTACTACAAGACCAAAAACGAAGGCTCAAGACCCAGGTGGTGTGGAAGCAGCCTTTCGATTTTCATAGGCTGCTGCATTTGGAGCACATCCCTGCCGACTAAAGCTACACCAGAGTTGTAAATATGGAGGAAGAAACCTGTGAGCCAGCACTTCAAGCTGATAACAAATGCTCCCGGTCGAGCCAGCAAGCCGAGGACGGGTGGGCGCATGGGTAGTGTGCCCCGGTTCCCACGTGGACATGCTCTTCTGCGGGCCGCCACGGCTCAGGCGTGGTCAGGGCGACGCTGACAGCCTCCGGTCTGCGTGGGCGCTGCGGTCACCGGGCCAGGGGTTAGCAGCATAGGAGATGAGAATCTAATACGGTCCCTTTTTTTAAAAGGGCATTCTTTAAAAGCAAAGTAAGCAATCCCCATTTTAAATATGAGTATGAGAATACAAATCTAGACTAGGCGTAGTTGTCAAACTGTTTGCAAAGAACTATCAAGGTGACTCTCAAATTAATGAATTGTCTAAAAATGACTTCCTGCAAACTTCTGGGCCTGGGAAAGATGCCAGAGGTATTAACACAATATAATTTTAGAAAAAGTGTGACTTTAGGTCAAACACATATTTACACAAAAGCAGCTGTTCATTCAGGAGCTGACGAGGCAGACTGTCTCTCCTTTAGTTCAACAGTCTGGGTTGTTTTGCATTTAGCTTTAAAAAAATGAATTAAATTTCAAAATACAAAATTTGACACCAAGTATAAAGGTATTTGCAACTACAGGCACTGGGGTTTAGGGACCTCCCTGGGTGGAACAATCTACACGGTTGAAGCACTAGCAGGGAGGTTCTAGTGGGATCACACGTTTATTAACATGCTAGAGTGCTGGGCTGGGAAGGACCATGAGAAGCCAAATGCAGACACTCCAGGAAAAACACGGAAACAGGTTCTAGAAGATGGAATACCGGCCAGGACAGGGACAGCTAGATTCATTTTGCTTTTTGTCTGTAGCTCCTATTACCAGATGTCCAAGATTCAGCTAGAGTATAGAATTCATTTGACTATTCTAATCGCGCTCAGATTCCCGAAAGGTTAACAGCCCCAACCCTGCCAGGGGCAGCAGAGCTGGCCTGACACCCCGAGTCCCCAGATCTGCCTGTGGGCAGCGTCTAGAAGCCTATTTTGCCTCTGGTCATGGAATAACCCAATTTAGCCTCGTTGTTAATGAAGGACATCAATCCCACGTAGGTCTCAATGAGGAGGGGACGCTCCAAGACCAGCACACCGTTGGCTTGTCCCGGCAAAGGACTCTCTTTTTGGGCTTTTTTGACAGCTTGGATTAACATAGCTTTGAAGCTTTCCAACTTTAAAGAGAGAGAAAACATGTTGCTGATCAGTGATCTATACCAGGAAAAACCCCACCCATTTCTGCGCCAGCCCCCGTCACTGCCCTTGGATGGGATGCCTTTCCCGCCACATCCTTGTAGTCGCTTAGCTCACCTTCTTGATGTAGCTCTCCGGACATGTCAGGCCTAGCCCTGTGCTCACGGGGACAGAGGACAAGCCTCACAGAGCCTTGCCCTCTGCAGGTCGGAGCAGTTCTGCCGTAGGGACCTACTTAATCCCTCCGCCACCCACCAGGCTAGCTAAGCAGGCCAAGGTGCACAGCTGGCAAGTGGGCCCCAGGGTGTCCCCTCCTGGTAAACTAGTACAGACTGCCCAGAGCCCTGCTGGGCCCTTCTCTGAGGCAGTCATGGCTGCAAGGGGCCGTGTCACAGAGCTACACTGACCAGGAGCCACTGGGCACACAGGGCTATTTCAACATGAGCTAACTAAAACTTTTAAAATTTAGAAGTTTGTTTCCCCAGTTTTACTAGAGCAGTTGAAGTGCCCCACAGCCACATGTGGCCACCGTGGTGAGCAGGGCAGGCCTAGGACGTCGCCATCGTAGCCGGGCGGCGCGGCTCTTCGGCTCTTACTTGACACAGAGAGGCTGTCTTCTCATCCGCACCGGCCATCGGATGCTCTATGAACGTGGCGTAGGGCACATTGGTGGACCAGGGGTTCCATCTGTTTATGAAGGAAGGGCGGCTCTGTTTGTCCCACTGAATGCGAATCCCAAAACCTTCTCGCCTGCAGAGAAGAAACGAAGACTTCACACGGCCGGCCCCAGCGCTCCCAGGCAGCCCAGTCAGGTGTGGGGGGCGACGTCAGGAAGCTGCTCCATGGCCAAGGACAAGACCTACGACGTTTCCCAGCAGAGAAGAACTTCTGGGCTCTAAGAGTGACAGCAGTCTGCAGTCACCACACACTGAATACGACAGACTGAATATGCTGTGTTGGTCAAGCCAATCTTTACACAGTGCAGTTTAATGGGCAATGGGAAGACTCTGTAGGTGGGCTGAGTACATGAATGACAGGTTTGCAACTTTAGGTCTTTTGTCCAGAAGTTCTCACTGCTAGCTGGCATTCTTTCCAGTCCCCAATCAAGCCTCTGCAGCAAAACTGTACCTGGACTGCGGAAGTCACTCAACCAAACTAAAGTCTAGACTCCTCATATTTCACATTACTCCCTTCGGCAAGTCGGCCATTAAATGTTTTCACATTTAACTTTCAGTGACATCTGTAATGAAAACAACACACTTTTTTCTGTTAAAATTCAACTAGAGCAGAGCTTGATGTGACCCGTGTAATCCTTTCCTGGCCAGAGGTAAAATGCTGAGTTTGGCCCCCATCTTAAGAATGCCACGTCAGGTCTGCCTCCATAGACCAACCTCAAATTCATTTTACTACAAGCCTAATAGCTTTCTTTTTGTGCCAGTTTTCCTTTTAATGCACCTGCTGTCTGTTAGTCTCTTCTTCTATTGATCTGAGGCTGAGGCTTTTATGTTTCCCCAAATGGGAGACCCAAGACAACCCAGAGGGCTGGTTTTGGAAGGACTGACTACAGGCCCTGGTACTCGGCTCGCTGTTGAACAGACTTACTTGTTGAGCGATTTCGGGGGAAACTGGAATTCTCCGCAGGAGATGGTGTCCACCGCATTTAAGGCGATGCGGACCACCTGCTGGCACTGAAGGCTGATGAAGTCGTACTTGCAGATGAGAAGCGCCTGGTCTGTGATGAGCACCAGCCGCTCCTTCTCGTTGTTCCAGTGGTCAACCCTGTCCGCACACGGTATGCGTCACCGGGCGCGCCCCGCGCACAGGCCACCCGGCCGGTCCCCGCGCCCCCGCGCGCCCCGCTCACTCGGTCAGCAGCCACACGCCCTGGATGTCGCCGTCCTCCACCGGCCGCACCACCACGCCGATCTCCTCCACCGCCTGCTCAATGGTGCCGGGCTGCGCGGGAGGAGGGTGGGGTCACTCTCGGTCCTCCGGCATCCCCCCAACCCCGGTGCCCCCGGCCCCCCGACCTGCCCAACCGCCCCGCGGCATCCCCCGGCCCGCCTCACCCGGAACACGAAGTACTCCTTGACGCGGGCGCGGCGCGTGGGGTCGTGGATGCTGAGCGGCCACAGCGTCTGGCGCAGCGGCGTGCCCACACCCGGCCGCCCCCCAACCGCGCCGCCGCCCGCGCCGACCTCCTCGCCGGCCGCCAGCACCGCCGTGGGGCTCGTGCCCGCAGAGTCCACCGAGTCCCGCAGCTGCAGCATGGCCAGGCCCGCCGCTGCCCGGGACCCCGACCCCAGACCTCGCCCGAAGTGGCCGCAGTCGCCGTCGCCGTCGCTGTCGCTACCGCCCCGGGCCCGCCTCGGCCCCGCCCCAGCGCCGGCCCCGCCCCGGCCCTGCGGGTCGCCGCGATTGGCTCGGCCTCGTCAGCCCCGCCTTAGACTCCGCCCCTGCCCGCGCCCACCGGCCCTGGCAATTGGCTCTTCGCCAGCCGTCTTCTGCGATTGGTCCTGCTCGCCTCCAGTTCACAATCGCTCCCGCCCCTCTTCGTACCGGAAGCGTACACCGCACGCACGCCCATTTCCTCTAGACGCGAGGAGGAGAGAGGGGTGGGGCCGAGGCTGGTTGCCAAGGAGACGCAGAGGGTGCGCTCTGAGTCAAGTGCCAGTTACCTGTAGAGGGGGTGACTGCCCCCCACCCGCGGTCTCCGCCCCACTACCGACGCGCCCCCCGCCCGCGGTGTCCTTCCCCCCCACCTCCCCACCGCGGACGCGCCCCACGCCCGAGGTCTCCGCACCTCCATCCCCCTACCCCACGGACGCGCCCCCGCCCGCGGTCTCCGCCTCCCTCCTCCCACAGCACCCCCCCGGAAGCGCCCTCCGCCCGCGGTCTCCGTCCCCCCCAGACTCACCCCCCGCCCGCGGTGTCCTCCCCCCCAACCTCCCCACCGCATCCCCGACGCGCCCCATGCCGGTGGTCTCCGCCCCCCACCTCCCCGACACGCTCCCGTGCCCCTGGTCTCCGCACCCCCATCCCCCCACCCCACTGACGCGCCCCCGCCCGCGGTCTCCGCCTCCCCCCTTCCATCCCCTCCACCCCCCTGCCCTGGCCCGACGCGGCCCTGGCCGCGGTCTCCACCTTCCTCCCCTGCGGTCACCGTCCCCATACGCGCCCCCTCTTTGCAGTCTCCATCCCCCTCTTCGTGGTCATCACCCCCCCTCCGCAGTCACCGCGCCTGCCCCTGTGCCCCCCGCCCCGCGGTGGTCACTGTCCTGGCACTCGCTCTCCCCACAGATGCACCCCTTGCCCGCAGTCACAGCCCCCCAGACACCCGACCCGACTCCAGGAAGGGCCGAGAGTTCAAGAGACGCTGCCCACAAGGCGTGCATGGCCTGGGCCGCGCGGGCTTCCCGGGCTTCCCAGACGGAGGAGCTTTGGCGCTGGGCGCCAGGCGCGCTCGTGTGCGGGTTCAGGGATGGACATGGAGCAGCCGGGCCTTGGGCCCAGCGCTCTGACCAGCAGAGTCCTCCCTGAGCCTAGGAAGCAGCCCTCCGCTGACCCGTTTCACAGAAGGGTACACTGAGGCACGGGGTTGGTCACTTGCCACCGCAGCTCATCAAGGGTCAAAGCAGGATTCATGCCACCTAAGTCTCCCAGCCCCTGCTTTTGTCCTCTGGACCCTAGAATTGCATCTGTTCTTCCTGTGAGTGATCTCTTCGGGCAGAGCTGGGGCCACCTTAGGCTTCTGCCCTCCTGTCACCCCAGCGCGTGGTCTTTGCCCCCACAGGCCCCAGGCTGTCTTCATCACCATCCTTCTTGCAGGAACCCAAGGGCTGTGCATCCAAATCCTCACCCGGTTGGTCATTTGGGATGTCCACTGCCTTGACTCATGCCACCCCAAAAGCCTTCTTGCCTCACCCCTACTAGGTCCATCCTGCAGTAGCCGTTTAAGGCAGCCCTCCCCAGGGGACATTGCCATTCCCCAGGCCTCACTCACTACTTTGTTCTTTGCTGTTTCATCTAATAATCCACCCAGTGTGCGCGTGCGTGTGCCCTATTAGTTAGGAAAGCTCGGTGCACTGGCCCTTTGCATATGGTTGCGCTTTGGGGTTTTTTAGCCACTCTCATAGTTCTTTAAGTTTCACCAGCGCCCAGGCCACACACTACTGTGTGCGCCCCACAGGTTTGGAGAGCGCTGGGGGTGTGCCTAAGGCTGCCTGGCTGGCTGGGCTCTGCCGCTGAGCCAAGTCCCGCCCGTCCACGTGCAGACGTGGATGCCCTCACGGGTGGTCCACAATTCAAGGATGGCCCGGCCTCCTCTTGCCCAGGACCTCCCCGTAGGGAGGGTGCTGCAGCGCTGCACGCAGCACGTCCTCGACGCCGCTGACCGCTCCCCTTGGATGTCAACCCCCACAGAAACTGGGGGCCCCAGAATGCGGAGGGAGTCTGCCTGGTGTGGTAGGAGGGCTCGGGTCTTGGATCCCCCACCAGAGACTGATGGGAGGATCTGCTCAGGAGTAAAGACGGCCAGGAGGAAGGTAGCGAGCGGGCACAGAGCCGTCCATCAAGGACAGTACACTCTCAGGCTGGGGGAGCCGGCAGGGCCGGAGGGGGTACCTGCACCGGGGCAAGGGGGGTCTTTTGATTTTTATGTTTGCAGAGGTTATGGGTCCTAGCCAGGGTGACCTCCAACTGAGGTCGTTTCCAGTCCTCTGAGGGACTCCTCCTACCGGTCAGGAGGTGGAGTTTTTGGCCCTACAGGGTTCCTGCCAGGGCTGCCAGGGCTGGCTTCCCCCCTGGGGGAGGCTGAAACTGCAGTGTAAATATAGTATAATGAAGCTGTTGGTCACTGTGGGCTGGGAGAAAAGAGCCCAGGCCCTGCACCCACTGTTCTGGGGCCACTAGCCCCCGGGGGTGGGAACCCATGAAATCACTGCTGACCACCGCCTGCCCCCAGCTCATGTCTAGCTAACTGCCTGCCCTGGCCAGTCCCTGTGGGGTGGGCCTAAATCAGGCCGCTGAGGTGCCTTCTGGCCCCTCTCTTGGGTCCCCTCTCAGGACGGAGGGGAGTCAGAGCAGAACCAGGGACCCGTCAAGCCTGGCAGCAGGCGTGTGGGCTCGGGAGCCCCTCCGTCTGGGCTTGGGTCGTGGCTCCTAGACCTCTGTCCACGAGGACTAGCACACTGAAGCGCTCTGTGCCTCAGTTTCCTTTTCTGTTGAGTGTGGATCATGGTAGTTCCTACTTGCAATGGCCGTTGGGAGGATTAAGTGAGTCGAGGCCTGTGGCGTGTCCAGACCCCCGCCCGGCCCACGTTCAGAGGCACATCCCTGTCAACCGTTCCTCTTACTTATGCAGGTCCCGAGTGCCAGGTGCACATGCAAATACTGCCTTTGCTCCCAACACGCATGCATGGGGGCAGCGTCACCCCTTTTTACCGAGGAGAAAACAGTCCCAGAGAGGTGGTCCCTTCGCGAAGGCCTCGCAGAGCCACAGGCTAGGACCTCCTGAAGTTCCCAGCCTGGGCTCAGGCCCCCACAGCCTGCTCCCGTGGGAGGTGGGGAGACAGGAGCCCACACACCGAGGCCGTGACAAAGCAGCGGCTTCCTGCAACAGCGACCTCCAGGGGCGTCTCACCAGGGTGGGGGTTGGGAAGGGGAGCCAAGGCCAGGGGACCAGGCTGCCGGCGGGCAGGGTGTTTCCAGGGGCTGGACAGCCAGCCCCCGAGGGCCCGGCCCGCTCTGGGTCTGGGTCCTGGCCCATCTGCACATATGTGTGGCTGACCGTGAACCCATCACTTAACCTTCCCGCCTCCCTTTCTCGTCTGGAAAGCAGGACTGATAAAACCGGGCTCACAGGTCATCGTCATGAGGCTTACATGAGCTAATTCGTACAGAGGGGACCTGTCTGAACAGCCCCCGATCAGCGTTAGTGCCCCTGGCAGCCCAGCCCGTGGAGATGGCTGGCGAGCACCGTGCAGGGCAGGTGAAGATAGGCAAGGTCCTGATCGCAGTGCAGGCTGAGGGAACCAGAAGCTGGGGCCCAGGGGCTGGGGTGAGCTGAGGGCAGGAGGACACTCTCTGCTCAGGGACCAGGTGGAGAGAGGCGAGTCTTGGCAGGGACAGGAGGGGCATTGAGACTTTCTGGGGACATCTGTTTTCTCCAGCGGGGCGGGGGAGCTGGGAGTTTGGGTAAAGGCGGTCGGTTGACAACAGCTGGGAGAAGCAAGGGAGCTGATTAGGTGCAGGCATGGGGGTCCCTGGACAGCCGGGGAGCCTCGGGGGCTTTGCACTGGACCCTTCCACATGGCAGCCACTGGGAGTGGGAGAGACCAGTGGCTGGACTGGACTAGAGAGCGGGGTGCAGGGGTGTCTCTGGGTAGCGCGGTCCAGGACAAGGGAGACAGGAGGGCAGGTCCTATGAGGGAGTATTTGCCTGCAAGGGTCAGGCTTTCACCCCACTTGGGAGCGAACAGGCTAGGCCGCCAGAAGACAGGAGACCCCTGGGTCACAATCAGAAGATGGTCACAGGAGAAAGCGGGCAGGGCCGGGCGTTGCTGGTGTGTCCAGGACATGGAGGAGGGTCTCCAACACTGTCAACGCGGTGGTCCTTGAGCCCAGGTTTCCAGTCTGGCTGGAGGCAGCAGCGGGTCTGCTAGGGACTCGTGACTGGGAGGGCAGGTGTCAGAGGAGGTCATGGAGAGGACGTGACCACGGGTTGTCCCTGGACCTGGCCCCTCACCCCGCCCGGTCGCTGGGATGTGCGCTCTGCCCCCCATTCCCAGGGCAGGAGCCGCCTCCAGGGACGCAGCCTTGAGGTAGTGCGGAGGCTCTCAGGTCTTCCCAGGCATGGTGACCGAGCCCAGGAAGGCCTCTGCGCAAACTTTCATCTCAGGAGGCGCCAGGAAGGACGGGAGAGATGGGCCTCGGGAAGGGGGCATCGGCGCGGGCATCCCAGCGACCTCTGTGTGGGGAGGGGTGGCCCGTCCGCGAGACGCCTGTGGGCTGCCTCGTGTGCCTGAGCGAGGGATGCTCGGAGACCCGCGGCCGGTCCAACGCACCGGAGAATGTGCGCAGCGCACGGCGGCCCACGAGGGAAGCCCGGGGCCTTGCGGTGGGCTGGCCTCCCCTGTGGGGGCTTCGGAGGGACACGGAGGCCCAACTAGAGGCTGAAGCTCCGGCTAGAAAGCTGGACGGAGAGCAGGGGGAGGCTGTGTGGGCGCCCACCACTCTGCTGGCTTCAAGGCTGGCAGACAAGTACGCTGGGGGGCTTCTTAGGCCATCAGGCAAAGCTAGGAGGGCGCAAGCCGCCACCCAGGGAGGCCCCCGGGCTCGCGACGGAGCCTGAATGGGACGCTGGCAGGTTGGGTCCCTGAGAAAGTGAGGCGCGCGGAGAGGAGAGGGCTGTGATCACAGCGCACGAGTGCCCCGTGCCGTCCGAACCCCGGCACCAAGGAGAATTTTACATAGTAATTACCCCAGACTTCCAGTAATACAGAAATATACCCCAAAACTCCTAGGAGAAAACTTGGTGTTCTTTTCCCGTCTCAACGTTGTCAATCTCATCATGTCTGAAATGGAGGCTCCTGGGTTAACTGGGTGCTGCCCACCATCGCCCGCCCCTGGAGGGGCAGGGGCTTCCGACCACACAGACCCCACCACGGAGGCTCCTCACCCACCACGGTGGGTCGAGGGCAAAGACAATCCTAAACGTCTTCTCCACAAGTACTAGTAAAAGCTTTAGCCATGGGAGCCGGGAACCCTAACTCCTTCCATCTGCCGGAGACACAATCGGACTCAGCTGTTCCGAGAACGAGTGCGTTTACGTTGCTGCACCTGGTTCGTGGCCGGTGGTTGGGAGGGAAAGCCCTGGGGCGCCCGTGTCTGTGTGTCTCCGGATGTCTACAGATGAGGATTCCGTATGTGCGATGTCTCCCTACCTCTGAGGGTGCTGCCAACATTAACTTGTAAAGGCGCTCTATTTAATTGGCTTACAGAAGAATAACCTTTAATATCAGTAATGTACATATACACAATCGCAAATTTTCTTTCGTCTGGAAAAAGGACAAAGCTTCCTTGGACTATTGGTCTTTCTTGATGGGATTATGAAAGGTTTTTCTTTACCTTTGAATTCATCCAGGGGCGCCCGGGTGGCTCAGGCAGTTAAGCGTCTGCCTTTGACTCAGGTCATGATCCCAGGGTCCTGGGATCGAGCCCCACATCGGACTCCCTGCTCAGCGTGGAGCCTGCTTCTCCCCGTCCCTCTGCCTGTTCCTCCCCCTGCTTGTGCTCTCTCTCTCTCTGTCAAATAAATAAATAAAATCTTAAAAAAATAAAAATAAAAGCCTTTGAACTCATCTGCCAGGAAGACAGATTCTGTGTTTTATCACGATAATTTCCTGGGCCTCCTCTTATCTCTATCAGGTCTTTGATTCCTTAAGAAAATAGAGTCTTCTCTATTAAAAGTAACTAAGTTGTTGTTTGTTTTTTTTAAACTATGTAACTTTCTTGATTTGCCTTTGAAGCCTTTCATTGTCATTTTGATTAAATGGAGAGCTAGGTGTTATTTCCCTGGGTACCTTGGTTGGATCCCAAAAGTCAAATTCTAAAGGAAGTCTTGTTGACCTTGAACTAACTTTGGGATTTTTCCGAAGTCCCTGGACTGTCTCAAAAGATGTGCTCTCTTGGGATGCCTGGGTGGCTCAGTCGTTAAGCATCTGCCTTCAGCTCAGGTCATGGTCCCAGGGTCCTGGGATCGAGGCCCGCATCGGGCTCCCTGCTCAGCAGGAAGCCTGCTTCTCCCTCTCCCACTCCCCCTGCTTGTGTTCCCTCTCTCGCTGTGTCTCTCTCTGTCAAATAAATAAATAAAATCTTAAAAAAAAAAAAAGAAAAGATGTGCTCTCTCTCCTTTTAGCAGAGAGACATTACACTAATGCGGCTCACGGACACGTTGACTCCCATGGGAAGCATGGCCAAGCAAGAAGAGACACTAAACTTGTCTCACGGCACATTTATATAAAATCTGCAAGAATCCGGTGTGTCCCGGTAATGGCAGCAGTTGGGACTTTAAGACGTAGGTCCCAGGCATACCCTGCTTTCCTTGTCGGTGCATCATAGCCAGTTCTCAGCAGATGTCCGGCCGTGGCTGGTTTTCCGTGTTTATCTCATCTGCACACAGTCATCGCTTTACTCTGATGCTTTGCAAGAGTTTCTGCAAACGCACTTCATCCCCACAGAGACTCATGGAGAAGACTCGGACGAGGATGAGCTTCTGAAAACTACCCCCCATGTGCCTTCATGTGAGAGGGGCAACCACGGAGCTCGGGTGCTTCCCCCAGGCTCCCTGAAAGCCTCACCCTAGCTGATCTGTCCCTGTTCTCCCTCCCCAAATTCCTAAAATGGGTCCATTTCATTTACGACGACACACAACGTTCACGCGTGAAGACCCCCCACCACCCCCCGCAGCAGGGCGTTCTGTGGGCCTGGCCAGAGTATCAGCGAGGGGGTGGGATGGACCATGAACCCATAAACATTCAAGGCCCAGGCACCCCCCTAGAGTTTCGGGGAGTTGTCTGGTCGGGTAAGATGCACATTTCCCCAGAATCTGTGATGGGTAAGATGCCAGCCTATCCATCCCCTAAGAACAGGAAAGAGGTGCAAGGCTTTGTGGGGATTTGGGGGCCTGGGAGGACTTTTATTCCCCACCTGGCACAGTGCTTCTGTCCCTGGTAAAGAAGGGGCACATGTGCGAGGGCCAAGCACCAAGCAGCCTTGGAGAAAAACACCAGTGAAGCAGGTTACAGTTCCGGGCATCTTGCCAGCCGGGCTGCCGTTGGAGCTGGGGCGTCCGGGACTCCAGCAGGTATGGCTTGGGCGCTGCGGCCGAGACAACCCAGGAGTGTCCCTAGGATTCTGGTGCCGGCGTTGGAAGGGGCAGGAATCCAACATAACCCATAGAGCACCAGCTCCAAGCAGCGCACACCGCGCTCCTCCGGGTGGAGCCTCTCGCTAAGGAACAGCCTAGCGTGGTGAGGGCTCGCCTGCCTGTCGGGGGGTGGTGGTGAGAACATCTTCCAGCGAGCCACCTCCGCCGTGGCTCAGATCCCCACGCTGCCCATGTGGCCCGCCTATTCGCAGTCCGTCCACACGGACTGTCGTTACTGCTCAGCCCAACATTGACACCGTCCTGATGGAAACAGGGACAAACCAGAGCAGCCTGCGCTCTGGCGGGCGATCCCTCACAGACCCTGGCCGTCAACCCTTTGTGCTGATGGGCTGTTCTAAAGGGATGGACCCTACGGCTGGGACAATGGGAAGCCGAGGGGTGATGATCACGAATAAGCCTTTGTGGGGTCAAGATATGTGAAAAGACATTTGGGGTGACCGGCCAGAGCCTCAGGTGGTCCTCACTGTCTTCCACATCCTGGTTCCCAAGGCACTAACACCTGCTGGCAGTCAGGAAGATGAGGCCCCAGCAAGGGGATGAACCCAGCTACAGCAGACTGGGGCGTAGAGAGAGGGGCCGCTGCGCCCCCCAAGGCGGGCGGCATGGCGCCAAGGATGCTGGGTTGCCCTTGAAGTGCGGTGACCTCGTCAGCGCGGGGACAGCCTGTCCTGTGCGTTCACGACCACACTCAAGGCAATGCCAAAGGGGTCTGGGGCCATCCCCCTGAATTCCCAACTCACAAGGGATTGGCACGTGGGTCGCATCGGCCCTCCCCTCTGAGCGAGGGTTCCAAATATGCCCCAGTGTGTGCGGACACTGCATCTGGCCTGACCCACGGGTCCCGTCCCCACGCAAGCCAGGCTGCCACCATCAGAGAAGCTGAGTACCATGTAGACGGTGACGGGGGCTCACATTTCACAGGCCATGATGGGGAGGCACTCCCTCCCCTGTAACCCGTTAAAAGCAGGGGTGGTGGACAGGAAAAATGGAAGAACAAAGCCGAAGATTAATTTACTGACGAGTAGCCTCACCCTGCTGGGTGCACTGTCCAGGTTTTCATACATTTCAGTGATCACCCGGTTGGGCCTGTTGCCCGCCGGCCCAGACTGGGGACCCCTGCGAGGCACCCAACACCGACCCACGGACCTTAAAGGTTTGGGAGTGGCAGGAAACTGCCATCGCCCCGGCTCTCACCCCGGATCAACGCGCTGTGCTGCTGAGAACACCAAGCCCATCACACCTGGGAGGGGAACCGGCTGCCCGGGTTTGCGCCCGGCTGTCCCGCCGGGAGGGGTGAGCACCACTCGCTCTCCCTGGGATCCCATTACTTGGCCACACGCCGGACCCGAGGAAACGCACTGTGGCTGGAACGGTCCAGCTCCTCTCGCCTGACCGGCCGCCATCCCACCAGCTGTGGGGTGGGCACAACCGGGTCCAGTCCCTGAAGCCGTGGCTCCCTCTCCGCGAGGCCAGGCGGGCACGCTCCGTTGCCCACGGGACGATCATTTGGCAGCCATCTCTGCCCCCGCCACGGGCCCGGAGGACCCTACAGCACACGGACCGGCCTCGACTAACCTCACCCAGCAAGCGGCGAGTGAGACCAGCAGAGCCCGTCCTCACGGGCCACTGCAGTGCCCGGGGAGCAAACCGTCGTCCCGGGTGGAAGGCCTTGAACCTCACTGCTGCCTCTCGGGGAGGCGCCCGCGCCCGCTTCCAAACAGAGGTTGTGTCCTCATACCCGATGAGTCTGATGATGTGTCCTCTTCATCAAGTCACACTGAGGACACAGGTGAAGGCCCCGAGTGCTCTGACCTCCGGCCTGGGGCACTTGTTAAATGCATGGTTCAGATCACGGCACTATTGCTGGAAAAAGGTTGTTACTTATTTTGGGGGTTATTGTCCGAATCTGTGTGTTCTCTTCCGTGTGCCTCTTCTGTTTCGGTGGCCTCTGCCTCCAATGCAGCCGGAAAGCCACTGAACGAGGCACGTCCATGCTCGTGGCACCCCTTGCTGACCACTGGGGCCCACCGTGGAATAGGGGCGAGTGAGATTGTGAGAGCCGGTCATGGGTCACCAGGGGCGGGGTGTTGTGACGCCGCTGACCCGGAGCTGGCCCCTCACCCCGCCCGGTCGTTGGGACGTGCTCTCTGCGCCCCATTCCCACGAGAGCGGGAGCCGCTCACAGGGCCACAGCGTGAGGTAGTGCGGTGTTGAGACCGTCAGGACGATACCGGTGACAGGCCCGCGGAGGCCTCTTATAAACTTTAAGATGCTGGCGGGCAGGTGCGGGGATCCCCTCGACTGGCAGCGCCCAAGACCACCTCGGAAAGAAGCTCCTTGCTTATCTCACCTGCAACCCGCCACCCCGGAGTGTCTGCCCCTCTCCTCCGTCTCTTACTGCCCTCCGTGTACGGGGGCCCCTTGTGACCCAGCGGCTGGAGGGGTGACACGCAGGGGCCCGGATGGAGCGAGTCCGTGTAGGGACTCTGGGCACTGGGCATCTGGGCGCTGTGGACCACGACTGGGGTGCTGGAATCGAGGGGCCACAGAGAGAACACTCTGCCTGGTGCCCAGCCTGAGTCTCGGTCTTGGGACTGGTTGCCGCGGGGTCGGGACAAAAGACTGGGCACGCAGGGGCCCCAGGACCCGTTAGGTGGGTGGGCATGAGGAGAGGACGCTGGCCCGCGTGCCTGGGCCTTGGGTGGATGTCGGGGGGCTGCGGCCCCTAGTTCAGGAAACGACGGAGAGGAAGGAGCAGGTGACAGGTAATCAATAGCTGTGGCTGGTGCACGAGTCCCGGGCCGCCACACCAACGTCCCACACCCCGGCGGCTAACACAACAGGACTTGTCCTCGGCTCTGCAGGCCAGAGGCCCAGCACCAAGGGGCCTGCAGGGCCCTGCGCCCTCTGAAGCCTGTAGGGGAAACCTTCCTAGCATCTGGTGGTTGCCAGCAGCCCTTGGCCTCCCTGGGCCTGGGGCTGCATCCCCACAACCTTTGCCTCTGTGTCCCACGGCCGCCTCCCCCGTGTGTCTCCCCGTGTCTCCTCTTTAAGGGCACCAGTCACATTGGACAAGAACCACCCGGTGCCCTCATCCTAACCTGCTGCACCTACACAGACCCCATCTCCAGACGAGGCCCCTTTCACGGGGCCCGGGTTAGGACTTGAACGTACCTGTGTGGGGGACACGACCGCTGTAGCAGATGGGCCATCCGCATGTGAGCAACGACAGGGCTCCATCGGAAACTGCTGCTCGCCACGCACGTGCGTACGCTGGTCGCGGGGCAGGGACGGTGGCTCCCGGCTGGGCGCCCCAGGGTTTGCGATACTTCTTCCCGGGGACTTTGGACAGCAGGTGGCAGAATAGTCCGCACGCACGGGGCGTTCAAACCAGAGCGCCTCGCACAGCGGGAGATGAGAACTTAATTCTTCTTCTCTTTCCAGGAGGACTGGGAAGTGAGGATTCTTATCTTAACTTCCAGATGTTATCGTTTAGTGTTTTATGAACTCAGCGGGCCCCACCTTTGATGTCTGCCTCTGAATGGAAGCTGCGTTCAGGGGCACGAGGGGCGGGCTGGTGCAAACAGGAGCCCCACGGGTGGGATCTCAGAGCTCTGGGCACACCGACCCCCCGTGTTGGAGGTCAATGCATAGCCCAGAGAATATTCCCGTTCGCAGGGTCCATAGGCCGAGCTCATCTTCCAGAGACAGTGCAATCTGGGTGAGACCTCTCCTTCCTGGGAGGGACTGGGGCTGCCTCCAAGGCTGGCTAGTGCTTGGAGGCTGTCGTGGCCCCCAGGGACCCGTGTAAGAGCTGTCAGGTGGCGTACTGCAGACTGCCCTTAATCTGTGGCTTTGGCAGGTACGGCAGAAGCAGGGACAACGTCGACAGAGAAACACCCTTCCCAGCAGATGGGGGGCTATGGCCTTGGGGACCAAGAGGGCAGGTTTCCAAACGTGACTTTAAGGCAAATCAGATTTGGGGAATTGGAAGGGACAGTTCTCTTGCAGTTTCTAAAAGCTGAGTTGTTCTGATGGCAACGTCTGTCACATCCGCTCTCGACCAGGATGATGGTTTTGCTCTGCCTCCACCAAGACGCCCACTTTCCTGGGCCCAGGTGCCCGGACGGCTGTCTCCACACCCATAGGAGTTGCCGCCACAGCAAGATGGCGGGACCCGTGAGAAGGTCTGGCTTTGACAGGCTGCCTTTGGGTGCGCTGGAGCCAGGAGGACTGGGCTTGGGGGCCAGGAGCTCTTGGAACGCACACCAGCAAGGACTGGAGTGTCAGTTCTGGTTCTGGTCAGCACAGCAGGTGCAGGGCAAGGGGGACACAACCCCCCTTGTTCCTGAGAAACGCAAGGGCTGCCCCGCAGAGAGCACGTCCAGCAACAAGGTTCCGCATCTCCCAGTCTCAGCTTCCAGAGGAGCCTCCGCTCTCTCAGTGCCCGAGAGCTGCTGAGATGCCTGGCGGGAGGGGCCCTCCGGCATGCCCCGTGGATGGCCAGCTCCCCTCTAGGCCCGAGGCCCCACGGGCAGGCCCTGGGCTGTCTCGCCACAGCTTGAGCTGGCTTCCTGTGGCTGCTGGAAAAAGTCCACAGAGGGGGTAGCTAAAACAACGGACTTTTCTTCTCTGGTTCTGGAAACCAGAAATCTGAAATCCAGGTGTGGGTGGGGCTGCTTCCCTCTGGGGGCGTCGAGGGACGTCTGTCCAGGCTTCTCTCCTTCCTCGCTCCTAGGGGTTGCTGTGACCTTCGCTTGTAGTCCCAAATCTCCCTCTATTCTCCATAAGGACACCTGTCATTGGGTCCAGGGGGATTTCATCCGATATCTTTAACTTAATTACTTCCACAAAGACCCTTTTTCCAGATCCAGTCACGTCTGCAGGTACTGGGGGTTAGAACATGGGTATATCCTTTTGGAGACACAATTCGGCCCCCAATACCATTGCACCCCAACCCCTGGTCCTTTGTGTGAATAGGTAGTTTTTTGCTCTTGCTGTGGCAGGTGATCTCAACCATCCTGGAGCCATTTCGGGACCACACCTGTCTGTTCACCGAACAGCAGTAGGAATCAAGGCCGAATGGGAACCAACTTCGGAGGCACCACTCTGCTGTTTCTGGTTCACACATGAGGACTGAGGAACATAAAGACCATGTCCAGGGCCACACACAGGACACAAGACCCGTCCAGGGGTCTGTAGCTCATCAGCAGAGGGGCCCTGACCCAAGCGCCTGCTCCAGAGTCCCATCCTGCCCACCCTGCTGGTTTTAGCTTCTTTGGTTTTAGTTTCTCTTCTGGGGCAAATGAGGAGGTTTAGGAATGAAACTCAGAACCAGCTGCCCGAAGCCTGCCCATTGAATGGGCAAGATAGTTGGCGTAGGCTGTCAGTTGCCATCTAGGATCACCCCCATCTCCGGCTCCAGCAGCGATGGGGCTGATTCACCGTGTCCCCTCCCAGTGTTGAGCGGCCCTCTGCCTCCAGGCTGGACAGAGGGGACAGGTGGGAGTGTGGGGGACTCAGAAGACAGTGAACTCACCCTGCTTTGTACTGAATTGCGTCCTTCCCAAATCCACACGTTGAAGCCCTAATTCCCAACGTGCCTGTATTTGGATCAGGGCCTTTCGGAGATAATCAAGGTCAATGAAGTCATAAGGGTGAGGCCCTGATCCTCTAGGGCTGGTGCCTTCTAAGAAGAGGAAGAGACAATGGAGCGTTCTCCCCCTGCCACGCCCCTCTCCGCCAGGTGAAGACAGAGAGAAGGCACCCTTCTGCAAGCCAGGAAGAGGGTCCTCACCTGGACCCTGCGGCAGGCACCTTGCTCTTGGACTTCCAGGGAACTGGGAGGAAGTGTCTCTGTTTGCCCTGCTGGGTCTGTGGTGTTCTGTTCAGAACAGATTTGCTGCCCCTCCATCCACTCTATGTGCTTAGTGGTTTTCTCAGATTTCCAGGCAGCACCGTAGGGGGTTTACCTAAGGTTCCCACAGCCAGACCCCTGTGTTCAGTTCTCAGATCTGCACTTTACAGGCTGGGTGACTTGGGGGTGCTGCTCCCCACTCTGACCTCAGTTTCCCCATCTGCACGGCAGGGAGGCAGCAGGGCTGGCCTGGCAGCCCTGGTCCCCAGATGACTATAAACCTCCAGGTGGTGAGGAGGGCTCAGAGAGTTGTCAGGGGTGGGGGGTGGGGCGTGGGGGAGGGCTAGACAGCCGCTGGTCCCTCCTCCCAAGTCCCCCTCCCGCCCAGCCAGGGTTCCTGTGCTTTTGTATGAGGGCGAGGTGAGGGCCAGTCACTCGGACCACATGAAGTGGGGACCAAGAAAGCCCCAAGAAAGAGGGCTTGCCAGCTTCGGAAGTGAGCCTCAGCGCCGGTGGGCCTCTGCAGCTGGGCCTGGGAGGGGCTCTCCCCCCGCACAATGTGTGACTAATGGGGTGCCTACCTCCTGGTTCTACCCAGGCTGCAACCTTCCCCTGCTCTTCAAAAACCTCCTGTTTTCACCCCAGGGGCCCCCTGACCCCCTGGGCCCTGAAGCCCCTGGCCCTCAACCCTGGAGTTAGTGAATTCCAAATCAAAACCAGGTTGGTTGGTTGGTTGGTTGGTTTTTAAAGTAATAGATGTCCAACATGGGGCTTGAACTCAAGACCCAGAGATCAAAAGTTGCATGCTCTACTGACTGAGCCCGCCAGGTGCCCCAAACCAGGTTTAAACGGAGGGAAATAAATCCTCCAGAGGGAGACTCCTGCCCTCGATGGCCTCTGGCAAGCAGGCACCCCCTGACTTCAGGCCACTGGCCAAGAACACCCTGCACAGAAGAAGTGTAAAAATGTCCAGGGTGTGATCGGTGACCAACCACGGGGGTGTCCAAAGGGGAGTGTCCAGAGGCACACGGAGGGCTGCAGAGGCTACCCCCCACCCCCTCCACCCTCTGCCCCTCAAGGGAGGGGATAGGGCACCGGGGTGACAATGGATGGAGTGTCCGCGGAGACTTAAGAGGGACGGAGGGCCGAGGGCTGCCCCTAAAGACGGGCGCATGGGTCCGAGGTCCGTCGGAGTTGGTCACTCGGTCACAGGGGATCTGGGACTTGCAGCCTGAGAGGGGCGGGAGCGCGAAGGCTGGGGGCGAAGACCCGCGGAAGGCAGGGGGCGGGGCTGGAAGCGGCGGCCTGGGCGGGGCCAAGGCGGTGGGCGGGGCCCGGGCGGGGGTCCGGGCCGGGGGCGTGGCAAAGGCGGGCCGGCCTCTGGCGACGGGGCTGAGCGCGCAGTGTCGCGCGACGCGGACGCCGGCCAGGCGGGAACCGGACCTTCCGCACCTGCGGCGCCCCGGGGCTCGGCGGGCCCGGCGCGGGCACCTGCGGCTGCGCCCTGCGCGTCCCAGGGCCATGGCGCACGTGGAGGCGGCGGCTGCGAGGGCCCCCGGGGGCCTCCTGTGAGCGGCGGACCGGAGCGGGGACCCGGCGCGGGGCCGCGGACACGATGCCCGTCCTTCCGGAGGCGAGGGCGGCGGGGCGCGCGGTGGCCCTGGCCCTGGTGCTGCTGCTTCCCGCGGGGCCAGCGAGCGCCCTGCTCCGCCTGCAGCCCGGCCTGTGAGTAGCGGGGTCGGGGGGGGGGGGGCTCCGCTGGACGGCGGGAGCCCCGGGCCCCTGGGCCGCTTTGTCCCTGGGGCCCTGACGAGGTTGGGCTCTTTGCCGTAACTGGGGGGCGTCGGGGCTTGGGTCTGGGGGCGCTTCGGTAGGAGGGCCACCTCCTCCTTCCCTCACCCCGACCGTCTCCTCCACTCTGTAACGTGCGTCCACGCTCTGGCAGGCGCTGCACTCCAGTCGGGGTCCTTGCGGGCAGAGAAAGCAGGAAGGAAGCAGCCCCTTCTCACTTCCTTCCAAAGCCTGCCTCCTGGGGCCTGGGGGGCCTGTGCAGGGGCGGGGTGCGCCCAGACAGGGGGCCCCTGGACGTGGTGTATGTGTTAAACACGTGCGTGCTGGGGCAGGGAGACAGGAGAAGAAACCCAGTACCAGAATGGGCAGGAAGAGAGGGTCAGGGAGCCAGCTGAGATGAATTTCAGTTTTGAAAGATGATTCCCCAATGGGCCGTTTAGCGGACAGCAGATCAGTCCTTGCGCTGGCCTCCTAGGAAAGCTGGTCCCAAAGTGAGCCAGGGAAGGGGAGGAGGAGGGGAGGCTCCTGCTGGCAGCCCCCACCCCAGGGCTCCTGCAGGGTGCTGGGCCTGGGGCCTGCCCAATGCGGACAGGCTGCCGAAGGCTTCAGCGGGCCAGGCAAGTGGCGCGGCCCGGGTTAGGGACCCCTGCCTAGCACCTGGCCATGCAGGAAGGTCACTTCCAGGCAGAGCTTGGGGGGGGCAGTCCAGGCCCCAGGACCCCCACCCTGGGTCTTGCTTTGCCCCAAGGGGGAAGGTTTCCTTGTGGCCTTTTCAAAGGAAAAGGGGGCCTTTGCATCCAGAAATGTGAGTGGCCTGAGTCCCGACTTCTCTGCGTGACTTCTGCTGGACATTTTTCTTTCCTGTGATCCCAGTGAGTTAGTTTGTCCAAGGGAAGCTGCAGCCTCAGAAGGATTCTCACAGTGGCCGTCTGGCCACTCAGCCTGCCTGCCCTTTGCAGGGTTAGCCGGGGACTTCCAAAGGCCCAGACTCCTGGGAATTCCAGGGTCCTGGTCAGGTGGACAGCTGCTGAGCCCACGAGGACAGAGGGCTCCTCCTTAAGAGGGGGCTTCTGCCCCAGTGTGCTTGTGGAGACTGCTTGTCACCCCTCCTGGGCCCCTTTCCCTGAGCCCCCGAGGAGTGGAGCTAAAGGCCTGTGTCCTGAGGTTGACCTGCTCACCCGGGGCTCCAGGAGGCCTCTGGCCCAGCTGGGGTGAGCATTTCAAACCAGCGGCTAGTGGATTGCCTGAGACCTCCTTCTCTTCCTGCTTCATGCTCTCCCCAAAGCCTCCTCTCCCGTCTCCCCTCTCTCTTTCTCCTCTTCCCCCTCAGGGAGCGTGGAAAGGGTGTCTGCCCCTCTGGGGGCCTGTGTCCCTGTTTCTTGGTGGGGCGTCTGTTCTCAGATCGCCCCAGGCATGTTGAGCTCTGCAATACCTCGGGGTACGTCTTCCTCTGCTCTGCCGTCTCTGGTTGTCTCTGGAGCAGCTGGTGCAGGCCCCAGCATGCAGGGGGCCACAGTGGACACCGCTGGCCGGCTGAGTGCGTGAGGGAGAGCACCCTTCTGCGAGACCCCAGAGAGGGGGAAGCTGCTGGGCTCCTGGACGTGCCAGAATTTGCTCCTTGCACCCCAGAGGAGCAGGGGACGGGGCCCGGAGAACAGCAAGGGTTCCAGAAAGTGCTTTGTCCACACTGGTCCTGTGCCCTCTGCCACCCTTGCCTTGGGGGAGATGTGAGGAGCCTGCAGGGCCTGGCACAGGCATCCCCACCCTCTGTGGCTAGCTTTCCTGAACCCCTTGGTGGGCCTCTGGGGGAGGCAAAGAGAAGAGGGTTGCCGTGGTTGGGGGCTCCCACTGACTCACAGCCCTGGTGCTCAGGGGGCCTTTGTGGACCCGTGGGCGCCTGTGGCTGGTTCTTTGGCTCCCACTGGCCGACCATGTCCAGATTCAAAACCCTGCAACCTGTCTTTATGTATTTATTTGTGTCTCTGAAGTGAATTTCTGATGGAAGAATGGTTGGCTTTCCTTCCTGGGGCCTGGAATGCGGGCTCACTCCACACAGGGCTGGCCCAAGGCTGCTGGCTGGGCTGGGGAAGCAGGGTCGGGACAGGGAGATGGTGTCCCCACACGCTGGAGCTCCACCTGGCCGCAGTCCGAGGCTGCGGGGTCCCAAGCTCCATGCTGCACCCAGGCCAGGGGAACGTGTGTTCAGAGGCCCGCTGTGGGGTTCAAACGGGGAGCCTGTAAGAACAGACGTGATGGAGACACCTCTCCGTCACCTAGCCCTCCTTCTGGACCAGGGAATGTGTGTGGCCTGGCTTCCCCAGCCCCCTCCCTGCCCTGGTGTCCCCATCCTCACCTCCTCACCCTGGGGCCATCGTCCGGGGGCCATCAGGGCCTGGAACCGCCTACCCTGGAGGGACACTTCTCACACCCACCTTTACCTCAGCCCTGGGCAAAGGCCACCAGCCTCCAGGAGCCCCTCACTGCCAGGGAGCAGATGTCCGACAGAGCTGTGTTCACTTTGTAGTCTGGGAATTGCCTTCCCTCCCCAGATGGGAAGCAGGAGCCAAGGGCCACTGGGGCGACACTTCGGTCTCTCTGTCCGTTCCCTCCCCCATCCCACCTCCTCCACCCCACAAATGGAAAAGCTGGCCGAGGTTATGCTTGTGAAGGACTGGGAGCTCCCCAGAGGAGAGCGTTCCGGCGCTCACCCCCGGCCCTGTGGGGCCAACGGAGAACCAGCAAGACTGAGGCTGTTCTCAGGGCTGTGGAGAGAGGGGGGAGCCAGGCGGCCCTGCAGGCCTTGGGGAGGAGTGCGCAGGTGCCCCGGAGTGAGGGCAGGGCACGGGCGAGTGACCCGCCGGAATGAGCCCGCAGGGCTGCTGTGGGACCCTCAGGACCCTCACGGTGGCTGTGGTTTGAGGAGGGCCAGGAAAGCAGAGGGGTCTTCCGAGGAGAACCCAGCCCACCCCATCCTCTTCCGTAGAGGACCCTGGCTGGTCTCACAGACTTGCGAAGCTTTGCCTTCTCTCCCGGACTTTGTGAAACTTGCCTGTGTGGGGACCACCCTGGTCCCTGAATCCGGGCGTGCCTGGGGTGAGCTGCGCCCCTCCCCTCGCCTCCCCTTCTGGAGCAGGGCTGGGCCCCTTCTGCCCCTTCTCAGCCACCTCCTCCTTCCTGAGTGTGGCGTGCTCCTGTCCATGTGTTCACCTGTGGGGGCTCCTGGGGGCCGAGGAGCCACCGAAATCGCAGGGCCCCGGCTGAGCCCCCCACTCCGCCTTCCCTGGAGGCTCGCCTCCTCCCACGCCTGCCTCCTCTGCTTGTTCTGGCCGGAGCGAATCCCACCCGGCCGTGTGCCCAGCACCCGCGGCTCAGGGCCATCTCTGAGGCCGGCCTGGCTGCGGAAGAGGGGGCCTGGGATGGGAGTCACACGAACACAGGGTTGACGTCACTGTTCCCACAGACCCCCCGGTGCCCTGTGCAAGGCAGCAGCGGTATCTATACTTTGGGGTTTGGGCAGGATTAGAGTAACCCTGTGGGCAGCTTGGGGCCCCTGCATGGAGGATGCTCAGATATGACCCTCTTCCTCTGAGGCCCATACCCTTGAGCCTGGGCCTGCTGCAGGCCTGGGAAGGGCCCCGGCCTGGGGGCCCTGCCGTGGGGCCTGGCCATGGTCTGGACCCCACCCCGGATGGCTCCACGCCCCAGGGTGGGTGTGCAGGTGGCCTCGGGCCTGCAGGCTACTGGTGGCCGGGGCGCTGACACCTGTCCTCTGTCCCAGGCCCCACGTGTGTGCCGAACAGGAGCTGACCTTGGTGGGCCGCCGCCAGCCCTGTGTGCAGGCTTTCAGCCGAACCGTGCCCGTGTGGAAGCCGGGCTGTGGGCGGCAGGCGTGGTGCGTCGGCCACGAGCGGAGGTATGTGCCGGGGTCCCCGGGTCCCGTGTGGGAGTGGGGTGGCCGGGGTGGGGGGCTGTCCTGACCTCGGGGCCTTCTCCGTGCAGTGGTGGCCCTACAGGGAGGAGGGGACTCTGGGAGGGGTGCTCTGAGGGGGACAGGGATCCCGTGGGGCAGGCGGGGACCCCTGGGGGGGTTTGGCCCCCTGAGAGGGGAAAAGCGGGTGCCCAGCCTGCTAAGTTCTGCGGGACTGCGGCAGCCGAACCCCTGGGCCTCATTCCCAGAAGAGCCAGTGCGAAACCTTTTATTGCTCAAGATTTTATTTCAAAATCAAATTAAGGAGTGCCTTTGCATACCTCTCCACTTTTTATAGACTCAGGCTCTGGAATCTGTATGATTGCAAAGCTGGGCAGTGGGGGGGCCTCAGCTCGGGCAACTCCCCTGGCTGGAAGCAGCAAGGCCTCCAGGTTAGGTGTGGGGAAGGCCGGAATGGGCCTCAGATGGGGCGTGGTGTCCAGCTTCGCAGCGAGGCCTTTGGGGGTGGCCTGTGTGGTGTCCTCCGTGTGGGGCGTGAACTCCCTCCCTGGGATCTTGGTGGTGTCTGGGTCCGGTGTCCATTGCCCCCCAGTGAGCCTCTGGTGCTCAGGACGGCCCTGCAAGCACGAAGGGTCCTGCATGAGCGTCAGGGGCCTGATGCTGAGAAACCCAGGGCAGAAGGAAGACAGCTCCCCTCGTGCTTCCCCCAGAGAGGCACTCTGAGCAGTGTCCACAGCTTGGGCCGCGTCCCCGCAGCCGCTCACGGTGAAGCCGCCAGGAGCCCTGTGGCCCCCGGGCTGGAGAGTTGGGTGGGTGGCTGTGCTGAGAAGCACCCAGTCTCCCCGTTGCTGGTCCCAGTCTCCCCGTCGCTGGCCCCCAGCTCCCCGTCACCGGCCCCCAGGCTGGCCTGGGTGGGGTGGGAGCAGCGTTTCCAAAACATCTGGGTGCCTTCAGTGTCCTGGTGGGGCGTCTGGGGCCCTCGGAGCAAAGTCCCCCTGTCTGGGAGGACCTTGCTGCCCCGTTATGTGGGGTGGGGGCCTCAGGGTCTCTGCCATGCTTCCTGACCCGGTGCGGAGGGGAGGGAGTGTGCATTCTGTGTCAGGGTCTTCTGGGAAGGCTCAGGAGGGGCCGCGTGCAAAACGGGTTCTGGGCATCCTCGCCTTGCCCAGCTCCAGGTGTCTGGGACCCTCCCTTCGGGTTCAGCAGGAACAGTTTGGGTCCCTGGCCTGTTTGGGGGCGGTGGCTGCCCGGTCTCCTGGCCTGCAATGTAGTTGGGGTTCACCCCACCCTACACGGGCTGTTTCCCCCCCAGCCCTCCACTCCGTGTGAATGAGAGCTGTCTCACCACCTCTGTCCCGTGGGGTTTCCTGAGACCTGCCCCAAGCACTTTCTGGGCTCGGCCCCACTTCCCTTCTGTGGGGCTCCTGGCTGCTAATGGGTCGTGTCCCTTCCCGTGATGCCGCCCCGGAGCCCAGCGTGCGGGCTGTGGGCAGTTGCCTGAATGCCTCGTCCAGATGTTCCTCCAGTGGCTGTCAAAGCTGTGTGGCCTCTGGCTGGCACGCTCCCTTTCCTCCTTCAGGAATGCACAGAGGCTCCGGCTTCCCTGGGAGGAGGGCCCTGCCCCCGCCCCCCTTCTCCGCATCTGCCAGCCCAGGGGCCAGCTCTCCTAGCGCATCAGGAGCATCTCCCTGACAAACCACCAGCCAGCACAGGCCGTGCCAGGCCTGAGGAGCCCCCCAGGCTGCGTCAAAGGCCCCCTGCCCTTTGGGGGGGAGTGGTCTATGCAAAGGGAGGAGGAGGGAATGCTTGGAGGAGCCAGGAGGCCACACGGAACCCCTCCTTCCGGGCCTGTCCCCCAGATCTCCTCCCCTGTGGCCCAGGCTCCACGGGGCCTGCAGAAGGTGGACATGTGTGCACCAGCCTGGTACCCCCGTCCCCCTGTCGCCCCTGGCCCTGCTGTGAGCCAGCTTCCTGGCCATGGCCAGAGCCCACGTGAGGTGTCCCCTTGTGAGCTGTTGCACCCACCCTCCTCCGTGAGCTGTGTCCCCCATGAGCTGTCCCATGTGGGCTGCAGGGGAGTGAGGGGTCGGCTCTTGGGGGGCTGAGGGGGCAGTAGGCCCACAGCTGCCTCGGAGGGTCTTTAACTTCTGAGGGTGGGGGGAGGTGGCAGATGGGCCGATTGTCTCTGTTCTCCGGGTGACCGCGAGGAGCAGCACGTAGCCCCGGGAGAGGGATAAATATTTACGATGGAAGGACCCAAACACTGTTTGCTTTGTCAAATACTGTCCACCGCTGTGGTCGGTTTCTCTCCAGGCAAGTGGATTCATGTCCTGCCAAAGTGGTGTTTTGCAGAGCTCCCCCGAGCTGCTGTGTGCAGCGTGCGCGCATGAGCTCCCGCTTCCGGGAAGGGGCCTTGTTTGTTTGTGGGGTCCCTGGGTTTCCCACGGCTCCCCGGGGCCAAGCCCCAGCGAACAGAAGGGTGTCACGTCACTTGGAAATGGCAGTCCAGGCCCTCGGGCCACTCCTGGGGCTCAAGGGTCCTTGACCCCACGGCTGTTGGCCGGGCTCCTGGCCACCATTCCTACAGACAGTGGTGGGGCGGGGTTGCTGTGTCTGAAGGCTGTGGGTAGCCTCGGGGCGTCCCCTTCCTCTTGTTCTCTTGCTCTCTGTGCTCAGCCTTTGCTGAGCAGGAACCGGCCTGGGTCCAGGGGTGCAGGTGGGAGGGCCTCCCCTCCCCTGAGAGGCCCCCCTCCCCCCCCGCCCCGCTCCCGTCTGATCTCAGCCCTGTGTGCTGGTCACACTCCGGTCCTGCTGCTGCTGTCCACGCACTTCTCCCGGTCACCCTGTCTCCTCAGCTCAGCCCTACGCTCCTTGGGGGGGAAGGGGCCCTCACGGATGCCCCAGGGCCATCCTGCTGTCCCCTGGTGGACTGAGAGCCTGGGGTCTGAATTGGCACCGTCCGCCCAGCACTGGGCCCCAGGAAGCCACGCTTGTTCCCAAGCTGGACACTTGGAGTCTGACCCCCAAGCCCTCAAATCTGGCCTGGTGATGAGAGCCAGAGGTGGGGTGCTATGCCCGTCCTGACGCCAGCCCGGAACTGGGCCCGCAGCAGGGGTGGAGAGGGAGTGGGGTGGCACCCCCCGTGCCGAGCTGGCCGGGGCCAGTGTGGCTGGCTGCGGGCCGGTCACGTGTCCCCGGCTCCTGCTGTCCCTCTTCTTGCGGGTGCGGCTCTGCTTTAGGATGCAGACCTTCTACCCGCCTCCGAGCCTCAACCTGCTCAGCTTGAAATGGGACCAGTCAGAGAATCAGCGTGGGGGGGGGGGGGGTGAGAGCCTAAAGCCGTGGGGAATGCCACCAGCGCTGCGCCCGCGCAGTAAATGTTGCCCTCTCCCTTCTTTTCTAGAACCATCTACTACACAAGCTACAGGCAGGTGTATGCCGTGGAGGCCCAGACCGTGTTGAGGTGCTGCCCAGGGTGGAGCCAGCAGCCTGGAGACCAGGGCTGCCTCTCCCGTGAGTGTCCCTCCCCCGACCCTGAATCAGTGCGTCGGAAGAGGCCGTGTCTAAAGGGGTGCCCCCGGCACGGCGGGGTGCAGGCCCCGTTTCTGCACTTGGTGGCACTCATCACAGCGTGGGAGCCTTCCAGGGCCGCACGTGCCCCCACTCTGCCCCCCTGAAGGCTGTTAAAACGGAATAATAAAAGAGGAACAGTGAACCCACAGGCTGATGGGGGCAGGGGCCGAGGAGACAGGGCTGGGGCGGGTGGGGGCTCCGAGCAGAGGGTGGGGGGCTGCCTGCCAGTGCCCGGGTGCCTGGCATCGGGAGGGGTGTGAGGGTGGTCCTGGGCCACGTGCTGCTGTCTGTGGGCTCAGCTGTCTCTTGGGGGTCATGTCATGGAGCATGCCCCTCCCCCGCCTGCCCCGCCATAGCCACGCCCTTGCTCTTGGGTGTTTCTTCTCTGTTCCCAAGTGGGCCCAGGGTTGGGCATTGGGCCCCTGGCCTCTGTGGACAGTTGTTTGTGAGACAGTAGCTCCTGTCCTGCCTCCTGTCCTGGTGCCCTGGGCCTCAGTCTCTCCTCTGCTTCATGGGGGTTTGTCGCTGCCTCCCTCGGGGGGGGGTCCTGATAGCCGCAGGAGGCAGGGGGACCCCTGTGTCAGCACACGTGAGCCTCACTGTGAAGCCTCTGCTTCATAAACTAAATGGGGCTCACAGCTGTGGAGTCTGGCTGCAGGGAGTATTTGGGAAGCTCTTTCTGGCCTGTGGGTGTGGGCACAGGTGGTCAGCAGGTGGGTGTGGGCCCAGGTGGGTGTGGGCACAGGTGGGCCAGCAGGTGGGTGTGAGCCCAGGTGGGTGTGGGCCCAGGTGGGCCAGCAGGTGGGTGTGGGCCCAGGTGGGTGTGGGGACAGGTGGGTGGGCAGTTGGGGCTGATGGGGTAGGAGGTGGCAGTATCCCTTCCCTGGAGAGGTGGTCCCAGAGGTCTGGCCTCCCCTGAAACAATGACACGGCACCCCCTGACGTGAGGTGAGGGATGGGGCCATGCAGTGGGGGTGGCTGGGGGTCCCAGCTCCCCCATGCTGGAACAGGATGTGTTCCGGCCTGTCTCTCTGCCCCTGGGTCCCTCTGCACACAGGAAACATGGGAGCAGCTGAACAGGGGCAGAGATGTTTTTGCATGAACTCCAGTGGGAAAAGGGGAAGAGAAGGATGCTGGTGCTGTTTTTCTGGAAGAGGAAATGAATAATTCTCCCCAGGAAGGGATCAGGAGGGAAGAGGAGAAGGAAGCAGCTCTGGCTTCCCTTGTGGGCAGGAGAGGCTCAGGGGACAGAGTGCCTGACCAGATGCTGGCCAGCTGGCCCTCCGGCGGGAGGTGCCCCAGACCCCCAGTTCCTGGCAGCAGCCCTTCTCCCCACGCTCTCTGATCCTGGTGATGTGTGTGTTCCCTGCTTCTGGCTTCTAGGAAAACAAAGGAGTCTGTTGACTGGGGGTGCAGGGTAGAGGTCAAAGCCGACAGCCCTGGTTTCCACTGTGAGATGGGGCTCCTCTGGCCTGCCGGAGGCGGCCCTAGTAATCTGGTGAATGGTGGGGGCGGGCAGAGGAGGCAGGGGCCTACGGCACGGGGTGGGGTTGGGTGGGTGGGGAGCACAGCGTTTTTATACCTGAGAAGGGATGTGGATGCCCAACCGCATGGCCAGCCTGGGGTGGGGGGCCCTCTGGGCTTGGCTTCCTGGGCTGGGGGGAGTGGGCGCATACACTCTCATGGGCAAGGGCGGGGAGCCGGGGTGCAGGTCACGGTTGGCACTGCAGCGTTCCCAGCATCTGTACTCCTGAACTGGGGTCGGATGACCCTTGGTTTCTCCTGTGTCTTGGAGTGACCTTCCCAGGGTCAGGGCTGGGGAGGAGCGGCAGGGCCCAAGGGTCAGCCAGATCCTGGGAGACCAGGTTGGAGACAGGCCCTAAATGCTGACTTTTCAGGGATGGGGGGCCGATTTCAGCATAGGTCCTCAGGCCCCGACAGTCTCTCCTTCGCAGTCTGGCTCAGCGTGCTCTCCTGGGCTGTCCTGCAGCTCTGTCTGCCGGTGCTGGTGGCCAGGAAGGACAAGCTGGCTCTGCCGTGGCCTGGCCAGCTAGCAGGAGGGGGCGGGTGTGCGGCAGTGGGGAGATCGCTGGCAGGTGGGACCTAAAGCTGCCCAGGGCAGCCGTGGCCTTGCAGAGGTGGAGAAGCCGGGCTGGGGACCGGGCTGTAGTGGTGAGGAAATGAGGGCGTCTCTGCCACAGGGCCTGGCCTTGGGGGTCCAGGTTGTGCTGTTGGCCTGGAGACACAGACAGGGTCTCCACGTGTGTCCTAAACTTGAGGCTTGGGCTTTCTTGATTGTTTGATTTTTAAAAAAACATTTTAGTGCAGGATTTACTTATTTCTATATTTGGATTTTGAATGCTCTAGGAAGAGCCCTGTGATCCAGCCTCTCGGGCACCCTCTTGTTGCCCCAGTGTCTGGGTCCCCAGCAGGTGAAGGGAGGGAGGGACAGGGAGGCTCATGTGGGGCAGAGCCTGAGCCTGGGACCCTGCCCCCCAGGGGTGGCCGTTGCTCAGCTCTGGGGAGTCAGGGGGCCTGGCAGGAGGCTGGTGGCGAGCAGACGATGCGACAGGGGTGCAATGGGGGGTACAGAGCCAGCTGGGGCTTCGATGTGTGGATGGGCAGGGTAGGCCCGCAGGGACATGGGGGTTGGAGGAAGTGCAGCGGAGGCGGCAGGGCGGCGGCGTGCAGAGGAAGGCAGAAGAAGTGGCCGGAGAAGGTGGGCTGAGCACAGAGAACGGGCTTCCTGCCGTGAGCTGAGCCCTTGGGGTCACTGGGTCACTCTGTTTCCCTGTCCCAGGTGGAGCAGGTGCCCAGATACCCCAGACCCTGGGAAGCCCTGCCCTGTGGGGTCAGGGCAGAGTCTGGGGTGGCCCCCTTCCTGCCGGCTTGCCTGTGGGTGCCGGGGCTGGAGGCTGGGTCGGGGCCCTCCGAGCTCCTGAGCACGAGCAGTGGCTGGGGTGCTGGGCCCACACTTGGGAGAGGTGCCCACTTCCTGCACAGGGGCCCGGGGGTCAGGAGTCTCTGGGTTTGTCCCTTCCCCCATCCCTGTGCCATTCCCCCAGTCCCAGTCCAGGCTGTCCGCGGTCAAGGGAGACCGGGTCGGGCCGGGGGCAGCCCCCCCTGCTGCTGACAGCCCCAGCCCGGCCCCGCTCCACCAGCCATGCGAGACGTCCTCGCTTCGCGTGTCCTGGAACTGCAGCTGCATGCGGGACGCCATCAGGGCCCCCGTGGGTTCGTGTGGGAGTGAGGGGGAGACATCATGCTGTGTAAGAGAATGACAGGAAGCTCCTAGTGGCCACTGTGATTTCTCAGAGGCCCACTTAGCAGCATGTGTGACCTGGAGGTGACCAGAAAGGAAAAGCGCTGGCCGGGTGGGGCGGTGTTGCCTGGTGACCATGGGCTTCCTCGGGCCTGCGTGGTACACATGTGCCCCGTGGGCGAGTGGGCGCTGACCTCTTCCGTTGGGGTGCCAGATTCCTGCCTGGTGGCTCTCCCAATTCCACGGCCATCTCGGTGGGGTGCAGATTTTCCTGGACCCACCCCCATGCCCTGGGCCCTGGGTGTCCCTCATCAAGGGGGGCCCTGAGTGTGAAGGTGCTGCGTGCAGACTCTGACATGGATGCACCCAGGAGTGAGGGGCCAGGAAGATGCTCTGCGGCTCCCCGCCCTAACTCTGTGCAGGCTGAGCCCCGGCCATCTGAGGAGGCCACTGGACGGAGAGGCGGAGCCTGAGCAGGTGCCAGGAGCTGCACCAGCAATGAGGAATGGGAAGGGGTTCTGTGGTCCGGGGAGCTCTGCATAAAGCACAGTGAAGCAGGTTCCATCGTTGCGGGACTTATCAGAGCATTTAACATGCTAATGTGTCCTGTGAGTTCCTGAGAAAGACTATGCAGTATTTTCCAAACCAATTCTTTATTTAAAAACAAACAAACAAAAAAACAAAGTTGAAAAAATAAACAGTGTCCCTAAAGCATGCGCTGGGAAACTGACCCAGGCGGTCCCCCGGACGATCGTTTGTGTGCGACCGACAGCGTGCCCTGCGCTGTGCTCAGGTGCGGGAGGGTGGCGGTGGCAGAGACTGGGCCTGGCGCTTCCTCCGTCGGAGCTGCTGTCCCGTGGCGGCGGACACGCGGGCAAGCGCGCGTGCGGTTCTGGGTTCAGTGCCAGCCCGTGAGCCGAGCTCTGGAGAAAGCTGAGGTGGGGGAGGGGCGTCGGCCAGGAGGGGCTGGGCGGGGCTTGGAACAGCTCGGGTTTACTCTCTGGAGGCCGGAGGTGTGCAATCCACGTGTGGGGGATCCTTCCCGCTTGGTCCTGGGCCCTCCCTGGTGTGGGGCCGCGTCAGCCGCCTGCTGCCCGCGTGCCCTCCCCTGTCTCTGAGCGGGGCCTGCCCGAATCCGTGTGAGCCCGGTCTCTGCCTTAGTCATGCCCACAAAGACTGTTTCCAAATGAGGTTACTTGCTGAGGTCCCAGGGCCCTTGTGAGGACAGGGAGCCCGTGCAGGGTCTGACTGGGGGAGGGACACGGTCTGCCGTGGAGGGCGGAGGGCCTGGCCCTGGCGGGTTGCGGAGTGTGGTGAGAAGTGGCCGGATTCTGGATGCGTGGATGCAGTGGGAGCTGGGTCTGGACAGCGTGGCCGTGGCTGGATTTTCAGGACCCCACGTGTGCCCGGGGTGTGTGGGCCAGCCTCGCCCTGACTCTGCAGCAGACCCTCAGAGGTGACCACGGACTGGGGTGGGCACTGCAGGGTGGCCACCCAGAGCTTTCTCCACGGGCTGTCCCGGCCCATTGTGGTCACTCATGCCTTCTTGCTGCCCAGGGGATGCTAGGCCGGCTGGGAGAAAATCTGTGGCCTGTGGGGGCTTCGCATGAGTGTGGGGGAGGGATTGACGTGGTTTGTTGCCACGGGAGCCTGGGACAGGCCACTGGGTGGGCCAAGGGGACGGAAGCCCAGGCTGCTGACCACCTCGCAAGCTTGCCCTTTCCTCCCTCCTGGGATGCGGCCATCTCCTCTGTGATCCTGGGGCTGTGGGAAGGAGCGGCAGGAAGGCTGCTGGGGGACCCGGGGACGGCCGCCCTCTGCCTTCCTGCTTCGCTGTTCACTTTCCCTTTTCCGTTCTGGACGCGTGTCAGCCCTGCACCCAGCGTGGGAATTTGCAGAGCTGGCGGTCTGGCTGTCCTGTCCTCGCTGTGGACACGGATGCCCACGCGGTTGCTAGGGGTGGGCGTGTTGTTCTGCGGTGACCCCTCATCCCCTAGGTGTCTCCGGACAGTGGAGTCACCCCAGACTTGGATGCTGCTGTGCCGGGCACGTTTGCACACTCATGCACACTCGTGCACACTCGTGCACCGGACCAGCGTGCTGTCCACCCAGGCGAGCTCACCCACGTCACAGCCTCACATACACGTGCACGGTTGATGCCTGTGCTCACGCTCACAAGGACGCACGCGTGTGCACACAATCACACGTGCACACACGTGGGTGGTCTCACATGTGCTGACGCGCTCACCCTCAGACATATGCCCACACCCATGTGCTCATGAACACACGGGCTCACATACGTATGCACTGTACACGCGCTCACGCTCACGTGCACACGTGTGCACCGTGTGCCTGCTCGCTCACGTGTGTGTGCAGTGCTCACACCTGTGTGAGTGCCTGCACGCCCGCCTGCTCCCGTGCACGGGTCTGCTCACGCCTGCAGCTGCGGCCCACGGCACCCACGCTGGGCACGCTCCTCCTCTGTGCGGCCCTGCCTTCCAGCGCAGGCCTGCGGTGGGTGCGCGGCCAAGGGGGAGCCCTGCCTTGGACTCCCGGGGCCTCGGGGCGGGCACTGGCGTGGCTCTTCCTTGGGCGCTAGGAGCCGGAGTGACTCCCTCCCTGCAGCAAGGGTCTGGGCGGGGGGAGGTGCGGGTGGGGGCTTGGGGTCCAGGCCTCCAGCTGCCGGCTAGCATTGGGTCGAAGGCCGGCGGGTCTGGTAGCAGAACAGGGACAGAGGGACCAAGTGGGAGGGACCCGGGGCTCCCAGGGAAGTGGCCTCCATCCTGTAGCCGCCCAGGAGGTTCTACCAGCACCTCGGGTGAGGTTTAGGAGATGCTGCCCGGTGGCGTGGTGGATGAGGTGAGGGCCGCCCTGAGCCACGGTGCTCATCTCGCTGCCCTGCGGGGGGCCTGGGCACAGTGTCGTCCTCACCGTCACCCCCTTCATCTGGGCTTTCCCCCACCCAGCATTGTTTGAACCCCTAGATGCCGCCAATGATGGGGGACCGAGGTGCTCTGCGCCGGGTCCAGCGCCGACTCTGCCTGGTGCGGGCCTCCCAGGCCGGTTGCTGGAGGAGCGCTGGGGGCACGGGTATCCTCGTGGGGTTCTGGCCTGCTGTACGTGCCCCGGCCGCCCTGGAGAGTTTCCTGGGCACCGGCCTGGGGAGCCCACACCCTGTCTCTGCTGGCCTGGTGGCTTCGGCCACGGGCAGGACGGTGCCTGCTGCCGGTGCCCCCGCTTCCTGTGCCGAGCCTGGAGGCTGGAGCCAGCTGGGTCGGACTGGTCGGCTGTGTTCGATCTGGCCCGAGGTTTCCGTGAGCCAGGCGCGCACGGGGAGCTCACGTGGCGGTTTTATTGGGCCCCGCGCATCCACCACGTGTCTCGGTGGTGGGCTGATGCCCAGTTACAGCGGAGGGGCTGTGGCCCAGACAGGAGGAGAGCTGCTTCCCAGAGAGGCCCCTCGCAGGCTCCATCCTGCAAATTCTGTGTTGGGTGCAGGGAGGGGCTGAGGTCCCCAGGCCTGATCAGGATGTGAGCTCAGCCCCAGCCAGCAGACAGGCGTGCCCCTCCTCTGGGGATGCCGTGGGGGGCTGACGCAGGGATGGGGCTCCCCTGCTCCTGGGCCCAGCCCTCGCTGCCGGGAGTGGATGGGAGCCAGAGGCTGCGGTGCAGGAAGTCCCCAGGGGGCCGTGCAGCTGGGACAAACCACGAGAGAGCAGGCTCCCAGGCCAGGAGCTTTGTCTTGGGTCTGAGTTGGTCCCTCCCGCCCTGGCCTGTTCGAGCTATAGGACGAATGTGGGGTCTCTGGGCCGCTTGGGCAGAGGTGCCCAGGGACAGGGCTCATTTGCAGTGCTGGCCTCCAGAAGGCTGGCGTTTGTGCCCCACGCACATTTGGTGACCCTGGCCGTGTGTTCAGAGCCTGCAGGGGGGTGGCCTGGTAGACCAGGAGAAACTTGTCCGCCCGGATCACACCTGTCCCGCCTGAAGCCACTCAGCTGTCCAGCCCGTAGCTACTTGGGGAAGAGAAGAGGAGGGGCCGCGGGCTCAGTCGCGTGGCAGTTCGAGGACAGCCCAGCCCTTGTAGAGGAGTGGAGCCCCGTTGCCACGGTTAGCCCGTCCCAGGACAGGGGCCACCCCCGCTGCCTGCAACAGGGTTCACCTGAGGTCCCACCAAGCGCAGGTGTTTCTTGCCCCCCACCGTAAGAGAGGGGCGGCTGGCATTAAGATGCCACAGATGCCCAGGGGTGCCTGGGGGCTCATTCGGTCGAGTGTCCAACTCTTGCTTTTGGCTCAGGTCATCTCATGGGTCGTGAGATGGAGCCCTGTGTCGGGCTCCATGCTCAGTGGGGCCTCTGCTTGAGAGTCTCCCTCTGTCCCTCCCCCCTTCCATGTGCGTGCATGCACGCACTCATGCGCTCTCTTTCTCAAATAGAAAAATCTTTAAAAAGAAGGAAGGAAGGAAGGAAGGAAGGCAGGCAGGAAGGGAAGAAAGGAAGAAAAAGAAAGAGAAAGAAAGAGAAAAAGGAAGGAAGGAAAGGAAGGAAGGAAGAAAAGAAAGAGAAAGAGGAAGGAAGGAAGAAAGAAAAGAAAGAAAGAAAAAAAGAAAAAGGAAGGAAGGAAGGGTGGGTCTCCAGACATGCTGCCCTTGCCCTGGGGACTGCGCTCCCCAAATCCACCATCCTGCAGACTGGACACCCCCCGGGGCCCTGCCAGCCTTTGGTGCTGAGGATATGGGTGGACCCACCCTGTGTCACCCCAAGGCAAAGACCTGGTCTGGGGAAGCTGGGACGCTTGGTGAACGGTCACTGTCCCTGCACGTCCAGCCCCATTCTGCACACTAGGGAGGGTGGCGTTCCTTCTTCTCTGTTCAGATCATGGGCGAGGAGACCCGTCGGCTCTGAAAGCGGGCTGCCGTGGGTGGTGTGTCTGGCTTCAGGCTCAGGCAGGGCGTGGGAGACACTGGGCAGCATGAAGGTCGCTGAGAACGTTGTATTCCGTGTGTGCAAGTCGCCTGTCGTGGGGCTTAACCTGAGTTTCTAGCCCACTGATACGTATCAGACAGAACTTGAACACGTATGTGCAGGCCTTGCCCGCTAAAGCATCTGGGCCGTGGGGAGCCAGCAGGGGTTTGGGGCAGGGGGAGCCGTGTGCACAGTAGTTCCTGGGCGGGGGGGCGCTTCTCCAGCCCCGTGGGACTCCCCCGGCTCGGGCCTTCCCTCTGCTTGCTTGGCCCTCGGAGAACACGGCTGCCCATGGCAGCCAACCCTGTGGGCCCCACCGGCCCAGGTCACCTGCGCCTGCCCTGGCATTTCTCACTCTCGAGGGTCCTGTGGCTGCGGGCCTGGCCAAGCTGACAGCCTGAGGGACGGTCCCCAGCAGACCCCCTGCCACGGCCCCGGAACCTAGTAGGTATTTGAAAAAATCCACTAATGTGAAGTAGAAAACACATTTGTTACTTGGAAATCTCTAAATTGTCTGCAAGGCGTCCGTCCAGCCTTCATTCACAGCCATGTGTCAAGTTCACGGTTTTTGTTGCACGTTTCTGACCCGGTCCTTCTTCCTGGCTGCCTGGTCCTTCTTCCCGCACGGGGTCGCCTGGGTCTAGGGGAGGGTGTCAGACACGCGGATTTGAAAGCCAGGCCGGCTCCCGAGCTCTGTCTGCCCAGGTGTGAGTTCTTCAGCACTTGCTTGGGCCGTGTCTTTCCTCGGCCACTGGCGGGGGATCTTAGGGTCCTTGTCTGCTGTCTGTGCTGCCCCTCGGAGGGGCGGTGGGAGGGGGGCTGTGCTCTGCCGCTCGAGGCAACCCCCCTGCCTGACACGGGGGAGGTGGGTCCGTGTCGTGGAGCCCGGCCACCAGGGGGGTCATGCAGGGGAGGCGCCCACTCCCTTGCCCGTCACCGGGGGCCTCTGTGGCCCCGCATGCCCCCCAAGCAGGCCCTGCTCCCCAGGCTTCCCCGTGCGGCTCCCCGGGAGTGCCCCCTCCGGTGCGGGGCACAGCTTCACGCGTCTTTCTTCCCGGTTTTCATTTCTGTGGCTGTGCTGCCCCGTGCATGCTTCCCTCGGGACACGCCAGCTCCGTCCTCACCCCGCGGCCTGCCCGCGCCTGGCTGTGCCGTGTGGTGCGTTCTGGTGTTCACTCGTTCGACGGCACTCGTGGAGTGCCTTCGAGGAGTCCGCGCGGCGGCGGGGCCTGGGGGTGCGGTGGGTGGTGGTCCGCACGGGGCTGGCGCCCTCTCTGAGGGAGGCCGTGGCCGCGGTGGACACAGTGCCATGCCGCGGGCACGGCTGTGTCACATCTGGGGGAGACACAGGCTGTCCCGGCGGGTGGCAGCCCAGAGCGTCCCCGAGGTCTGCGGGCGGGTGCGGGGCCTTGTGCTCAGTGCACGAGATCACAGCGGCTGCGGGGCGGACAGAGTGGGGGAGCGGGGCGAGCGGTGACGGTGGCCTTCACCAGCCCCGCGGCGCTGGGAGTGGAGGGGGACGGTGGGCTGCACATTCCCTGGAGGTAGGTTCCGGGCCCTTGGCGTCGGGGACGCTGACGCTGTCTGCGTCCCGGGTCGGCCCCTCTGCCAAGCTTCCCTGCGTGGGCTTCAGGGTCACCGTGTGCGTCCTCCCCACACCCCTGCGGCGCCCTTTCATCCCCAGCCCCCCACTCCTGCCCCATTTCAGACACATCCTCGGGCTGCAGGTGTGGGGCTGGAGGGAGGAGGCTGTGAGGTCTGAGTTCACCTGCAGGGGGGCCGGGACGGGGGGGGGGGCGCTCCCTCCAACACTGGGGACAGCGGCCACGGTTATGGGCCAGAGAGGAGGAAGAAGCCTTCCACAGGCGCCCTCCTGACCCCAGACTCTAAGTAGAGGATCCTGGGGCCTGGTCCCTGCTCACTGGCTGTGTGGCCTGGGGCCACATGCTGCCTGTCTCTGAGCCTCAGCTACCTTATCAAGCACAGCGTCCAGCCCAGAGGGCTGCTTGGACCCATGTGCCTGGCTGACAGCCCTCCCTCAGGCCTCCCGCCTTCTGGAGTTTCTCTCCCTGCTCCTGGTGGGGGTGCCCTCAGGGACCCATGAAGTCACTGAGCCCACGGCTCACACCAGGCTCCCGGAGGCTTTCGGGGGTAGGTCACTGTGCAGAGCATCCACTCACCCAGTGAACACCCCTGAACCTTCCGGACTCAGGGCCAGGCTGCTGGGGTCCCGGGGTGGGGGCGCAGCCCACCCGCCTTGGCTGTGCCCTCCTGGGCATAGGGTTATGATGGGAGGGTGGCTGCAGGGCTGGGAAATCAGTGCTGGGGTACCCGGTCCAGCCTGGGTTGGCATACTCGCTGTGGCGGGGCCGGCAGGCAGTTTGGGACTGTCGGGCCCTCGGGGGCCGCCTGCCAAGCCTCACAGACCTGCCCTTCCCTGCCCACAGCCCCCACCTCTCCAGCCGGCTGCTTATTCCCCCACACACTAGTGCTGGGACGGGAGGATGGGGCTCATTGGCACCCCACGCCACGGGTGCGCAGCCTCCTGGGCCCAGTGGGGTGGGGTGTGGGGAGAGGGTCTGGGAGCAAGGGTCTCCTTAGAGAGGGAGGAGGGGGCCGGGGCCAGCCCCTCCCAGCCCTGAAGCCTCCCTCCGTCCCTCCTACCTGGGCTCTGCTGGCCTGCATGGGCATTGCCCCTCCTAGGGGCTGACCAGCCTGGTGGTTGGCACCCTTGGGCCGTGAGCAGGAGGGGCGGGGTCCTCAGCAGGGGGCTCTCCCTGCTGCCCCTCCCTCCCCACCTCCTCGAGAAAATGGGGGAGGCCTCAGGCTCTGGTGGCGGCGCCAGTGTGTGACCCAGGACAGAGTAGAGCTGGGACCCGTGATCTGACGGCAGGGTCGGGGTTGCCGGCCTGGGAGACGACCACCCCCCCACCCAGGGTTCGGGGCTCAGCTCTCAAGGTGCAGTCCGGGCTTTTGTGGGAGGAGGGCTTTCCTATCTGTGGTGAGGGTCTGGGTCCTGCCCAGCCCGAGGCTTTGCCTCCTGGGGGACATGGGAGAGGGTCCCCAAGGACGCTGTGTCCTGGTGGGGGGGCTGGGGCTGCCCCTGGGTTGCTGCCCCTCCTCACACGCCTTCTCTCCTCTCTCCATAGCCCAGTGCAGCGCTGGCCTCTGTTTTAACGGCGGCCACTGCGTGCCTGGCTCAGCCCAGCTATGCTACTGTCCCCGAGGCTTCCAGGGTCCCCGATGTCAGTACGGTGAGTGGATGGACGGGCATTCTCGCAGCCCTCAGCCTGCTCCCTGGGGCTCGTCCGAGGTTGTTGCGGGGTGGGGGGGCGGCCCAGAGACTCCCTCCACAGAGACCTCTGCTCCCCATCCTCTCAGAGCCCACCCTGTCCAGTCGCGGCCTCCAGAGAGATGGGCAGGGATGGGCCGGGTTGCTGGGCGGCTGGGAAGCGGCCGGTCCCGGGGTCTCCAAGCAGCATTCCTGCCTTGCCGGAGCCCCTTGTGTCCCTCATGTGGAAAGACGGGGGGCGTGCAGGGTCCTACTGGAGGCGATTGGTTCGGTGAAACTTGGCACATCTGTGAACTGATAGATCATGAAAACTGAGCTACGCTACGCGCCCTTGACCAACAGAAACTCAACCGAGTGAATTTTCGAGAGCTCATTGGCTTTATTAACCGATGCCTGAATCAGGCAGAATGCCATCTAGCAGAAAGGAAAGGTTTCTCAAGGGAGGAGAAAGGAAATTATCAGCCAGGCACGGCGGCCCTCCTCAGGGACGTTTCCTAGAGCCGACGGGGGCTGCTCCTGGGCTGGGGGCTTGGCTTGCTGACGTGGGGCCTTAACCTAAGTCCTGCCGTGTTGGGGGCCTGTGGTCTTCTTTCCGGCGGTGTGCCGTGGGGACAGTGTTGGCTGGGTGCTGGGCGGCGGGTCAGGCTTAGAGTGGGCGTGGTGGCGGTGGAGTTTTTGTAAAGAAAAGTGCACACAAGCACAAGAAAAATCGTCAGAAGACCCCCCACCCCCCACCCCAGACGTTCCTCCTAAGTTCTTTGTGACGGGAAGGCGTGAGCATTTCTGTGGGGTTTCCTGCTTTGTCCAGAGTTTTCTTCGTGGAACAGGGAGCTCTCAGGGTCCTGTTGGAACGGGCGCAGAGCCACGGCCACCCAGTGAAATGAAATACTCCCAGACGGTTTCCGGTGCTTTGAACTTGCTCCTAGCGAGCAGCTGGGGGCTTCTTCCAGGTGGATGCCAGGACGGACGTCCTGCGCCATGCCCCAGTGCCTCGGAACCCAGCAGGCAACCGGGAAGGGGGCGGGCGTCAGTAAATTGTGGGGAACAGGAGGCCCCTGTGTGTTCACACGTGGTGGCCCCCTGCCTCCAGCATAGGCCGAGGGCAGGGGTCCTGGGGGGGCTGGGTCCCCGAGTTCTGAGACAGGTGCTAGCAGCTGGGGTGCTGATGATTGGAGAAGCTGGCCAGGCGGCTCTGGTTGCTTACTCAATGCCCTCTGTTAGCCAGAAAGTTCTCGATCCTGCTGCTTCACGGGCTCTGTGGGCTGGGGGGGGACCGATGCCGGCGCCATGGAGTGAGGCCTGCTGTCGAGAGCCCTCCAGGTGCTGGGGGTGCCCTGCCCCATGCCCTGGTGCCTCAGCCAGACCTCCTGAATTTAGGACCCTGAGCCCCTCGGTGGGCTGGCCAGATGTGACCCCCCCCCAGGCAGGCTGGGATCCAGGCTGGGTCTAGGCCCGGACGGAGGGGGCCAGTTGTCACACGTCGGCTCTTCTCGGTCTGGTGGGTGTTATGGCCACGGTGGAAGTGGGGAAATGCTTTGAGGACCTTCTGTCTCATTCAGCCAACCTTAGTGAACTGCGTGCTGCTCGGGGTGAGTTTCGTTCAGGTCCTGGAGGCAAGCTCCCTTTGGGGATGTTGCCGGGACAGGGCTGTGGCTGATAGTCGGCAGCATAGAGGCTGCTGTGGTCCCTGCTGCTGGGGGAGGGCCGTGAGGAGGTGACCCTGGAGCGGGGCCTGTCTTTGGTCACATCCTCCAGGAAGCAGCTGGGGACGCCTGCCCTAGCCCAGCTCCCCGGCCTCTGCCCCCTGTCAGCCATCGGCCGCCCCTCCGCTCCTGGCCTGCCTCTGTCCGAGGGCCCAACTCTGAGCCTCCCGGGCTGGTGCTCCCTCTGGCATGAGCAGCCTCCCGCACCCCGAGACCCTGACGCTTGGCCTCCTGGGTATCGGGGGGCTCGAGGGCCGCAGGGGCACAGTAGGGAGGGAGCTCAGCACGGGGGGAGCTCAGCATCCAGCGAGTGGCCCTGTGTCCATGGGAGGGGGCCTGTCTGGCCCAGTTCTAGGGTCCCAGGGCCACCCCTGTGGGGTCTCTGGGTGGGGTGGGAGCAGTGTGCACGTGCTCTGCCCTCTAGCTTCATGGGCCTGGGCTCCAGATGTGGCTTTGCCTCCAGAGCAGCCCCTGCTCTCCACAGTGATAGTGGGGGTGGCCTCTTGGGGCCTGGAGGCTGGCCTGCTCCACCTCGGTGTACCCTGTGTTCGCTGGGCGGAAGAGGACCCTGGGGTCAGGGAGGTCAGCAGCTGCTTACCACTCAGCAGAGCTGGGGCTGGAAGTGCGTGCTGTCCTTCCACCGTCTCCCAGTGCAGTGCCAGACCTCAGTGGGGCCCCATCAAGACCTGTTTCGGAGAGAGAGGGGCAGATCCTGTGGTCCCCACCTTGCCCTGACTCTGCACCTGGGGACCTGGGCTTGTGACCAGCCTCGGCCCTCTGGGATAGGTGGGCTTTCTGCTGCGGATGTGGCCTTCAGGAAGTGGTAGATCAAGCCGGAGGGAGGCTGTTGGGCTTCCTCCTGAGGCACTGTCTCCTAGAAGAAAGGCTGGCTGTGCGGGGTGGGGTGTGCGGGCTGGGCGTGCACGACGGCATGCGGGCTAGACAGACGGGTGGGTGTGCAGGGCGGGTGTGCAGGGCGGGTGTGCAGGGTGGGTGTGCAGGGCGGGTGTGCAGGGCCGGGTGTGCAGGGCCGCGTGTGCAGAGGTGGGTGTGCAGGGCCGGGTGTGCAGGGTGGGTGTGCAGGGCCGGGTGTGCAGGGCTGCGTGTGCAGGGGTGGGTGTGCAGGG
>NW_022589705.1:98853086-98900920 GCF_004348235.1 Phoca vitulina
GTGCAGGGCCGCGTGTGCAGGGCCGCGTGTGCAGGGGTGGGTGTGCAGGGTGGGTGTGCAGGGCCGCGTGTGCAGGGCCGCGTGTGCAGGGGTGGGTGTGCAAGGTGGGTGTGCAGGGCGGGTGTGCAGGGCCGCGTGTGCAGGGGTGGGTGTGCAGGGCCGGGTGTGCAGGGCGGGTGTGCAGGGCCGGGTGTGCAGGGCTGCGTGTGCAGGGCCGCGTGTGCAGGGCTGGGTGTGAAGGGTGGGTGTGCAGGGCGGGTGTGCAGGGCCGGGTGTGCAGGGGTGGGTGTGCAGGGGTGGGTGTGCAGGGGGCGGGTGTGAGGGCTGGGTGTGCAGGGTGGGTGTGCAGGGCCGCGTGTGCAGGGGTGGGTGTGCAGGGCCGGCTGTGCAGGGTGGGTGTGCAGGGCCGGGTGTGCAGGGCCGCGTGTGCAGGGGTGGGTGTGCAGGGCGGGTGTGCAGGGCCGGGTGTGCAGGGCTGCGTGTGCAGGGCCGCGTGTGCAGGGGTGGGTGTGCAGGGGGCGGGTGTGAGGCCTGGGTGTCCCCAGCTGCTTGCAGGGGCGCCCCTGCCTGTGCTCCCGCCCGCACCCCGCCCGCACCCCCTTCCAGTCTCTCCCTCCATCTGGGTCTGCATGAGGCGGACCTGAGCTTCAGCACAGTTGGGAATATTTAACTAACCCCCCAATTATAATTGATTCCAGTTTTGAAAATAAAAGCCATATTTTTTTCTGGTTCCCCCAAATTCTTTCATTTGAATCAAAGAGTGGGGGGGAGGGAGGCACCCCGCTGGGTTGATTGTGGAGTGCAGAGGGGAAGGGGGCCCCTAGGAAGGGCCCCTCCCCCACTGCCCCCTCCCCGGGGCTGTGGCGTCGGGGGGCCCAGTGGCTTAGCCCTTTGCCCCCCCTGCACCGCCCCCACCCCCCTCCAGGAAGGCGGAAGGCAGGGACACAAGAGGGCCTGTGGTGGCAGAGCCCAGGGTGGGGGCCCGAGTGTGCGGGGCTGGGCCCCGGGCACCCACAGCAGAGCGCCCCTCAGCGCGGCCACGGCCAGCTTCCGTGTCCTGTAGGTGTGACCCTGGGCAGCGTCTGGAGCCCCGTCACTCCGTGTGTTAGGTGGGCAGGGAGAGCGGTTTTGTGCGGGTCCCAGGTGTCCGCACAGGTGAGGCTCAGCGCCCCGGTGGAAGAAGGGTGGGGGTTGGCAGCGCCGCTCTCCCCAGAGGCCCGGGCTGCTGGGCATGCGGGCATAAGGGTGGATGGCCCGGTGGCTGGGGACTGTCCCTGGCTCTTGGGGTAACTGCACGCACAGCATGCCTGAGCTTCCGTGGGGCGCAGCTCACACGTGGCCCCGCCCTCCGGTGGCCTGGGGTGGGGACACCCCCAGGGCGAATGGCCCCCCGCCCTGTGGGTCGGCACAATCAGTCAGTGGAGGAGGGCCGTGTACCGCGGGGACCCCTTGTCCCTGGTTGGGCTCCAGGGGTCCTGTCCATCCACCAGGAATGGTTTGCACCCGCAGAAAATACAGAAAATCACAGTGTGTGTGCTCCTGAGTGAGCATGGGCAGATGCCCCCACCCCCGTACCTGCTGGGGACACGCGTACTTCCTGGCCGCAGGCACGGCGTCTTTAAGGCAAAAACAGGCCGGAGACACGGCCCCTTAGGAGCGTGCCGTCTCTCACCATAGCTGGCCTTTACACTGTGCGTCATGACGGAGCCCCAGTCATGTCCTGGGACTTGACCGCACCTGACCTCGCGGGACAGAAGCAGACGGAGAACGCAGGCCTGGGTTGTCTCTGGGTACCTTCTCGGTCCAAGAAACTTTGGCTTTGGTTTCCCTCTGGGCCTCAGTTTCCTCAGCTGTAAAATGGGTGGGTTGGGAAGGTCTCTGAGGCAGTTCTGGGACTCGGACTCTCGAGTCCAGCTGGGCAGAGAGCTGGGGGCCTGAGGGCTTCCTGGAGGAGGTGGGCCTGCGGGCTGGGGAAGGTTTGGGGAGTGCAGGCTGTTCAGGGTGGGCTTTCCGGATGAAAGAGAGGCTAGAGCAGAGCAGCAGAGAGGAGAGAGTGAGTCAGCTTGGGTGGAGGGCCTGGGTGGGGACCGCAGCAGGGTCAGCCTGGGCCTCGGCCCCCCTCTCTGGGTCGGTGGAAGACCTGAAGCCTGGACGGCTGCCTTGGGGCTGGCTGGCCTGGCCTGGCGGGTGCCGGGGGACCCAGTGTGACCTGCCCAGCAGGGACAGACGTCAGCGGTCCCGCCTGGAGCCTCGGTGCCCCGATGGGTCCTGCTCTGAGCAGGAAGCCGGCGGGTTGGGGGCCCTGGGAAGCAGAGCAGTAGAAGCGGGCTGCGGCCCTGAGGGCGAGGGGGGAGGAGGCAGGCCCCACCATCAGAACCCCTGGCCCTGGCCCAAGGGCGGCTCTGTTTCTAAACTGGGTTGATGGATCGGTGGAGAGGAGGCAGGCCCTCCCAGGCCCCCTTCAGGGCTGCCCGCTGTGCCTGAGGGTGGGAGTCTGACCCCTGGCCCGAGGTCCAGACACCACCAGAGGCTGCTCCTGGCCAGCCGCTGTGACCAGGCCCGGGAGCGGCTGCCGCTGTTCTGGGAGCCTGGGCCCCCTCGAGGGGTGGGCGGGGGCGGGGAACACAGCCAGCGCCGGCCGCCCCTGAGGGGCTGGGGGCACGGCCCGCCGAGGCCAGGTTCCAGCTGCGCTGGGGTCGTGCGGTGCCGAAGCCGGCAGCCACAGCGGCCCGAGCCTGGCCTGAGTCCTTCAGGGGCAGCTCAGCCAAGGTCCCGGGGGTGTGGTCTCGGGTTGACCCGGCCCCGCCTGCCTCTGACCTTGATCCTGGGCAGCGGTTCCAAGTTCCCCGCGCCCTTCCCTGTACCGGCGCGGGGTGCTGGCAGGGCCGTTTGAGAGTCCCACGGGTCGTCAGCAGCAGGGTGCTTTCTGACCCCCGGGGCTGGGGGCATCCCCGTGAGCACCCGGCACCTGTCCCCTAGGCTGGGGACGCACCCCCTTGGCTTCCCTGGGAGGCTGCCCTCCAGGTCCAGCCTTTGAGGCGCTGGGTCCACTTTCTGGGCAGTCAGAAAAGCCAACCACACAGTGGCCTGCTGTGCGTGGCTCTCCTCTGCCCGGTGGCCCGCGTGCTCCGTGTCCCGCCCGAGGGCTTTGTCTCCATGTACAACTTTAGCTGCACGGAGCACTGCCTTCGAAGACAGTTCCCGAAGCCTCCAGAGCCTTGCTTTCCTGCAGGAGGGGGCAGTGGGGTGTCTGCCTGGCCTGGGGGCCGCCTCGGCCCTTGGGAGGGCAAGGCCTGGGGGTCAGATCCTGCTGCCCTTGGCAGTCGGCTGGGCCAGGGGTGGCCGCTGCAGGTCCGTCCTGCACTTGGGCCGGGCACCCGAGGTCAGCCGAGACTGGCCACACGCAGAATCCGAGCCGCTCTTTCAAAGTGGCTGACTCTGGGAGAGGCATTTGTGTTCACACAGTGAATCGCTTAACTTCCAGGTCTGACCTCCCCCCACAACCAGCCACAAAGGCGCCTCTGTGTTTTGGGATGACTGTGGCCTCCAGGCCTGCCTCATGCTCTGTGGGACTGTGGGCCTCTCCCAGGACTGACTCCAGAGTTGGGGGGGATCTTTTTATGGTATAATTATAGGCAGGAGGACCAAGGGGCAGACCCTTCTGGGAGTGGGGGATCTGTGAGCCTGCCCCGTGTGCTCATTTGGTGAGTGGGCGGCTCAAAGGCCCCTGCCCACGTGGGGCCTACTGTCCAGGCAGGATTGAGGCTCAGATTTAGAGGACAAGGCCTCCGTGCCTCCTGTCCCCAGGCTAGAGGCCCCGCCCCATCCTCCTGGGTGGCCTCCTGAAAGGACGCTGTGAATCTGTCCTTCGCCTGCCTCAGCCACATTGTCCTGTCCCCGCCTCCCCAAAGTTGACCCAGACTCTTCTGTGAAGTGCTCTTCCCTGGACTACAAGGGTGGTCCTGGGGTGTACCCTGGGCAGGCTGGGTGCTTGTCCCATTTTATAGATGGAGACACTGAACCCAGGCCATTCCTGACTTGCTGGGGTCGGTGGGGGCTCAGTGTTGGCCGACAGCCTCTTGGACCCACCAGCGTGGGGCCGGATGCTTGTGGGGCCCCACTGGCGGGGGTGAGGGAGCCTGGGTGGTGTCTGGGGGGTCTGTCGGCACAGTACCCCGTGTGGGTCCCCAGGCTGGCGTTACCTTGGGACGGACAGGCTCCGGCGCAGGAACTCCCTCTGCTGTGTTTGGGGCCAAGGGGCCTCTCCTGGGCTTTGGCAGACTTTCCTGGGAGCCCGCTGGGCTGAGTGGAGCCAGCAGCTGCCCAGTGTTCCAAGAAGCAGCAGAGCCTGATTTTACAGCACCCAGCTGGCCATGGTTGATGGCTCGGCCACGCAGAGTGGGGACAGGCTGCCTGGCCCCAGGCCCTTAGGGACCTGTGCTCTGCACAGAGGCTGCCCCTTGCCCTCCTGCGCCCTTCAGACCTCGCTGCCTCAGGCTCTCTCCGCCAGTGGAGGGCCTCCGCAGTGGCTGTCTGCCCGGGAGCGCTCCTGGCCTGCCTGGTGGGCCCAGGTGGGTGCCCGAAGGATAGGTATCCGGGTCAGCAGAGGTAGCTGGATGGGGCGGGGGCGCTAGTGCAGTGTGTGTGGGGGGGTCCCTGCACTTGGGGAGCTCTCAGCCCAGATGTGGGAGAGACCGTCACAGCACACGCGAGGACCTGCATCTGTGGAAGGAAGTTATTTGGGAAGCCGTGGAGGTCCTCCCTCTACCCGCGTGTGGACCCGTCATGCTGGCCAGGCTGCCTCCCAGATGAGGTCCCCACTGTGCTGGGCCCCCTTCTCACTGACCCAGAAGTCTGCCCCTGGGGGGGCCTCTGTGGCTGGCGCTCACCCCTCACACGCAGCGCCTGGCCGTTGGAGCACTTCATGAGTCAATAAAATGAAGCCAGCTGCTGAGCTGTCGGAGGCGACTCCAGGGTCTCAATTCCTGGAGAATTCCTGCCTGGGCTGGTCCTGTGCTCAGGAGCCCGTTCTGGGCCTGGCTCTGCCTCCTTAGTGTCTGGGCCCCTCCCGCGGGCCACATCGCTGGCTCCCAGCCCGGCGGTGCCCTGACACCTGCAGAGGGAGGCCCGAGGCGCCTGGCAGAGCAGCTCTGGGCGAGCCCCGGACCCCTGGCTTCTTTCTAGGCTCTCGGAGGGTGCCTCGGCCTGTGTCCTCTCCACCCCACCAAGCACGGGCCGCCCCGAGCCCTAGCTGTTCCAGGCGCAAATTCTAGGAAACGTGCCGATAGCCTGTTTTCGGGATTCCTGGGGCTCGTGCCTGGCTCCCTATCTGGGCAGGATAATTAACGAGGGGTCTGCGCGCAGGGACCTGGCATCGGCAACCCGAATCTGCTCTCGGGTCCTGGCGGCTCCAGGCATTCCAGAGCAGGGCCTGGTCCTCTGCGCCCGGGTTGAAATGGGGCCTGGGCAGCATCACGTGGAGCCAGGCCAGCTGATAACAGGGCAGTTACTTCAGGAGGAGGAGGCAGTGGCCAGGGGTGCCGACAGCCAGCGAAGCGGGCCTCCAACCAGCGCTGGCTGCCCGGGAGCTGCTGCCCAGCTCAGTGTCTGCAGGGAGCCGGGGGTGCCAGGGAGGTCACCCCACCTCTTGGGGTCAGGGCAAGAGGAACCTGCGGATTAGCCTTCCACTGTGGGGTCCCCCACAGCTGGCCCTGTGGTCAGAGTTCTCAGGAGGGAGGAGGCCACATCCCCACCGAGCAGAGCTCGTCTTGAGGCCAGAACAGAGCACAAGCCAGTCCGAATAGGACGGGGTGCAGGCATCCCACACATGGGATGGTGGATGTGGCCACCCTCACTTGCGGACTCTCGACCCTAAGCAAACCACAGTGGGTATTGCATGCATGGACCTGTGAACCCCGGGCCAAGAACCCAGATGGTCTTGTGGCCGCTCGGTTTAACTGGGTAATTTGGAAGATTATTGGACACTGGACACCTGGGTGCTTAGCCTTAGTTCCTAGCAGGGAGACTGTCCCTCGCCCAGCCTAGACTTGGTGCCTGCACAGACAGAAGGGGCGGGGGCTCCCGGTCCTGCCCTTCGTGCCCGGCCCTGATTGCCTGCCCTCCACTCTCCCAGCTCCCTGGGGCAGCCCAACGCCCCCTGGCATGGCCCTGGCTTTCCCACGGGCTGGCTTTGTGCACATTGTCTGTGGGCTCCCTTCCAAAGACGGGCATTGCCTTGTCTGCTCAGGGACAAGGACAGGCGAGTTTTGGCAGCAAAGCCATGATGTGACTTGTTCACCAGGAAAGGCACGCTGCACACCTCGTCCACCGAACATCGCCATCCTGCGTCCCCGTGTGTGCTCTGGCTGCGCCCTGGCCGGGGTGCGGGGCAGACGGGTCTGCCCAGTGCTGGCTGGGCTTGGAGGCCTGCTCTCCTGGGGACCCTGGATCCAGCACCTGGGATCCCAGGTTTGTCCTCCCGAAAGTCAGGGTGGCAGGGCTGGGAGCTGAGGTCTCCTGAGGACCTCCCTCAGGTGTTTGTGCACCACGGGGGCAGGTGCGCTGGGCTCGGCCGCAGAATTTTGGCTCCCTGTCCTCGTTTCCCCCACCTGCGGGACCACCATCACTTTAGGGTCTCTGTGTGTGTGCCCTGTGCCTGCCCGTTCACTGCCAGTCCTCTCGGGCTGCATTTGCCATCCTTCAGACTGAGGGTAGGGCAGGCTGGGATGGGAGGACTCAGGCTGGCTCTGGGCTGGGTCCAGGACCGATGCCACCTTCCAGGAGCGGCTGTCCTCTGAGGCCAGCATCTCTAGGCACTTCCAGGTTGACAAGGGCCCACTAGAGGGCTGGGACGGTGTCCTGGGGAGGAGGCTGCTGGTGCTGGCCCGGTACTCGGCGCTGGGCAAGGACCTTTCTCTCCAGCCCCTGTGGGGAGAGTGTGTCCATTGTGGGGCGCATCTGGAGCTCACATGGCCTGTCCCTGTTTTGAGCTGCGTGCGGGGTCACCTATGGGACTAGGGAGCTGGGGGGATGAGGTGCACTACTGGGCGCCCACCCCATCCTGTGGAGTCTTCTGACTTCGATGAGGCTCCCCACCCCACTTTGCAGGCGGGGTCCCCGAGGGGCAGTGTTCGGAGCCAGGTGGCTGTCCTCTGGTCTGCCCTGTCTTGGGGTGACCGGTGCAGGGCTGAGCGGGGCAGCCTGGCTGTCACCCAGCAGATGTGGACACAGAGTGGGTGTAGGCCACGCTGGCCACTCCTCACAGCCCCCTGGGCCGTCCCATCTTCTGTGTCCTGGGAACACACAGAGCTGGAGCCGTCTGGGTTCCAGTGTGAGGGGAAGGCGCCAAGGTTTCTGGCCCTTCTGTGGTTTCTGGCAAGAGGCTGCCCTGCCTCGGCCCAGCCGGCCCCGGGCTGTAGCCGCTGGACCCAGAGCTGTCAGGAAGAGCCTCACGTGTCCACCTGGGGAGCGTCAGGGGATCACGCAAGGAGGGTCTTGGGCAGTGTGGCCCCTCTGGCTTGGGGGCCCAGGACTGTTGGCATGCCCGGAGGCTGATACCTCCCCAGGCCCTTTGAAGCCGTGGACACCCCTGTTCCCTGTGGGGGTGGGCAGACGACAGGTGGAGGGCGTGGGGGTGGCGGGGCCCAGCCTGGAGGGCTGTCTTTGGGAGGGGCCTGAGCGCCTGCTCATCCTCGCGTGAACACGGTTTTGTCGCCTGTTTCTAAGCCCCAGCCAGGCAGGGGCAGGGGGCTGGCCCGGGAGGGGCTGCAGAACGCGGACAGAGTCCCCCACCCTGCTCCCACAGTGAGTGTGTAGGAGCTGAACCTGCCCATTTCCGAGGCCAGGCCCCAGGAGGGGAGAAGCTGGGTCCCGAGCCTGGTAGAGCTGGCTGTTTCCCCAGGTGGGTGGGGACCTGGTTTCCCCCCGATGCTGCGGGATGGTGCTTCTGCTGGGGAGGCTGCCCTGACCTGAGAACCCAGGGGTCAAACGTGGCTGATGGATACTGTCTGGCCCAAGCCCTCCTTTTCCAGACTGAACTGTGTTCTGAAGAGGAGGCAGGTCTGGCTGGCCCCTCCCAGTGTGCCCCCATATGGCAGGCCCCACGCCGGGTCCCCGTGGACCTCTCTGTGTGCTGTTTGAATGAATGAAGGACGCGGGTGATCCATAGCCAGCCTCACTTGCCCACCTGCTCACCACCTGTTCTCTTCCTTGGGACTCACTGGGGCAGGCAGCTCCCCCGGGATCCTGGAAAGCAGTGGAGGCCCTGAGGGTGGTGGGGGGGGGTCGGGTTCCCCGCAGGAAGGGGTTGCCCTGGGGGCTCCCAGGGCACAGGCCTGGTGGGACAGGAGGACAGGCAAGTGGTGCCCCCCGGGGCTTTACCCCATGCGGGGCAGATGTCCACCCGAGGCCAGGCTGTGTGTTCCCTGCCCTCCATGCTGACCTCTGCCCTCAGCCGGCACCGTGCTCTGCGGGTGGGGTGAGGAAGGCCCAGAGGCTGGGGGGGACATGGGGGCCCCTAGCAAATGGGGCCCTCAGCCCCGGGCCAGCCAGCAGTGCCCCCAGCATCCTCCAACCTTTCCAGAGCTTTCCCCGGGCAGCAGGAAGGCACGAGAGAGCAGCCTTGGGGAGGGGGAGGGCTCACAGACCCCCTCCCAGAAGGGCCAAGCCCGGTGCCCACCCTGCCTGCGCCGTTGGGGTGGGGCACCGGCGCCCCCTGGTGGCGGCAGGAGGCCAGAGCAGCCGCACCAGGCAGCCTGAGATTTCAGGTCACTGAACTTCGTGGCTGTTCATTTCCTCTGCCGCGGGGTGCCTGGCATCACCTGGTGTCCCTTCTGACAGCTGCTGAGGAAAGAGAGGATGAGACCCAGATGGGTCCTTGGGCGAGAAGGGAGGGGTGGCCTGGGAGTCCAGAGGGCAGACTGCCGGGGGTGAGGTAGTGATTCGGGAGCGCAGGTGTGGGGGACGAGCCAGGAGGAGGGCTGGAAGTGACCGGGGCTGCATCGGTGGGGATGGCGGGGGCTCTGAGGGCTTAAGTACACACCACAACGTGAGCGTGAGGACCTGGCAGGTCCAGGTGGGGACAGGGCCAGCACGGGGGCCCAGCCAGGCAGGGGCCGGGTTCCGGCGGGTCCGCTGGGACACCGCCAGGGGTAACTCAGCACTGGTTGCTTAGCACATGTTTGCGGAGCATGCACGGTCCCCAGGGCTGCTGGAGCTCGAAGTCGGGATGGTTGAGGGGCAGACTTGTGCTTTAGGGCCCGCCCGAGGCGCCAAGGCTGGAAGTCCAGGGAGCCGTCTGAGGTGGCTCATGCTGGGACGGCCAGTGGCCAGGGCAGAGAGATGGAGCCGGCAGGGTGCGGAGAGAAGGCCGACTGTGGGTACAGGCGAGGGGAGGGGCGCCGCGAGCCCAGCTCCGCGTGGGGTGTGAGGGAAAGCAGCAGCTCCCAGGCTCTGGTCTGAGGGGTGGGGGGCATAGTGGCCCCTTTCCTGAAATCGCGAAGACCAGGACCAGCACAGGCCAGAGGGCACGTGGAGCTTCCGTTTGGGCATCTGTGCCAGGAGGGGCAGGCGTGGCAGGGAGGTGCCCTCTGGCCTGAGGGTTTTGCCCAGGGCCCTGGGGGGTGGACACGTGCCTGGGCAGGGTGTGGACACTACAGGGCCCGAGGCTTCAGACGCCGAGATGGCCACATCAGCCTCTCCAGTCTGTGTTCCTATTCTAAGACCCAAACACGAGCCTCATTCCTGCTCCTGGAGGCATCTGGGGAGCCAGAGGAGGGCTCTTTGCAGAAAACAGAACTTGTACCCAAATCCCAGATGAAATAATCATCACCTTTCATCTCCCGTCTTCAGCAAGCGCTCTTCCAGCGAATATTTGTTGGCTTTCACCATGTGCCAGGTGCTGCTGGAGGGGGGGGCAGCCATCCCATCACCAGAGGAGTGATGCGGGTGCTGGAAGGAACACGTAACTGAGCCTAGCCTGGCCCCGAGCATGGAGCTCAACGCTGGGGCCTGTAGGGACTTGCCCTCGAGCGAGGTCTCCAGTGATCTACAGAGAGACAGTCGTGGGGCTGGGGGGCGGTGAGTATCTGCTGAGGGTTTGGGCAGATGGGACGGGCCACCTGCAGAGGTGCACGTGATGGGTGTGCACGCCTGGGGGTGCTGCCCACCATGCAGGGGCCCCGACTGGGCAGGGGGCTGAGCTGGCCGGCACAGCGGGAGGCCCCTGGGGAAGTGGCCCTTGTGTGGGCTGAAGAGTGTAGATGAGAGGTGGGCGGCGCAGAGGTCTCTGGGTGGACAGTGGGATGCTCCTCTGGAGAGCCTGGGGAGAACAGCCGGCTGGAGGGCAAGTCCTGAGGGGTCCAGTTCCTCCCCTCTGCTGTAGTGGCAGGTGCTGCCGGCCCGCCGGGGTCCGGGATGGGGCAGGCCTGGCTGAGGGGCTCCTGGTGGGCCAGGCACACAGCTGACCGGAGGCTCAAGAGCATCCAGCCCTAGGGTTGCACACCAGGGAGGCGTTGAGCATGGTGTCGGAGCCCAGCTCGGGGCTCTCCCTCCAGGGTGCCTGGGCTCCCAGCGAGGCCCCAGCCCCGTCTGGGTAGAATTCCAGGCTCTGTTTCAGGAAAGAATAGGGAGTTGCTGAGCCCCTGAGCCCTTCCTGATCTTGGCCTAGAAACCGAGCAAGATGCAAAGAGGGTGTCACATCCTGTTGTCCAGACCAGAGGGTGGACGCCTGGTGACAGGGCCTCTGAGGCCTCTGGGTTGCATGATTCTCAGGTCTCGACTATGCAGGGGATTAGCTTGGCTATGGGTAGACTGGTTGTGAGTCCGGAAATCAGGGTTCTTGGGACAGAGAGAGACCTGCACACACACACGTGCACAATGCAGACACACATGTGCACAGTGCACACACGTGTGCACAATGCAAGCATGCACGCACACAATGCACAATGCACATGTGCACACATGTGCACACATGTGCACACGCAAACACACACAACACAGGCATGTACAATACACACATGCACAATGCATGCACACACGTGCACAGGCAACCATGCACACATCTACAGTGCACAACGTGCACACACACGCACAATGCACAGACATGCACAGCACACATGCACACATGCACAATGCAGACACGCATGCACACACATGCACAACACACACGTGCACAATGCAGACACATGTACAATGCAGACACATGCACACACGCACAATGCACACACATGCATAGTGCACATTGCACACATACACAGCACACATGCACATATGTGCACGATGCAGACATGCACACACACATGCACACTACACATGTGCACAATGCACACACACGCACAATGCACACACATGCATAGTGCACATTGCACACATGCACAGCACACATGCACATATGTGCACAATGCAGACATGCGTGCACACACTACACGTGTGCGCAATGCACACACGTGCGCAGTGCACACATGCACAACATACGTAACGCGGACACAGGCACACACGCACATGCATGCACACACACGCTCACATTCACGCAGATAGAAGACCTGGCTCCGAGTGTGCACGGCGCAGCCCACACCTGCCCTTCCCGAGCCTCCTCCCTGCCATGGGTACAGCGCAGCTGCTGAAGCAGTGAGCCATCCCGAGAACTCGCTGACGGGGGGAGTGGAGACCTGGACATTTGGGGAACCAAGGAATGTTCTTGGCTCCCTTCTGGGCCTTTTACATTTTGTCTTGTTTTCTGGGAAACAAATGGAAAAAAAGCCCCATTCCCACATATTTGAAAGCTGATTTATATAAACAGACCAAACCCGATAACTTTCAGAGTAAACAGAGAAACTGTCTAACGTCAGGGAAGGCAGTCCTGCGTCCTGGGCTGATGGCAGGAGGTGGTGGAGCCCTTCTGGTCCTGCCCTGGGTCAGTCAGATTCCTTCAATGCCTTTAGTGGCACCTTCTTGTTAGTTGCCCGCTGGGGGCCTGCTTGAGAGCCTTCAGGGCCCCTCATCTCCAACTTTGCCCGAGCCCCTAGCCCATCTCGTACCTCAGCGGCCCTGTCTGGGCTGGCAGCTGAGAGCCTCCCCGCCCAGCCCTTGTGCCTCAACAGCCCCCCAAAGCTCCACTGGAAGCCGATTTTCCTTTTTCCACCACCTCCCGGCCAGAGCCAGTGGCAGCCTCTGCCTGGTGGGGCGGTGCCCACCTCCCCTTCCGAAGGTGGTCTCCTGCTGGGCAGGACCTCTTCCTTCATGGCACCCCCTGCTTGCCAGAGACAAGGGTGTGTCTGGCAGGTGCTCCGTGAAAACTTGCAGCCTCACTTGACCCCAGGCCACCTCTGTGCCTGGCCTTGGGGACACAGAGGGGCCAGGAGCTGAGCCCTGGAATCCTCTGGGAGAGGCCTGGAAGAGGGAGAACTCAGCACTCCACTCTTGACCTGTCCCTGTGACCTTCTCCCAGAGGGGACTGTCAGGTGACCCTGGAAATCCAGAGCAGGTGAGGCCTGTCTGACCGTTTCTAGGCGACCCATTCTTGGTTTCCATGGTTGCCCTGGCAACCACAGACGGGGAGGGGGTTGATGGGCCCTGGGAAGGACTCCCTTGAACCTGGGGAGCTTCCCTGCCTCCCAGGCTGTCCTCCTGGGAAACCACGTGGGCAGCTCTGTGTTCTTAGACGCCTACCACTGAGTGAAGCAAGCGTGTGTGAAAAGGCCACACTGGTTCCAACTACAGGACATTCTGGAAAAGGCAAATCCACAGAGACAGTGCAAAGATCGTGGCTGTCAGGGCTGGGGGAGGACAGATGGACAGGGGCAGCCCAGGCAATGTTTAGGGCAGTGAAGCCGCTCCGTGTGACACTCTTGTGGTGCATACATGTCCGTACACTTTTGTCAGACCCCAGAATGCCCGGCACCACACGTGAGGCTCGCGGGAGCTATGAGCACGCCATGTCAGTCCTGCCCACCGTGGGGATGGGTGCGGCACGCACAGATGGCGTGTTAGTGTGGGGGGCAGCCTGTGTTTGGGGAGAAGGCAGCCCGTGGAACTCTCTGTACTTCTGCTGAACCTTTCCATAAACCTCGAACTTCTCTAAAAAATAGAGTCTACTAATTCAGAACAAATGAAACAAGAACCCTGCCTTCTTAGCCTCAGGCCTGACCTTGCCCGACCCAGTCCGGAGAGTGTCTCCCTGGTCCTGGGATCGGGATTGGCCTCCTGGCTTTCCTTCTGTGTGTTTCTGTGCTTTCTTGGCCTATTGCTCAGTGTGCCGATGTTCAGGGACGGCTTGATGGTTCTGTTCCTCTGCCCAGTCCCCCTGCCGTCCCCCTGCCGTCCCCTTGCCGTCCCCCTGCTCAGAGCCATTGGTTTCTAATTGTCATTGTTACAAACAATTGTAACTTGATATTCAAATGGTCAGGTGTTGAGGTTCCTTGTGTGAATTTAATTCCATCTAGCACATGGTTTTGGACCTGCGGTTACCATGGCAACCCTGTAAAATGTGTGTGGTGTTTTCTGCCCCCAGGAGCTCACAAGGTCTCTTTGGACCCAGGGCCTGGAGTTCAGTCTGCAAACTGGGGAGCTGGTCACACACAGAAAGGTCCACGTGACCCATGGGCCCTTGAGCCACTCTGACCCTGGGAGCTCCTGGCGGGGGCGGGAGCGGGGAGGGGGCCCGAGGTGGAGCCACGGTGGCCCTTAGCCCAGCCAGAATCACGCAGTGCCCAGGTCAAGGAGGGCTGCTCCGATGGACAGGCTGAGCCCACCTCAAAGACCCCTGCCCTGGGCAGCGATGGGACAGGTTTTGAGATCCTCAGCCAGGGGCCAGGGTGGGTCTGCCTTTGGCTGCTGGCCCTGGACCCTGCCCCACCTGGTGCACGCCTCCCTGGAGCCAGGAAGCTCCGCCTTGGCCCTGGCCTGGGCGGGAATGTGGCCCGGGAGCAGCAGGGACAAGCCAAGGCAGGTGCTGGGAGAATGTGGGTGAACTCAGAGAGGTTCTGTGTGGCCCTGGCTGGCCTCCGCGTGTCTGTAATAGGCTGGCGCAGCCATGGTGGAGGGTTGGGGTCTGGGGTCTGGCTGTTGTGGGCCTGGGCCCTGGGGTCGTGCTACTTTGGGCTCTCGTTTTTGACCCGAATGGAATTAAATAGTGGCTGGGGCCTCAGTGCTCTCCGAGGGCCCCCCGGGTCCCCCTGGCTGCCCTCCACCGCATGCATGGCTCTCCCTGTTGTAGAGACGAGGAAACAGGCCCAGAGGGTTTTTGCAATGGGTCTTGTTCACTCAGTGGCTGGGAGGCCCAGTCAGCCCGAACCCGTGCTTGCGGGACCTCAGCCCTACTTTGGGGCACAGCCTCATCCAGCTTCCAGCGGAGCAGCGTGGACTTGCAGAAGGGGCCTCTTGTAGCCTCGGGCGTCTGAGCGTGGGGCTCTGGTGGGAAATGCCCCAGAGCTAGGAGGAGCTCCCCCCGGAATTCTGGAGGAGGCTGGGTGCAGAGGTCGGTGCGGCAGTGCCCATAAGCCAAGGAACACTGGCTCCTGGGAAGGGCACGGGAAGTTTGCCTTGGAGCCTCAGGAGGGAGCGAGGCCCTGCCGACACATTGGTTTCAGCCCAGGGACACTGATTCTGAACCTCTGGCCTCCAGGACTGTGGGAGACAATACATTTCTGTTGGTCAAGCTCCCCAGCTGTGGTCCTTTGTCCCTGCAGCCTCAGGACACCGCCTTTGGCTGCAGCTAGGACCCCCCGGGCCCCCTTGCCTGACTCTAGGTGAATTTCCCTCTCCCCTGCGTCAAAACCAAGTCCCTTCTGCAGCTTTGCCCTGACAGAGCTGGGGCCTGGTGACCTGACCTGCGCTGGGCCCTAATGCCCCTACGGCTGATTTGGAGCCCCCACAGGGGCCTTGAATAGCGTGTCTTGGGGGCCAGAACCCCTGCCCAAGACATGCAGTAGGGTGCACGGGAAAGGGGTGGTCCCTTGGGGTGGGGCGGGGTGCCTCTGCTCAGCCCCACCCTGAGTGGGCTCCTGCGGCAGGCCCAAACCCGTTCCGGCCCGGAACAGGCACAGGGCCCCGCAGAGCAAGCTCACACAGGGAGCCCCAACTGTCCCATCTCCCCTGAGGGAAGGGGGGCAGCTGGGCTCTGGGGGTGGAACATTCCTGGGGAGACAGGCAAGGCAGGCCCCAGCCATGCATCCTGCCCAGAGAGGGGGTTCCCTGTGTTGGTGCCAGCTGGCATGCTGGCTGTGGGATGCTCCCGGGAGCCCCCCTTCCCAGACAGTGAACCTCTGTCCTTCAGCGGGGCCCAGGGGATGAGAGGCTCCCCATCCCTCCCCAGGAAGGTCCCTTTCCAGGCCCCCTGCATGCAGGGCCCTTTGGGAAGTATACACATGAGACCAGCCCTCCATACCTGCCGCTCCTGAGCCTTGTGCGGCCGACTCTGGTCCCGCTGGCTTTCATCAGCCCTCCCGGCAGAGATGGGAGCAGCCCTGGCCTGTCTGGGTGACACCTGGCGGCGGGGGGGGGAGGGTTCTTAGGCTCCTTGGCAGGCAGGGCCTCATAAATCCTGCCTGCTCACAGGTAGCCCGAGGTCTGGGTGGGCCGGCGGGATGAGGGCTAACTGTCCCGCAGACTTAAGGCCCAGCCATCTCTCCCCCCTCCCCCCCCCACTAAGCTTCAGTGGCCTTCCCCTGGGCGGTTTTGGCCTTCATGCTGCAGAGCGAGCCCCCCCATCCTCATGGGCTCCTCTTCCTCCAGACAGGGTGGGGGTCCCCTGTGTCCTCCCCTCTCTGCTGCTTTCTACAGACTCCCAGGGGCTGGGAGGGACTGGACATGCTTGGGGGACACAGGGCAGAGGAGCTGTGCCCCCTCCACCAGCCAGAAAAAATGTGGGGGCCCCGATGTGGTTCTGGGGGTGACCAGGTCACCCAAAGCAGCCTGGCAGGGCGGGGGGAGAGGGGAGAGACTTGGGTCCCAGGCAGGAAAGTCCTCTGGCCTCGCATGGGTCTCAGGCTGGGGGTGGGAGTAAGAGGGGAGAGGATGAGCAGGGTCGGGGGTGCAGGGCCACCCAGGCAGGGGAGGGCAGCCTGGCTTTGGGGCCCTGATGGTCAGGCTGGGGGCCTGGGGCGCTGCCCCTTACCCTCGGAGAGCGGCCGTGCCTTCTCACTGTTCCTGCCGCCTAAGACCAGGGCCGCGGGGGCAGCTGGGTCTGTCTGGAGGGTGGTGAGGGGCCACAGGGTGCAGTCGGGGCTTGGCTGGACAGAGTACAGAAGGGCCCAGCTGGGAGCCTGGCCCGTCTGGGCAGAGCACATGTGCTGCCCTCCACCATCGGGGGGCTGCCCCTCAGGGTCCTGCCTCCTTTGCAGATTGGAAGGCAGTGAAGAATGTAAAGGCCTGGGGCCTCAGCGGGTGCCCCACGTGGTGGTTTCCCAGCTGGTGTGTGGCCGCTGCCCTGCCCTGCTTGCCTGGAGCGACTGGGGGCCTGTCCTGCAGGAAGGCGTGGCTCCGAGGGCCGCGTCCTGTCCTGCGGGGGGAGGGCTGGGGGCAGTGTTTCCTGTCCCGGGCGGGCTCCTCCAGCTCAGAGCCAGCCGGCGACAGCCCGGGTCCCAGCTGGGTCTGGGAGACTCGAGTTCATGGGGCCCCTGCCCTGTGTGGGCCGGGCAGGCCTGGCTCTGGGAGCCTGGAGCCATGTGCCTTCTGTCACCTGCTTCCTGCCTGGGGTTCTGTGGTTCACGAGCGGCCGCCCAGGCCACGCCAGGCTGGACCTCACGGTCGGTCTGAGAGCCCATCGCTGTACCCAGGCTGCTGGTGGACGGGCGGCAGGTGGGGGGGGCACGCTGGCCATGGGGAGTGGGCCCCCCTTGTTCCCCAGGAGGTTGGCAAAGGGGCGGCGTGCTGAGGGCTCCTCACTGTGCAGCACCTGGTCACCGGTCAGCTGAAAGGACAGGGTCTTTGGAGCCCTTGCCAGGCGGGATGGCCGCCCCGGACCTCCTTCCTTCCACACCAACCCGTGTGGTGTGGGATCCAGCTGGAGGAGGGCTTTTTTCTCCTTTTTTTTTTTAAATTGAGGTGAAACTCACATCATGTAAAGTGAACAACACGGTGGCATTTAGCGCATTCACGCTTTCGAGCACCTGTCACCCCTACCTAGCGCCAAAACATGCTCGTCGCCCCTAAAGAGACCCTGCGTCTGTTGGTCCACCAGCCCCCGGCGACCACCCAGCCGCTTTCTGTGTCTGCAGTGGCCTGCCCTGCATGGTCCCCGCGGAGGGACGCCCAGTGCGCGTCCACCATCTGGCTTCTTTCCCCGAGGGGAACATTTCTGCGGTTCACCCGCGTGGCACTGCCCACGTAGCGCTCCTTTCCGTGGCTGATCTTCCACGGTGGATACAGCCAGTGTGTTTATCCGTTTGCCCAGCGCTGGACATCCGAGTTGTTTCCAGCTCTGGCCTTTGTGACTTGGGCTGTGATGGACATTCACGCACGAGGGTCCGTATGAGCCCTGTTTTCGAGTCTTCCGGGCACGTGCGCTCGAGTGGAATTGCTGGGTCCTTTGCCGACTCTCTGTTTCACTTGTAGTGGGGGCAGTTTTCTGCTGGGAAGGGTCTTCCCGGGGTGGAGAGGGCTGGGGGCAGGGCATCCTCCCCGTCCTGCAGCCTGGCCTCCTGCTTCCTGTTTCTTCTGCCACCACCGGCAGCTTCGGGGAGGGCAGGGGTCCCTGGGGAGGGGCTTGGTGAGCAGGAGCGAGGGAGGGCCAGCCTTTCTGAGTCAGTGTCTATATCACATGCTCACCGGGGGCCTGGCTTGAGGGCCAGAGGCAGCCTCCCTCTGGAAGATGGGGACAGTGACTCCCAGCACCGGAAGGAAGCCCAGTGTCCCTGGATGGATGCCGGCCTGTGGAAGGGCTGCCACGCCTGCCTGTGGGTTGGGGGCACTCTGCGCTGCTTGTGTAAGAGGCCAGGGTTTGGGGACGCATGCTTCACGAGTGCTTGCAATGCTCTCTGCCGGCATCCAGACGGGCCTCAGCTCCGGGTGAGGGATTGTCTCCGAGCAGGCTCAGAGCAGGGCCGGGACCTGGCCTATGACCTCCCGACCCTGCCTGGGCTCAGGCCGCCCCTGAGACGCGCTGGATGGAGGGCCCCATGTGGTACCCGGCCCACTGGGTTGCGAGATGCACCCCCAGACTGGCTTCATGAGCGGGAAGGGCAGGGAGACCAGCCCAAGTGAAACTCTGGTCCACGCATGACGGGCTGGAGCTGAGCGGGGTGTGGGGGTGCAGAGAGGAGTGCGGGCTGCAGCCCATCTTCTGCTGGAATTCGACTCCAGGGCACCCCACGCTGGGGTTGCTGGAGGACTGATGGGTCACTCTGCAAGCAGCCAACCAGTGAGGTTTGTGAAGTACGTGGGCCTGGGTCCGTACTTCCCAGGATCTGCATCCAGAAACCCCCAGGCAGCTCCAGTGTCCCTGCACAGACCTGCAGCCCTGATAGAGGACAGGCTGGGGGCAAGCGTTGGGGAGAAGCCCTTCCAGCTCCGCAGCCACCTTTCCTTCTCAGGCTGCGAGGGGCTCTGGGCCCTTTGCTGCCCGCCTCCTTCTGGCCCCATGGCCCCAGCCCATGCCTGCCCGGTGAGCCAGCCCAGGCCTGGCTGCTTTGCCGGGGAGGGGTCATTGCTGGCCTCATCCTGCCCCCAGCAGGGCTGCTGACCACTCTGGGGTCCCCACAGAAGCCACAGCTGCCCCCTGGCCCTGTCCATGGGTGCACTGGAATTTGAAGAAGATGGCCTCAAGAGGGGCAATGATCCCTCCCTGGGTCCTTCCCCCTGTGTCGTCCCCTCCCTCTCCCGTGCTCTCCCCCTGCCCAGGATGCTGGGGTCCCTTGTCTGTATCCTCGGCCCCCAGCCACGTGCACAGTAGGGTTCAGCAGAGGGGAGCCTGCCGACCCTGCCCTGCCCCTCTCTGGCCCTGGTCAGGATCACCGCCCGCTCAGTCTGGGCTGCCGTTGCCTGAGGAGGGGCCTTGGGGAGGGCCAGCCACCTGCCCCTCTGCTTCCCTCGAGGAGTGTGATGTTAGTTCAATGTTCGCTGAGGGTGTCTTGCGGCCCCCTGTGTGCTGGCCTGCGCGGCACGTGGGGTCCTGTCCCCGTGCTGAGGATGGTGCGGTCCAGCCGTGGGCGGACACAGGCGTTGAGCAGCCTGCCTGACACAGAGCGCCGTGGGGCTCAGCCCTTCAGGGCGTGGGGAGCTTCCTGGGGGTCCTGGAGCCGGGGCGTACCGCCAGGGGCTCGGGGGCAGCCAGGTGACTCCAGGATGCCGTCCAGAGCGCCAGGCGGGGCCACAGAGCAGGGCCCGCACGAGTGCCAGGCCAGCGCCCAGGCCTCCTTCTGTGGGTGTGGGGCGGCCAGTGGGGTCCGGGAGGGGTGCTGGCGCTGGTGCGCGGGCCCCCGTGGACCCTGCATGCCAGCAGCATGATGGAGCGCCCCACCGAGAGGCCCGAAGGTCAGGACAGGCCCCGCAGCTTCTCTGCGCACCTCCCACCTGGCCCGCTCCTCGTCTGCAGGGTGGCCACTGTGCCGTCTCTCCAGGCCCACGCTGCCTCCTGCCCTGGGCACCCCGGCTCTGACCCCTGGGCTGGGCTGACCTCTGTCTCGTCCTGCGTCATTCTCTAGGAATTCTCAGAAAATTCCCGGCATTAACCTCTGCAGGCCTGGGCTGATGGTTGCCTCCCGGCATTCGCAAGGAGAGTTCCGGCCCCAGCCTTTCCTGTGGGACTGTGGCCGGCTGTAGCCTAAGCCCGACTCGGGGTCTTGCAGGGACCCTCCCAGGCAGGTGCAGAGATGGTGAAGCCATCGGGGGAGGCTTGGCCTTGATGGGAATTGCTGGCACGGGGCTGTGTGAGCGCTGAGCCTCTGGGAGAGGGGCTGCTCCCTGCATGGCCAGGAAGGGCCTGGTGCTTTCAGTAGCCGCACCCGTGGGCTGTGGCACATTGGGGTCTCTGCGTGGTCTGTGCCTGCCTCTGGGTCACATTCCCCACGAGACCAGGGGAGCTCGGCCTTTGGCCTTGAGAGGCCAGGAGGAGAGCAGGGCCCCTCTCAGACCCTAGGTGGGCAGCACGGGGTTGGAGGTGCTGGGAGGTGGAGGAGCCTACTCCCCACTGTTACCCCATACATGTCCCTCCCTATTGGCAGCCCTGGCTCCATAAGGTCCCTGGTGGGCTGGGATCAGGGCTGTGCTGGGCACTGATGCGGGTCTGGGGGCAGCTGTGAGGGTTCCTCCTGGCCTCAAAGCAGGGGGAAGCTTGGTTTCCCTGGGACACTGACCATGGGACCAGAACACGTGCACAGGCCGTTCTTGTGAGGACCCAGAAAAGCAGGTGTGGCTCCTGTCTGGGGGAGCAGGGCCCACTCCTGGCCAAGCTGTGCCTGCATGGCCGTCCTGAAAAATCACTCTCGAATGCCGTAGGACAGGCTGCTTGTCCTGGGTGCGCGGAGAGACCCAGGTACGCGCGCCTCCCTTGCTGCTGGGTGGACCCATCGGGTGTCCCCCTCTCGTGGGGCCTGTCTGCCCCTCTCTGCTGGTCTGTGCCCTTTCGTGGCCTCTCGGGTCTGGGGAGGGCCATGGCTGGGAGGGAGGTCCCCACCGCTCACCAGTGTCCCCCCATCCCAGACATGGATGAGTGTGGCAGTGGGAACGGGGGCTGTGAGGACCAGTGCTACAATACCATGGGGGGCTTCTACTGCCGCTGCCCCCCCCGGCCACCAGACGGCAGGACCTGCCAAGGTGGGCCCCGGGCGCAGCCCACCGCTGCCATGGCCCGGCCTCAGCCTCGCATCCCCGCCCCGGCTGTCCCAGAGGCGCCTCCTCCTCAGCCCCCAGGGCTGCCCCCGCTGGTTCCCCAGCGATGGGGTCCTCTCTGCCCAACCCAGTCGTCATGCCTTTAGGGCATGCACGTGTCTCCGAAAATGAGCCCCGGGTGACTCAGAGAACCTGCTGTGGGTGGGGGCCTCTGGGGGCTGTGCTGGGGGAGATGCGGCCCCGGAGGGTAGGTGGGTGCCCGGCTGGACCAGGCACAGGCAATGGGGGCGGAGGGTGGGCCGGGTACCTGGGCATGCATGCGGCACTGGTGGGCACGGAGCCCCGACTAGGGCTTGCTGAGGCCTGGGCCGGAGGTGTTCTCCAGCGCCGGGCATACTCTCTCCCTCGGCCCCGTGGTCACTGGCAGGCAGTCAGGCAAATCAAGAACAGAGAGAAGATTCCTCTGGGGGTGGGGAAGGAGGGGGCTGGATTAGGGTTGAGGCAGGGGGAAGGCAGGGGCGGGAGGCCCAGGCTGCCCCCCGGTGCCCCCTCACACTCTTTTGTCTGCTGCGGCCCCCACCTGACCCCTGACCCCAGGGCTGGCTCTGGCAGCGTGGGCCCTTCTGAGTGCATGTCCCTCGGGCCAGCGGCATCGGTCCCCTTGCTCCATATTGGACGGTTGCCCCCGTCTCTGTGTCCCGGAATTCATTGCAGAGAAGAGCCAGCGGGGAGCCGTCCTTCAGAGGGCCGGGCGGGGCCCAGCCTGCTGGGCTGGGGTCTGGGGGTGCGGGAGTCTGCCCTGGTGGAGTGTTCTGGAAACACGGGGTGTCTCCTTTCCAGCGTCTTCATGGCCAGAAGGAGGCTGGAGGGAGGGGAGCAGGGCGGGGGGTCCTGTGCCTGATGGGGAGGGCAGGTGAGAAGGTTAGCCTGGTATCTCCACATCACCCCCCCCCAAGTCCTGGCTTTGGCCTCGGTTTCGCCTTCTGTGAAATGGGCCCCTTGGGATGACAGAAGCCATGGGGCCTCCGCCCCCACCCCAGGACGCACGGAGTGCAGGGGGAGTTGGGGCAGAGAGGAGCGCCCCCCACCCCAGACCGGGGTGAGGAGGGTGGCCCTGCTGCTGACACCTGCCCTCCTGCCTGAGCCCCCACCCCACTCACACCAAGTCCAGATGTCCAGCAGCCCCCGACATTGTAGAAACACAGGGCTGGAAGTTTGGTGCCAATGAGGAGAGTCCCGGGGGTTTGGAGACTGTGTGTGCCTTTTCCCACCTGGGAGCACCTGGCAGTCCTTCAGGGAAGCGGCTGGACCAATCCCTCCACCGAGAGCCTGTGTATCCCCTCTAAGCGGCGAGCACGTGTGGTGGAGTGAACAAACGGAGGGGCCCAGAGCGTGCCAGGCCCAGGGCAGAGGCCCATGGGTGTCAGCTCCCCTGCCAGCCTCCCTGGCCTCTGTGCGCCCCAAGGATGCCCACACGCAAAACGCACACTTCTTCCACTGCGGTTCTCCCAGGCTTCCCCCCAGGCCCCCACGGAGGATCCTGGTCTGAGCCCCCATCCGCTGCTGGCACGCTGCCCAACCTCGGCGGGCCTGGCCCATCTGGGCCTCGGCTTCTGCACTGGGGTCTCCCACCTCGGGAAGCTGGCTTGTGCAGTTTGAGATGGAATCAAGGTCCCCACCGTGAGGGGCTTTCTAGCTCAGGGGCCTCCCAGATTGGGGCTGGACCTTGGGTTTCCCATCCTGTCCCTTCTGGTCCTCGGGCCCTAGAGCTGGGCAAGCAGCCCCAACCCCTTGTCCGTGTCCAGGAGGCCCTGGGAAAGGTGCTGGGGCTGCTCCAGAGCTGGGGGTCTTCTGACCTGTGCCCTGGGCTCCCAGTGCTGACCTGGGGCCCGGGGGCCGGGCGTGCCCCGTGATGCGTCTGCAGGTCCTGGAAGATAAGTCTGCATTCCAGCCACTGGCCAGAGCCCTGCACAGAGTCCTCACAGTACCGGGCCTGCAGATGCAACCTCTCCAAGTTCCTTTGGGAAGCTTTGGAATCCCTTAATCCACTGGGTCCCGAAGGGCAGGCCAGGCTGCCGCCATCTGGCAGACCTGTCCGAGGGCGGCACTGTGGACAAAATGACCAGGAGGGAGGGCAGCCTGGGGGGACCGGCCTCAGACCCTGCATCCCGCAGTCCTGGTCCTTTCTTCCCCACCCAGGCCTCTGCCTGGCCTCGGCCCCTGGGAGTTTGCAGACCCCTAGCCCTGCGTGTTTGGGATGGCTGGGGCCCCGAGTCACCGCGCGGCCGGCAGCCGAGAGCCAAGCGCCTGCTGTGTTTTCTCTGTCCCCCTGCCAGCCCAGCCCAGCCCCCCTGAAACTGCAGCTCTGGCCAGCAAACAGGACTGCTGGGGCGGCCCGCGGCCGTGAGTGAGCAGAGCCAGCGGGAAATCAAGATGTTACCTCTGAGGGCAGGACGGCTCTGCTCGCTCACACGTAGGGTGGTGCGCCCCGAGTTGATGGTGGGGTGAGCCCAGAAACCGCTCAGAGTGATGAATGGACACTATAAAACCCTAGCGCTGGCACGGGAGCCTGGCTGGAGGGCGCCCTGGCCCGTGCTCCAGGAGCATGGCCAGGCCCGTGTGCTTGTCACGTTCTGGGACACCGTCCTGGAGCAGGAACCATGAGCTCCAGGAGGCCGGGAGGCCAGAGCCGCACATCTCCGAGGTGAAGCTGCATGCCTGCTGCCGCGTATCTCGCTTCCCAGGACGCCGTCTCTGGCATGTGTCAGCCCCCAGACCCGTGGGCAGTGGGTTTAGGGAGGTGGCAGGCCCTGGGGAGAAACGCAGGCTCCCCCATAAAACTCATGCCCTGGCAGCCCGGGGGCCCTGAGCTCCTGTCCAGGACTGCCCAGCTCTCCACATCAGCCCCTCTGGGAAGGCCATCCCAGTGCCAGGCTTTGGTGTCCGCGAGGCCCACGATGAGCCTCAGCTTAGTACCTTGGGTGACTACTCTGAACCTCAGTCTCTTTATCCAGAAAGTGGGACTAAAAAGACTCTTGCCTCTCCGGGAACTGCAGAGGACTGGGGAATGTCTTGAGACCCCTGGCCCAGCGTCCGTGCAGGCACCCAGCCCCAGTCTGGCTTCCGGGGCGGGGGGGTGGCGACGTGGAGAGAAGAGCTGTCCCAACCTGCGCTGGACCCGTCCTCCACCTGGCCTCGGGGCACTTGCTTCTTGACCAAGGTCCTCAGGGACCAGGCCCTGGGGTTGGGGAGACTACACCGAGGCCAGGGAAGGGGGTTCCAAGACCCTCTGGCAGCCCCCGCCCCACCCCACTGCTGGCAGTTGGGTACTTGGTCTGGAGCGCCCCATCTGGAAGATGCGGCCAGCTTCACGCTAGGCCAGATGGTGTGGCCTGAAGACCACAGTGACATCGTAACCGCTGGGGGGAGGTCTCGGTCCCACTCCCAGGGGAGATGGAGGCTGCTCTTTGGAGAGAATCAGGCTGTCTCCCGGGGGGGGACGTGAGGCCCGCAGGCCCACTTTCCCACTGCGGGCGATCCACGGTTCCCACTGCTTTGACCCCCCTCCTTCCAGAGATAAGGGAGGCTCTGGGGAAGGGGCAGCGGGGGCTGCCAGGTCGGGGGTTGTGCAGGGAGCGGGCTTCCTCCAGTGGAAGTCCTTCTCGGCCCAACGCAAGAGCACCTGGCTCTTTCCTGGGGGTGCTGGGCATGCCCACCCCGGCTTCTTGGTTCTGCCTTGGCTGTGGGGTGGCCAGGCAGAGCTGGGGTGTCTGAGAGAAACCCGTAGGGGCTCGAGGCCTGGAGATGGTGACAGTGTCCCTGCATCCCAGCCCCCGTGGGCCCAGCTCGGGCGTCTGCACTGAGCAGGTGGTTCTGCGGACCCCCCGGCCCCTGGGGGACACAGAAGGGACCTGCTGTGAGGCATGTGTGCTTGAGGTGGTGTGGGCACGAAGTGGCCTCTCTGTAGGCCTTGCCTGCCCACCGCCCACCCCCGCCTCTGCTGTGGCCAGGGGCTCCAGGCCTGTCTCCGTCCTGGGCAGCAGCCCGACAAGTGCTTCTCTCTCACTCCCACTCTGCCTGGCCGGACTCCTGGCCGGGCCTCCACTGGCCTCCTGGAGATGGCTGCAGGCTCTCACTGTCCCGGGGGAGACACAAGAACGTGGGAAGTGACAGGCCTCGACTAGGAGCCTCCAGGGCTCGGGCTCTGGGCCGGCAGGGCCGTGGGCTGACCAGAGCCAGCTGTGCGGGCCTGCAGCAGTGCCCTGGAGGGAGTGTGGCCAGGGGAGCTGCTGGGGACCCTCGTTGTGGCGCCCGGGGGGCCTGACTGCATTTCATAGGCCCTTCCTGGGGGTGGGGGGGCTTTCTCTGACCCCCTCCTGGGGTAATCCTTGGTCCCTCCGATGGCAGGACCACCCCCTCCCACCCACCCAAGTCTCGAGGGAGGTTTTATCAGTGTAAGGACTTCTGCGTTTCCCAGGACAACCCTGCTCTCGCTGAATCTGGAGGACGGGAAGGTTGGCGGGAAGTGTCATGGTGACGGCAGGAAGGAGGCCATGTCTTGTCCAGCCCACGCTGCAGGCTGGAGCTGCTCTGCTGCTCGGTGCTCAGGCCGCCCTGGGCTCACACAGCTAGTGGGTGGGGAGTAAAGCCCAGTGTGATGTCCTGGGCGCTCAGGCCCCGTCTGGGGGTCCCCGTCCTGTCTCCTCTGGCTTGCCAGCTTCTCTGGAGCTGGAGGGGCCTCTCACCATTCCCTGCTGTCCAACCTGGCAGTGCCGCTCGGCAGGGACCTGTGGAGTGACCTGCCCGCACGGATGCAGGGACCCGGCCGGGAGAGGCCGCCTGGCAGTTTCGTCGCGCACCTGCGGGCCTCGGAACCTGGCGTGCACTCGGGCCTTCTGGTCGCAAAACCCCTGCCTCGTTCCTGCGAGGGCCTGGTCCCCTGGCCGCCTGTCCCCTGGACACAGGCGAGCAAGCCCAGCTGAGAACCGCGATCCTTCCAGGCAGGTTGGTGGCACTTCCGACCAGGCGTCCATGGCCGGAGGCCTCCTCCGTCAGAGGCTCTGAGAGTCGGACGCTGGCTACGTTTGTCCCTCTAGTGAGCAGACACTAGCAGGTAGGCCCTTGGTTAAGGCCGGCGTGGGAGAAATGATCATGGTTGCCACCATCAACAGTCAGGGCCCGCTGGTGACAGCCTGCCCCGCGGGCCTGCCTGACCCCTGAGCCCGGGGCACGGTGCAGTTTTCCGGGAGGAGACCTCAGATGGGCGGCCTGCGGGCGCTGACACGGCAGAGCCCCGGTGCCCGAGGCCAGCAGTACGGCCTGTGGGCGGGGCCGAGCTGCAGGGCGAGAGCCGATGCGGGAGCTGGGAAGGCCAGCTTCGATCCCTCGGCCCCGACGTACCCCAGGCGTGGCTGGGGGCCTGAGTAACGTTTGGAGGCCGTGGTCCTCACGCTCGGGCTCGGCAAGAGGAGGCAGACCCTGCGAACGGGAGCCCCACCCTGCTGTGGGGAGGGCACCGCACACGAGTCAGGCCGGACCTTGCCCCCGCCCCGGCAGCTTCCCCCACTGAGCTGGGGGCCTGCTGTGTGGGGCAGCCACTTCCACCTGAGCCACAGTGGTCCAGGGCCTTGGCCCGAGGGCTGGGCTGTTGGGGGTGGCAGTGACGTGAAGCTTGCGGGGGCCGTGGCAAGCCTGGGGAAGGCGGCACATCCCCACCCTGGGGGAGTGGGGACAGCGGCCCCTCCTAGCCTTGCTCCGGGGAAGGGTGGCCTCCCCACGCCTGGCCTGCCTCTCTGCCTGGCGGGTGGAGAGGTCTTCCCCTCCGCTTCTCTCCTCTTTCACCCCGTCCCGTTGGGTCCCTTCCCTGTGAGTTGCTGCTCATCCTGAAGCCCCCTCCCCCACCCCCACCCCGGGGCCCAGCCCCCTGATTGGATTCTCCTGCCCATGGCTCTGTCCCTCTGTGTGAATGGTGGCCGCACCTTCCCCACCCTCCCTGGCTCTTTTCCAGGCATCTGTGGGAGACAGGTCTGGGCTGAGCCTCCACTCCCTTCGCCCCACCCCCACCCCGCTGCTCTGGACCCCACTGGGCCGCTGGGCTTCTGACCCCACTCTGGCTCAGCCAGACCCCAGAATCCCATTGACAAACCCTCCTTGCTCCCTGGTCCCCGGGCTCTGGCCAGAGCAGCTCTGGGGTGGGCAGCTGTGCCAGAACTCAGAGGGTGAGACCCCAGGACTAGCGCATTTTCCGTGAACGGACCTTAGGGAGAGGGTGTGGGTGCTCGGAGCCGGGGCCCATGGCTGGCCGGGTCAGAGCTGGGGAGTCCTCTGGGCTCACTTCTTGTCCCTCTGCATTTCACATGGACAGTGTCCGGCCCTGGGCTCAGCCTGTGCACTCGGTGGCCTTGAGTACTTGTGGTATGGCATCGGGGCCGCAGAGGCGGGAGGGGCCGATGGCCAGCCCTGCCAGCTCCGGGCTCGGGCCCCTGGGGAGGGAGCATACATGCTGGCTGGCCCTGGGTGCTGGCTGAGCTGACTGCCAGCCCTGTGACCCCAGCGTCCTGGGGTCAGGTTGCGCTGTCGGCTGGGGAAAGCGCAGCAGGAGGAGTGACCGCCCGGGCCCAGAAAGCTGCGTGGGTTGTTGGATGCGGGCCTGGTGATGCGCCTGGCCGTCGATGTGCTGGTTGGTTCTGGCCGTCTCTCTGGGCGCCTGCTGTGGACCAGGGCCAGGCACACGGCTTCGGCCAGACTCCCTGCCGGGCATGCTCGCCTCCCCAGCCTTTCCTGCCTCTGGGCCAGTAGCCCTGCGGCTGCCCCGATGTCCCCCGACGAGCCGGTGAGCACGCCCATGCCCTTGCGTGCTAGCTGGCCACAGGCTGGCTCGCCACCTTCTCCAGGAAGCCTCCCCATCGATCAGCCATCACCATGTCCTCTCCTCCGAGTGCAGCGTGAGCTCCAGGGCCGTCTGTGTGTCCCGGGCAGCTCAGTGTCCTCAGTGAGAGCCAGGCCTGGGGGGCCGTGCCCAAGGTGGGGGCTGTCGGCGTTCTGGCCTCGGGCGCTCCCAGGGCTAGAGCTGGCCTCCCCACAGCCTTTGCACGACAGCCGGGGAGTGAGGCCAGGCAGCCGCCGCCACCAGAGAGCCCCATCACACGCACGCATGCATGTGCACACGTGTGTGGGAGGCCTCCGGCGCAGCTCCGGGCCGGCTCTCCGCGGGTGCCTCCGGGGCCACACCGGGCCTCGGGCTCTCTGGTGTGGTCCCGGCGTCTGGTGCCGCCCAAGCTGGCTGGTCCCCGGAGGAGAGCGTGTGGGGCTGAGGCTGCTCCACCTTGGGCTCCCCGGGGGGCCCATGTGTGAAAGAGGAGGGCACCCCCAGTTCCTCCTGGCCCCAGCCAGGGGCAGCTGCAGTCAGGAATGGCAGCTAGGCGCTCAGAAACAACCGTGGTTTTAAGTTCCCTTTCCTCTGCTTGGGTGAGGAGTCCCGCCGGGTAATGGGTTTACCACGAGGCTGGCGCTGGGATCAGCTGGCTCCCTGCTCCTGAAATAAACTCAGGCAGCAGCCTGGGGGGTGGGGGGGGCGGGCGTTCTGCGTGCAGGCGGGCTGGACGGCGTGTGGCTCCAGACTGAAAGCTGACCTCCTGCCCTGGGCTGGGCTCCGGACGTCAGGGTAGAAAGAGCCAGGCAGGTGGTGGCCACCTGAGGGCCCAGAGGTGGCCGGGAGGACCCTTGAGCCCTCCCTAAGGCCGATGGAAGAGGAGCCTGAGAGAGAAGCCTCCTTCCAGCCCCTTCCTGGCCCTTCTTTCCTGCCTCTGGGGGTCCTGTCGGGGGCTGTCTGGTCACTGGCCTGGCCTGTTACAGTCCCTGTGTCCACTCGGGCACCTGCTTGTCATTGCGCCCCTCCCCCCCAGGAGGGACACAGGACCCGCCCGACTTCAGCAGGGGGGGAGGGGAGTGAGCAGAGGTGTTAGCAGAGCCGGGGCCCGGGGCATCCCAGGGCAGCCTGTCCGCCCGTGAGCGGGCACGGCCTGGCCTCCTCCCCCGCCCAGCGCCCAGCACCACGGCTGCCTGTGGGTGCCCAGCACCTGCTGTTGTAATCTGGAGCCTGCTGTGCCCGTGGGCCTGCATCCTCGAAGTCCGGGCACCTAGGGGTCCTGGGCAGTGACTTCTGGGGGCTTCTCTGTGCCACTCCTCTCTCGCGTGCCTCTGTCTGCAGAGGGCTTAGCTCCTCCTGAGACGTGGGGACCCGGGAGTGCCCAGCCCCCAGGAGGTGGCGAGATCCAGACCTGCGGGCTCCCCCTCAGAGGCCAGACAGGGTGCTCGATGCCTTGGCCTCCTTGGGTGCTGTTGGAGGGCCTGCTCAGCCCATGTCTTGTCCCCCCGGAACAGACTCCACAAGTGAAGGGGAGCTTGGCCGTGCTCTGCTTCCTGCCGGCCCCCCTGACCCAGGCACATGGCACTTCTGCCCTGAAGCCCCAGGTCAGGGGCCTGTGGTGGGATGGGCCCCACGCTCAGGGGTAGTGTGGCGTTTTTGGGGCGGCACGGGGCCCTCACCCCAGCCCGGGGCCTGGCGAAGGAGCCCAGTGGCCGCCCAGCTTGGAGAGGAAAGCTGGAGCCGGCCCGGCGGGTGGGGGGAAACAGCTCCTTCTGCTGACACACAGACATTCCGCCGGGCAGAGACGCCCAGCCCGCATTTCTGCATCGGGAAAGCATTTCCCAAACAGCTTCCAGACCCCACAGCCGCGGGCCTGGATGCGCTTGGCGGCACTGGGGCGGGGGTGGGGGGGGCAGTGGGGGCGGCTGTGGGCACTGTCTGCATGGCTGGTGGCGTTCTGCACTCGGCGGGTTGCTCCCTGCACCACCATGCCGAGTCCTCCTGCCTGGCCTCGTGGGGATGGAGGCCCAGAGCCCTCCGCAGTCCCTGGTCCTTCAGGGGCATGCTGCTGGAGCTCATCCCATACCGTGTGTTGTCCTGGGTTCTGAGGACCTCACTGTAGCCCTCAGACATTGCTGGTCCCCAGAACTGTGTCCTGTGGGCAGGACTTGGGGTCTGCACAGGAGACCGAGGCTGGTGCCCCCCGCTTCCTGTCTTTGGTTCTTCCTCCTCCCATGGCCCTGGTCCTGAAAGACGTCAGAGTGGAGTCTGCATGGGACTTAGTGATACTTCACGGGGTCTCTGCAGGGCCTTCACCCCAGAAGGGTGCTAACAGAGGAACCCAGGCCCTGTTGCCCAGCAATCTGAGTCAGAGCTTCTGATGGTGTCCCTCTGCCCCTCCCTTGGAGACAGAGCTTGTCTCCACGGCCTCCTGTCCCCCTGCCTCCTGGCTGGTGGCTGCAGACGGGGGGACCCTCGGGTTTCTATGAGCACTGGTTTGTGAGCTGTTGGAAAATGAGATTTACATTGCAGTAATAAACTGCTAGCTCCCGCGGAACGCACCGTCCAAACAGCGATCTGACAGTGTGCCCATCAGAGAGACTTAGGGAGGCTTCCAGGGTGAGAGGCTAGAGTTCAAGGGCTGGTGTGCCGTTCAGAGGAAGGACAGGAGAGAGGCTCGCCCAGGAGGCCGTGGCAGACAGGCAGGCAGGCCCCAGGCAGGCCTGTTTCTGCCCTGCCGGGTGCCTGGCAGGCGGGGGGCCAATGGGAAGGGCTGGCCTCTGCACTGCAGGCAAGACTGGGCAAGGTGAGGTCGTGCCTCTCTCCCACGGGCTTGAGGTTGCCCCCTGGGACCCCCTGTGGGCTGGGCAGAGTGCCAGCCAGCAGGGCCTTGGCCCCAGTAGTGGACCGGGAGGTGGAGGGCCGGCCTGGGCAGTGTCCCAGGGGTGAGACCTCAGGGGCAGCATGGGGCTGCTGGTCAAATGCTCATGAGGCCTGTATGCATAGGGTCGTAGGATGCTGCCTGCTCTGGACCAAGCTGGAGCCTCAGGCTGTGCCCTTGAGCGAAGTGGGGGTTCAGGGGTATGGGGTAGGATGTGCCTCCAGGGCTAATGTAGCCTGACACCTGGGGCTTGCTGCCCTTGCTAGGGAGTCCATTTTCGCTCTGACCCTCTCCCACCTGCTGTAGGGGTGCAGGGACTCCTTCTGGGTGTCAGCCCCCGTCCAGTGGAGGACGTGATAGTGCAGGGTGCTGGACACCAGGCTTGGGGCTGCAGGCGTCTTTACCCCTGGGGATTTCCACTTTGGGGGTTGGACTCTCCGTGCCTGGCTCTCCATCCGCCTCACACTTGACAGAACCCAAGCCCGCCTGTCTTTCTGAAGCCCCCAGTGGCATTGCCAGGGTGGCCTCCTTCTCTGCCTTGCTGTCTTCCGTGTAGCTGCTGGGAACGCATGTGTCTGTGTACATGCATGTGCTTGCACATGTCTGTGCGGGGTCCTGTGTGTGTCACGTGTGTATTTGCACACGTGGGTCTGTTTGTGCACGTGTCCCTGTGTGTCTGCCCGAGGGGTGCCTGTGTGCGTGCCGCGGGTCCGCGTCTGGGTGCGAGAGCGCGCCGGAATGCGCGGGGCGCGGGCGGTGCACTGCGGGTCCAGCGCGGCCCGCGGGGGCGGGGCGGGGCGGGGCGGGAGCGGCCCCTCCGCCTAGTGGATTTGGCCTTCACCTGCGGGGGGCGGGGGGAAAGCCGAGAACAAAAAGGCGAGGGGCGGGGCGCCGGGCTCAGAGCGCGGCGGGCCGCTGGGGTGCGCGCAGCTGGCTGGCCGGCCATGGGAGCGTCCCGCGGCCGCGGGGGACTGGCGGCGCTCTGGTGCCTCGGGCTCCTGGGGGGCCTGGCGCGCGTCGCGGGCACGCACTACCGCTACCTCTGGAGGGGCTGCTACCCGTGCCACCTGGGCCAGGCCGGCCACTCCGTGAGCGCCGGTGACCGGAGGCCAGGTGGGCGCCGGGCGGACTCTGCGAGGGTGTGGGGCGGGGGGGCAGGTGCCCCGCTCCGCCGCGAGTTCCCTTTGCACCTCTTTTTGAAGCTAGCCGCCCAGGCGGCTGACAGAGCGGAGGCTGGAGGGAGCAGGGCGGCGGCAGTGCCGCTGGCCGCCGCTTCCTCTGGGACAGGGCCCTTCCTCCCTGAGTCATCCGACCTTCTGTCCCCTCTCTGGTCTGGCTGCGGGGTCTGCTGACAGCTGAATGGCCTCTTGACCAGAGGGAAGAGAAACAGCCCCTTGCCTTTGCCTGTGGCACGGCGGGGGGCCATTTGCCCTGCACTGGCCGCTCTGGGGGGGGGGCAAGCAAGAAGGCAGGCTCAAGAGAGAGCCCTCTGGGGTCCCTAAGCAAAGTCTGCCATTCCAGGGTCCCCAGAGCCCGGCCCCTTGGGGGTCGCGTGTGGATGTGGCAGGTGCTATCCTTTCTGTCACCTTCCCCAAGCCTTGGGGGTGTGGTCAGCCCAGTGGGCTGCAGGGTGAGCCGGGAGGACCCCAGCAGTTCATGGAAAGCGGATACACCCTTGTCCGGGTCCATCCCACACGTCCCTGCACTGTAGATCTGCTACCCACGCTGGGCCAGCCTCCCGCAGGAGCTCCTTGGAGCTTGGGGCTGGTCATCCTCGGGAATGGGAGGCGATGCACGGGGAGTCAGCACCTGGGTCACAGCACGGGGCGGGCGCTCCCCTCCAGGCCGTCCCTGGCCCCTGAGTGTGGCTCTGCGCAGGGCACCCGGTCTTCTTGGAGGTACTGGCCCTGCTCTGCTGTCCCTGAGCCATCCCAGCTGGGGCTCAGGCTGGGTCCCCACGGGGTGGGCAACACCCCCACTCGGTGGCTCAGCCAAGGCCAGGCCGCTGTGGTGTAAGTGCGGTGAGGCTGTGTAGCCTCCAGAGGGGGGCTGTGTGGGGCTGGGCTTTGGGGAGCCCCCACCCTGCTCTGGGGCCTGCGTGGCCTTGAGGAAAGGAGAGGACGAGGGCCTGTGGATGACGGGGTGCCATCTCTGGGCATGAGGACCCTGTGGCATGTTCGGGGGAGAGCAGGATTCTGAACTTGATAACCACGTGAGTGGGCTTCCTGGCAGCGTCCCAGAGGGCTCAGGTTTCCGTGGAAGCATGGGTGAGGCTTCAGAAGGGGCTGACTGGGGGGTGTCTGCAGGGGCAGCTTATGGACCCCGGCATGAGCCCCTGGCCCGGGAGCTGGTGGAACCTCCATGGGCTCCCAGCAGCATCGAGATAGGCCGCCCAAAGCACGACCTGGGGAGTCAGGCCGGTGTTGGCTTGGACCCGCCTGCCCCTGGCTCCTCCCCGTGCCGGCGTGAGCTGCATCGGATGTGTGGTGGCTGGGCTTCGGGCTGGAGAGGGCAGAGGGGGTTTGCACCTGGCTATTATGCCTGGTTCCATTGGATCAGCATGGGAGACTCAGGACCTTCAAGCTCTCTTTCAGCTGGGGGTCGGGGGGTGGGACCCAGGCCCCCCTCTGTGCTGTCTGGGAAAGTGATGTTTTCTCTGTAGTTCCAGGGCCTAAGGTATCAATGCTCAGTTGGGGCCCTGCCGTTTGGGGCCTCAGGGCACTGGTCCCACAGCAGGAAGCACTGGGTGTAGGCAAGTTGGCTCAGCCAGAGAAAGCAGGCCTGCAGGACAGGCCCCGGGGAGGACATCCAGCCCCCAGAGAGCACTGTGGACCTCACTGGGGGAGTCAGGAGGTCGGGCTAGCCAGAGGCCCCGTGTCTTCCCATCTCTTTCTCCCTGACCTCCTGCCCCCTCCTTTAAGGGCCCTGTGATGACACTGGGCCCACCTCGAGATCCTTAATGTAAGCCCACCTGCAGAGTCCCTTTTGCTGGTGGGACTCTAGGGATTAGGATGTGAACCCTTTGGAGGGCCATTATTCAGCTGACCCCACTCAGATCACTGAGCCTGTGGCTGTCAGGTCACAGCCATGGCCACGGTCACAGGGTCAGCAACTCCAGGTGGTTGGAGTTGGCTGAGGACAGCTCTGTTCTGCCCCCACGTGGCTGCCTCTGGAGTGGGGCAGGCAGGGGTAGGGAACTGGGTGCTGCCTTGCTGCCCGAGTGTCTGTCTCCTCTGAAGGGGCCCCAGCAGGAGGTCAGGTGGCCAAATGCCCCGCTGCCCTTCAGCAGGCTGCCCTTGCCCAGAGAGGTGAAGGGGGAGGCCTCAGGTCCTTCAACCTTGAGCTGCCCGCCGTGTCCAGATACCCACACGGGATGACAGCACTCGGTGGCGCTGGACGTGGGGGCTGAGCGTCATTGCACCTGCCGGGCTGCCGCTCACAGATCCTGTCCCCGCCAGGCGCAGGTTGCCGATCACCAGACAGCGCAGCCCCAGGGGCCAGGGGAGAGCGTGGGGCTGCGGTCAGTGCGTCAGCCCCTCCCGAGAGGGGCGCGGCGCTGTAGGAGACGGCTTGCAGACCTGGCCCTGCGCATCTTAGCAAGGAGCGGCATTTCTGTCCACTGGTGTGGACGCTTGAGTCTGAATGTTCCTGTGCGGGCAGCAGGGGGGCCAGAACAGTGGTCATGTGGGCAGGGGGTGTGAGCCAGGGCGGGAGGCCCCGGCTGTCAGGGCAGCCCAGCTGGAGGGGCCCTGCTGGCTGACGGCAGCCTCCTGCTCCTGCATTCCCCGAGTGCTTCTTCTCAGATTGTCTGTCCATTTGGTGTCCTTGCGGCCCACAGGCCTGCTGGGCTGGCTGAGGGGCTGATGCTGTCCGGGGCTCCCCTTGCATCCTTGGACGGCTTGCTCAGACCTGCCCGGGAGCTGCTGGAGGATGTGGTCCTCCAGGTGGGCTTGGCCCCCCAGCCAGGGGTCCAAGCAGCTCAGAGGTGTAGCGCTGCCTGAGCCAGCCTCTCTCCTCGCTGGGGGTCTGGAGTGAGCCGAGTGTGAATGTGGGGCTGCCGGCGGAGAGCAGGGTTTCCAGAAGCAGCGCCCCTGCCTGCCTGTGCATCCGGCCCCAGGGCCACATCAAGAGCACAGCAGAGTGCCAGAAGGACGCCTGGCAGGGCTGGTCTGGACACTGCAGCTGCCGTCCATCCCCCCCAGACAGCACGCACCTGGCACATCTTCCCCAAAGCTTCGCTAAGCACCTACTGTGTGCCCAGGGCCGTGTCCCCTGCGGTCTCATCTTTACCTCTTTCTGAGCCCCCGTGGGTGGGTGCTGCCTGCCCTCCCCTTCCATCCACTCCCCACCCAGCTGACTCTCCCGCAGGAGGGCCCTGGGTCCCTCTGTCCCCCACCCTCTCGGCGGCTCTGCTGGGGGCCTTTGGCCTCTGCCTTCAGGCTTCTTCCCCAGAATCTCCCGGCTCCGTTCTGAGAGAGCTCCAGGCTGCCACGGGCAGAAGAGAGCCTCCCTGGGTCTTTGGTCTTCTCTCTGAGGCGCTTGGCGGGGCCCCGGGGGTCTCCCCGGAGTGGACCTGGCCTGTGTGTGCAGAGGCCCTGGCCTCCTGGGATTGGTTTGGTGTCATTTCTGGGGCGCCAGGTCCATTCTCAGCGCACGGGCTGGAGGCACGGTTCCCGTGTGTGTGGGAAGCATAAGCTCATGGGCAGGCGTTGGGGATGGCGGGGGGAGCCTCGCCCTGTGGCCCACCTTTGGCACCCTTCACAAGTGGGCTCAGACAGCCTGCATTTTAGGATGGAAGCATGGGAGCTGGGCATTTTCACGGGTGGGAACCAGAGGATGGAGTCGTGGCTTGTAGATGTTGGAGTGGAGCGTCTATGTGTCTGTCTCCCTGCTTTTGTGGTTGGGGAGGCCGGCTACTCTGTTGGTGAGGCTGGTATCTGAAGAGTGTGGACTGGCCCGAGGCCCGGGCCTGGGCTTCCGTCCCCATGCCTGGTGCGCCAGGGCCCCCCCATGTCTGCAGTGGCTCCCCCCTTGGTCTCCGTGTCTCGCGGACAGTTGTGTCCCTCACACACAGGTGTTTGCCACGCACACAGGTGTCTCAGCAGCCCGTTCTAACCACCTCAGTCGCTGCCCAGCCTCCCCGGGGGCCCAGGTTGGTGGACGGAAGTCTGGAGGGAGGGGTGAGAGGTGAGGGCAGCCCCCACCTTCCCTGTGCCTCTGCATCCCTGCTGGAGGAGGTGACCCTCCTGGGGTGCAGGCCCGCGGGCCTCCAGCTCTAGGGAGGGTCTTTCTCCCTCTCCAGTTCTCAGCTGGGCTCCTGGGGAGGCTACCCAGGGCCTTTGGGCTGGCCTCATGCACTTCTGGTCAGCATGTTCCCTGGGGCCTGAGGCGCGGTGGGCACGGGTGTCCTGCCCTGGTGGTCGGTGGTCTCAGATGGGGGGTGTTCTCCCGGAAGTGCCTGGGTCCTGTCTGGGGGATGCTGCTGGTGGTCTCACGTCCCCCTGGCATCGGGAGGCCCCGGGGGGGACCTAGGCAGACATCACCCGCGTTAGTTCCCCGGGACAAATACAACAGTAGACATTTATTCTCTGACTGTTTTGGAGGCTGGAAGTTCAACATCAAGGTGTCAGCAGCTCCCTCTGACCCTTCCTTCTCTGTCCTTCCAGCCTCGCGTGGCCCCCCCTTGTTCCTTGGCTGTGGCCACCTCATTCCAACCTCTGCCCCCCCGTGTGTCTTCTATGAGGACCCCAGTAGCTGGATTTAGGGACCCCCCCCTTATTTAGCACAGATAACTAATTACATCTGCATCTTAAGGTCACATTCTGACGCTCTGGATGGATGTTAATCTGGGGGACATTGTTCAGCCCTCCTACCCCCCTGCCAAAGCCTGGGCAAGGGCATCTCATGAGTTACTGGTTTTTCCTTTTGGGCTCATGGGTCCCAGAGAAACGGCTGACACTGTCCTGAGAGTATTTCTGGATTTGGACTTTGGAATCGAGCGTGAGCTCCAAGTTCAGTCTTGAAAGGCGTAAGGAGCTGGGCTTCTCCCCACCTCAGCCCAGTGCCCTCTGCAGCCCTTGCATTGTCCAGACCGCCGCTCCCTGCATTCTCTCTGACCCCCAGGGCTCCCCACATTCTGGCCACCCCCAAGGTGACGGCCCCGCCCCCCGAGCAGGCTGGCCAGGTGTGAGGGGCAGGCTCCGCCTTCTCCCCACTCTGCTCTGGCCAGCGTGGGCCCGGAGCTCAGAGCTTGGGCACCTGGGCAGGGTTCCACGTCCTCAGTGAGGGGGCCCGGATCGGGGTCCCTGGGGCGGCTAACCCTTGGCCCTGTGTCCCTGTCCAGATGTAGATGAGTGCCAGATGCACAACGGCGGCTGTCAGCACAGGTGCGTGAACACACCGGGCTCCTATCTCTGCGAGTGCAAGCCCGGCTTCCGGCTCCACGCGGACGGCAGGACCTGCTTGGGTAAGCGCCCGGCAGCCCTGGGTGTGGCTGGCCCCATCCTGGGCCCCGTGCTACCTCCCTGCCTGGGCTCCTGGCCTGGGCAGTGCCCCCGCCCTCCTGGCTGTGCCCACGGGGCTGGGGATGGGGCCCCTGTCCTCCTGGACTAGGAGACCCCAGGGGGCCTGTTTGCTCAGTGGCCCCATGCTGCTGAGTGTGTGCATCTCCTTGGGGTTCTTGCCGGCCTGTTATGGGGCAGGGCTCCCCCATGCTGAGGCTGAACGCTGCGACCCTGGGATGCTGAGGCCATGTTCCTGGGGTGCCTTTCCTGGGGAGGAGCCCCTGGGCCACCGCACTATAGAGGGCCTTCTCAGCCGAAGCTGTGGTGGTGGGTCAGCAGGGTCCCAGGCCCAGGGACCAAATTCGGGAGCGACTTGGGTGCTTGCTGGGTGGCAGGGGAGGCTGGTGAGGGCAGGGGCAGGGCCAGCTTGAAGCCACTCTTGGCCTGCAGAGCTGGGGTTCCTGGGCCCGGGCTCCCCCACCCCAGCCTTGGGAAGCATAGGGGGCTGGGCTGTGGCAGGTGGGGAAGAGGTAGCTGAGAAGCAGGACCCCAACCCTCACTTCCTCTGCAGGGCCTTTTTTCCGTGGGAAGTAGACTTGACGGAGGTGCCCTGGCCACAGCCTGCTGTCCTCGCAAGCATGGAGGGTTACCGGGGGGGGGGGCGGTGCCAGGCGCCCATTGAGGTGGAGGGTGGGGGGGCTGCAGGCCAGGGTCTGGTGTTGAGCACTCAGCGCTCAGTACCCCCCCTCCCTTGCCCCTCTCCTGGCTGGCTCTGGACGCCGGGGCCAAGAGCACGGGGCTGCTGTGTCTGGGAGGCCGTGTGGTGGTCATTCTCTGGGGGGCTGGGGGCAGGACCCCCCTCGTTTCCACCCTGGAGACGGAGTGGGCGTGGCAGGCTCGGAATGGCCTCGTTCCCGCTTGCCTTGTTGCTATGTGGCAGGGCGGCCCGCCAGCCCCGGGGGGCCCTCCGGGCACACACTCTCACATGTCCGGGCGTCCGCAGGGAACGAGGCAGCTACTCCGCAGTTTCTCCGGGTCGGGAAGTGGAAACAGATGTGGGAAGTGTTGTAATGTGCTTTCAGACGAGTCTGATGGGGTTGCAGCCCCCAGCTGCTGCCCTCTGGGGGCTGGGGGGCGCTTCTGGGAGCCCGCTGGCTCACCCAGGCCCCCGGACGTCCTGGAGAAGGGTGTCCCTGGGGGCTGGTCCAGGGTGGGCCGGGCCGGGCCTGGGGGGTGCCCACTGCCCCCTCCCTGCTGTGGGCTCCCCTGTGAGGGGCCTGGGGCTGGGGCACACCTCCCCCTGTCTCTCTGGTCTCCCCATCTGCCGATGACGCCTTCCCTGAGGTGCTGGATGGCAGGAAGGCCCGCTGGTGATGGGTGAACAGCATGCAAAGGGAGGGGCGCCTTCCTGGGACAGGCTGTGGCCTCTGAGAGTGGCCTTAAGCTGCTGGCTGTGGGAAGTTCCGGAGGGGTGCTCCCAGCCCACCCCCCTGCTACACTGGAGCTCTTCCCAGGAGCCTTCCCCCGTGTGCTCCAGGCTCCAGAAGTCTTGATTTGTCGCATTGGCTTATTTAAAGGTCTCTTCGGGGTCTGATGCCAGGGCTCCTGGGCATGGTGTACACAGCCTGGCAGGAGGCTGCTGGGACCTCACGGCCCCTCTGCCCGGCACCCCCAACACCGTGCACCCAGGCAGGCCCCAGGCGGCCTCCGGCTCTCGCGGTGCTGGTGCCCACCTCCTGGCCACTCCCCATCGCTGCAAGTGGTTTTCTCAACGCTGGTGTTGGGCCTCTCTCTCTCTCTCTTTTGACTATGGCTCCCAGAGAGAAATGCACACTCTGCCCCAGTTACCTGCACGCACCTGGCTCTTTTTGGTGGCTTTCTTGTACCAGGAATCCCCGGGAGCTGACAGCTTGCCAGGGTGCAGGCCGGTGCCTGGGTCCCCCACAGGGGTCTGGGGTTGGGGCGGGTTTGTCAGGCTTGGTCCACTGGGAGCTGCCTTTCCTGGAGGGGCCTGGACTTCGCTGAGAAACTTCCAGAGTGGACAGGGGTCTCCAAGGAGCTTCTTCACAGGCAGAGCGGGAAGTGTTTGCCCTTGTTGCTGATGTACCCCTTTTGGTTGCTGGGGGACCTGCCCAGCCGCAGTGGTGGCCAAGCATCTTTGGTCGTGGATGAGCGGCTTCCAGGTGGGGGCCTGGTGGAGGGCGTTGCTGGACCCTCCTCAGGCTCTGAGTGGTGTGGAGCTGGATGGACTTCCTGCCACTGAGAACCGTGGGGCTCTGTACCCCTCTCCTCTGGGGCTCCCAGGGTACAGGACATGGGAGGAGCTGGGCCTTGTCTGAGGTTTCCAGGATGCCTTCTGAGCTCAGATCACCCTAGGGCTGCAGCTGATACTTATGGGAGGAATTAGTATAGGAGTCCTGCCCCCCCCCCCCCCCCCCCCCCCCCCCCCCCCCCGGGCAGCTACGGGGCTGGCTGCAGAGCTGGAATGCAGCTGCTTGGGAACCTCCTCTGGGGCCTGCTGGGATCCTCTTCTGGAGGAGGGTGCTGGGAGCTCTCCTGGGACTTTGCAGGCTGGCAGGAAACAGCCCCAGGCGCCTGCTCCCATCCAGCAGCTGGGAGTAAGAAGTACAGAGATGCTGGATGTTGGGGGTGGAGAAGGAGCCCCCCCCCCCCCCCCCGGGATATGACCATCGTTCCTGTGTTGCCAAGTCAAGGGGCCCTGAGGGATGTGGGAAGTCCTCAAAGGCACACTTGAGAGGGGGCCTTGAGACACACAAGGGGGCCGTGAAACACTTGTGGAACTTGCCTCCAAGGCAGGGAGAGGACAGGAAATGCACAGCTTTCTCCTTTGCAGAAGATCTGGTGGAAATAAAACACAGAAAGGTTTCAATTCTTAAAAATGAGCATTTGCCAGAAGGATTTTGCCATCAGCCCAAGGCCCCTGAGCACCACCCACTTAGCCTGGGCCCCAGTGAAGCAGCAGTGGCCTGGCATCATGGGGCACTCCATTGCCAGGGAGCCTTCCTGGGTGTGTCCCCAGCCTCTGGGGTGAGAAGAGCAGGGCCCAGCGTTAGTCTGCCCTGCTTGTCACCCTCTGGTCATGGAGCTGGCCTCTTTCCTTTTCCAACCTGGGGCAGTAGGGCCTGGGAGTGCTTTGGTTAGGTGACATGTTTAGGAAGGTCATTTTTGCTTCTCTGTGACATCTTGCGGAGCGCCAGCCTATAAACCCACAGAGACCCGCCGCTGGGTGCTTTAACACTTGGTGCTGGGAAACCCACCTCCTCTGTGCAGCTGGGCGCTCTGAGCCTACAGGACACCTGCCCCGTGGTCCCTTCTGGATCCTGCTCTTAAACATGGATGCTTCTCCATGTCCCCTTAGGCAAGCAGTGCACCAGGGGGTCCCTATAGGGACCACGGTATCACTGGCTGCACCAGTAGAGGGTCCCGTGTGATGCCCTGGGCCAGCCACTTGGAAGAGGGGGGCTCTCCATCCTCCCCTCCCCTTGGCCTCTGCTCCTATGGCCTTTTGGACTCACTTCTCCCCGCCTCCTGCCACAACACCAACCCTTGGGGAGGATTCTGCTGTCAGCATGCACTCCCCACCCCCCTTCACCAGTGGCCGGATGCCCCCGCCCTGGTTCCCTCTCCTAGGAGTCCCATGGGCCCTGTGGTGCCCACTGCATGGGGGAGGGGCTCCCCAGCTCTCCCTTTCTCTGGGCCTCAGGGCAGTCTCTTTCCCAGCCAGGCCGGGGGTCTCCCAGTGAGGGGGCAGCGAGGGGAGGCCCGAGGGAGGCCGCCTGGCCCTGCCGGAGGCCCCAGCATCTGGGGCTGGTGCCAAAGCCACAGGCAGCGGGAAGGTAGAGATCTCCAGGCTTGTCTCCATACCCCTCCCTGCAAAGCTGCACGTGCAGTTCTGAGAATGTTCCCAGTGCCCCCCAAACCGTGAAGCAGGCTGCAGCTACGAGAAAGCAGTGTGCCTTCCCAGCCCCGTGGGCGGCCCCACCCCTGAGACACCCCTGGGACGTCTCTGCTTTGCCCAAGCCCAGGGGCCCAGCAGTGCAGTCAGCCAGCGCCCAGGGGTGATGGGATGGTCACCCTCCAGCCCAGGGGGGCCAGGGGCAGCGGACACCCAGCGGGGAAGGAAGGGCAGACGGGGCCGTGTGGCAGGGAGGGTTGGAGCCAGGGATGGGGTTGGGCGGCTGGGCTGTGCGAACAGCAGCGGGGTGTTCATGCCTCTGCTTTACCCCGAGGTGGGCGGTGCTGGGCAGGCGGTCGGCACAGCCTGGGTCCTGGGGCCCTGTTGTGGCTGTCTCTCCCTGGCTGGTGGGTGTGTGGCCTGTGATGAGGCTGGTCCGGCCCCTGGCACGTGGGTGAGGGCGGCCATTGCAGAGCCTGCAGCACGGGGGCCCCAGCCGAGGGTGAGGGACAGGACAGCGCGCACAAGGCAGAGGAGCGGGCAGCCCATGCCTGGAGGGATGAGGCGGGCAGAGCCCGAGGGAGTTGCCTCTTCTGCCCTGCCGTGTGGCCCTGTCCCCAACAGAGGGCTTTCCAGAAGGAAGGACCGTGTGGGTGGCCTTGACCGCACGTGGTGGGAGGCTCTCGGGACCTAGAAACCAAGCCGGTCCGAGGACCGTCATTACCAAACCGCGTGAAGGCAGTGGGAACCAGAGCCACCCCTGAGCCTGCCCGGAAACCACGGGGCTGGGTTTGGAGGCTGCAGCAGAGGCGGCTGGTGGGCTCGGCGTGCTGCTGACAGCACTGCCCTCCCGCTGAAGCCAGGGCACAGCCCTTTGCCTTGCCCGCAGAGCGGCTCAGGGTCAGCCGTCCACCGTCCACCTGCTGCTTCCTCACGGCACTCGGATGCGCCTGGCCCTGGGCTCCCGCTCCACACCCGTGCCCGGGTCTCGGGGCTGCCCCTGTGCCTGCACGAGCAGAGACCCTGGGGCACAGGCAGGGCTCCCCCCACCCGGGGACATGTGTTTTCTGCTGTCCTGTCTCCAGCTCAGGTAGGGCCCCATTGCCTTTGGGAGTGGACGCCTCGCCGGGAGGCCCCTGGGTGGTGGCGGCCCCTGCTGGCGGAAGGCGGGGTTGCAGGCCAGCTCCTAGAACCCGCGCGCGGTCGGGGCTGGAGCCCTGGGTCCTGGAATTTGCACACCCGGGAGGGAGGGTGTGTTAGCTCAGGCGCTGTAACAAGTCCCGCTTCCGGGCGGCTTGAAGAGCAGAAATTTATTTTCTTGCAGCTCTGGAGGCAGGAAGTTCCAGATCATGGTGCCGGCCGGTGTGGGTCCTGGTGGGGGCCCCCTTCCTGGTGACCCTTCTCCCCGTGGCCTGGGATGGAGGGAGAGACACAGAGAGACAGAGATCTCGCGTCTCTTCTTATGAGGACGTAAATTCTGTTGGATCAGGGTCACAAGTTTATGACCTCATATAACCTTAAGTTTCTCCACAAAAGCTTTGTCTCCGAGCACAGTCACGTTGGGGGTTCAGTTTTAGGGGTGCGCCTGTGAATCTTGGAGGGACACAAACACTCACCCCAGAATCGCCCATTTTCTGCTGGGCGCTCGGCCTTGCTTCCGGTCTGAGCGTGGTCCTGATTTGCGGGAGCGCCCAGGCTGGGACGTGGATTCCACGGCCGGGATTTGAAGTGACGCGAGGGGCCTGGAACCTTCCCCACCAGCTCTGGGCACCGGCCACGCCGAAGCCGGCCCCTCCCCGAGCTGCACAGCCCAGTGCCTGAGAAGGATCTGCCTCGTTGAGCTTTCCGGGAACCCGTGGCACAGGATGACATTGGGCTTGGCTCCCTCATGCACACAGCTTGGGAGCATCTGGAACGTTAGGACTCGGGCAGCAAAGTGGCAGGAGACTGGGGCCCGGGTTCCCTCTGCCCCCCCTCCCGTGATTTCTCCCCCACACGCTGCAGCGGGCCCTGTGCCTCATTGTCCCCAGGCCCGACTCGGGGGCTCTGCCTGGCAGGAGAGGCTCCTTGCCAGCTCTGCCACAGCTCCCTGGGCCTCCTGGGTCCTCCTCCCTGTCCAGCCGGCTCCCCTGCCCTGGGCTCCAAGACCCTCCCTCTGTGTGCCTGTCCCACCCTGTCAGGAGGGGCTCTGGTCCCCATCCCGAGCCTCCAGCAGGGATGCAGTTGGACCGTGAACACAAACAGCTCCAGGACCGGGCGGTGCTTAGGTCATGCTCGGAAACGTCTGAGTGACAGAGCTGGCTGAAGCATAGCGTGTCAGCAGGGCCTCAGGGGGATCAGCGCAGACTCGGGGGTGGCTGGGTGGGGAAGGGGCTTTGCGGCTGGGCGACAGCAGATGTGGCAGCCGGCCTTGGTTGGGCCCAGGCCTCGTGTCTCTGCCGCTCCGCTGGGCACGTGGCAGGTGCAGCCAGGAGACCCAGCCGCCGCTGCCACCCTCGTGTCCTGCCTGGGCGTGTCCCGCTAGGGCCGGGGCCCTCGGCAGGGGCTCCCCCACCCTACGCCTCACGTGAGGAAACCGGGTGCTCTCACGAGTGCTGTGTTTTGGATTTTTCAAACGTGCTTGCCTGGAAAGGCGCTAAGAGCATCAGCGTGGTCCTGGGGTCCTCAGAGCCCCATGGCCACACGCCTGGTGTGCGTGGATGCCGTGGCTGGGCCTCAGTGCCGCCAGGCCTGCCGCCCCTGCTCCCACATAACCCACCCGGGGGCTCCAACAAACAGGAGCGAGGCCAGGCCTCTGGGCCGTGGTGGCCTCCATGGCAGCCCCACGCCCACGCCGGCCCTGGCCTGACAGGAGAGTGGGAATGTCTGGGCCCCCTCCGCCCGCGGCTGGCCTGCCGCCTCCTCCGGGAGCCTCCCAGGCTGCCTGGCCTCTGGGCCCCGGACGCGCTGGCTCTCGGTGATGCGGGGTGGCTCTGGAGCGCCTGTCTACACCCGGTCCTCAGGCAGGCTGGGGACAAGGATCCGGAAGCGGGTCATGGTCCGTGTACCCTGTGTATGGGCCGAGAAGCGAAGCCAGGCCCGTGAACACCATAGGAACAGTGTCCCCTCTCAAAGTCCTGCTTCTGGGACAGAGATGGAAAGGAAGAGGGGCGCAGAGAGTCCTGGACGGTTTCTGCGGGAGGTGCGCCGAGCCCGACGAGGGTAGGCCCCTTGGCTGGGTCGTCGTCCTGAGCTACGTGCACAGCTCCTGTCTGTGTCCCCAGCCATAACCTCCTGTGCCGTGGGCAACGGGGGCTGCCAGCACGAGTGTGTCCAGCTCACAGTGACCCAGCACTGCTGCCAGTGCCGCCCCGAGTTCCAGCTCCAGGAGGACGGAAAGCGCTGTGTCCGTGAGTGTGCCGACAGCCCTCGGGAGAGGGCACGGGGGGCTGGGACCCCCACCAGGACTCCCCAGACCCACCCAGGGACCCCGGAGCCTGAGCCCAGGGCAGCTGCTGGGACTGAGGCTGGGCTCGCCTCCCTGCTTGGCCTCTGGGGCCGGAAGCGGGGCTCAGGGGAGGCAGGGCCAACTTGGCTGCCCCGAGGTGGTGGGGCATCGTCCGGCCCACGGTGGGTGTGGGGGAGGAAGCCCCTTAGGCTGTGCTCTGGGATCCTGCATCCGTTGGGGACAGGAAGCCCAGGATAGGGCATGTGGGGGATGGCAAAGAAGGACATCCTGCATGTCTCTCAGTTCTAACGCCTGCCCTGGGCTTTGTGTGGGCATGTGGGACCCAGGCTCTGGCCCTTGGGTGGGAGACGCAGGCCGGGCCCCACCTGGCATCTTGCCCTGGGGTCTCGGGGCTTCCTGTCATGGAAGGAGGAGCCTTGCTGATGGAGACGGTGGGGCAGGCTCGGGGGCCCCAAGATGTGGAAACGGGGGGTGCTGGGATGGGGCAGGTACTGAGAGGACTCGTCCACACCTGGTCTCATGGGTCTCAGGCCAGGAGGGAGGCTGGGCCTGAGGGGCTGAGCAGTGGGGGCAGAGTGGCATGGGGTCGCAGGGCTGGGGGGCTGCAGGGCACCTTGGCTCTGAGTAGGAGGAGGCTCAGGAGGGAGGCTGGCACCCTCTGTCTTTGCAGGGGTGTCTTGGGGGCTGCCACATCTGGGAGAGGGGAGACCCCCACTGAGCCCGTTAGACTGGAGCCCAGAGGCACAAGAGCACTTGGGGGGTTCACGGGAGGCCTGGGGCACCCCAGATCTGCTGGAGCCCCCATCTTCCCTCTGGGCCTGTGACCGCAGGGAGAAACCCGTGCGCCGACCGGAATGGCGGCTGCATGCACACGTGCCAGGCACGCCGCGGCCTCGCCCACTGTGAGTGCCACGCGGGCTTCCTGCTGGCGGCCGACCGCAGGTCCTGTGAAGGTGAGCTGCCCCTCCCCGTGCTCCGGCCCCACCCTGGGGCCGGCTGTGGGGGGGCCCGGGCCCCAGCCGTCGCTGCACCCGACCTTGGGCGGGGCACGGGGAGGGACAAGGAGCCCGGGTCTCCTTTCTGCAGAAGCAGGTGGGAGATCTCAGCTTGTTTCTCAGTAGTTCTTGTATCCGCTTAGTCATACGTGGTCGTCGGGGAAACAGAGGAGGCCACGGAGAGAAGGAAGGGAACGTCACTGGGGCCGGCTTCTGGATGTTTCTACGGGTTGTTTGTTAGCACGCGCACTTCGAATCGTCCCAGATCCCAGTGGGGCACCGCTTTCTAGAACGCGCGCCTTCGTCCTTGGCTTCGGGGGTGCGGGCTGCACGTCTGCGGTGCTTGTTACCCCATCACAGGAGTCTGGGGGCGCCCTTCCTCCCTGTACACGCAGCTCTGAGGAGGGGTCTTGCACGTCCCCGTCACTGTTGGGGTGCGTCTAGGGCAGGCGGGGGCCGTTTCCCAGGCGTCCTAGGTGGGGGTCTGAGAGGCGGGGCCGCAGGGTGCGGGCCCCCACGGCACCGACACCAGGAAGGAGTGTTTTCGGCGCCGTTGCCCTGGCTGCTGTGGGTGCCAGGGGCTGTGGCGGGCTCAGCAGGAGACGGGGTGAGGGTCAGCTTCATCCGAGGAACCTCAGGGGTGCGGCCAAGTGCAGTGTCGGGGATCGGACAGCGGGATTTGGGCCTCATGGCCGGTGCTGTGGGTGCAGAGGCCGATGGTGGCCCCTGGTGTCCGTGGGCCCCTAGAGGCAGGCCATGGAAAGGCCCCTCCCACGGCGGGCCCGAGGCCGGGCTCGGGGACTGGGGCAGCACAGCTGAGGGAGGTGGGTTCGGAGACGGACCCCCTTGCCCGATGCTGCTGGTCCAGACCTGTGTCCTCCTCACCCTGAGAGGGAGCGTGGTTCTGCCCCCCGGGTGCCGTTGACGAGAACGTGGACGCTCCGGTGGGCTGCCCCGGTCATGGAGCCTTGGAACAGGAAGTGGGGAGAGAGCCCTGGGTCTGAGCCCTGAGCCCTGACCCCCAGTGGGACCCGTCCACACTGAGGCCCCCCCCGGGGGGCCGCACCTCCCAGGCCAGCAGCCCAGAGCCCTCCGCCTCCATCTCTCCCGTGCAGATGTGGACGAATGCGCCACAGGCCAGGCCCAGTGTGCCCACGGCTGCCTCAACACCCGTGGGTCCTTCACGTGCATCTGCCACACTGGCTACGAGCTGGGCGCTGACGGCCGGCAGTGCTACCGTGAGTGGACAGTGGGTGAGCACTGGCACCCCGGGGTGCAGAGGGGCCTGGAGCCGAGACTCAGTTCCCCAGCCTCCACGGGTGCTGGTGTGCTGAGGCCCGGCCGAGGGGCAGAGCTTTCCTGCCAGCCGGGGGCAGTGCTGTGTGCGGGGCCTGCGGTGGGCCCCGGGGCGGCGCGGGTGCGTGAAGGGGGCGGGGGGGGGGGCAGAACATTCCAGAGCCCGCCCAGCCCAGGAGCTGGGTGCGGCCCACTTCCCAGGAGCATGGGCCTGGGGGCTGCAGGCTGGCTGCCGGGCGGGGGGGCTGTGGGAGGGGGTCACCCGGACCCCGTCCTGCATCCCTGCTGCTGGGTCTCATGGCAGGCATCGAGATGGAGATTGTGAACAGCTGTGAGGTGAACAATGGGGGTTGCTCGCACGGCTGCAGCCACACAAGTGCAGGGCCCCTCTGCACCTGCCCCCGGGGCTACGAGCTGGACGAGGACCAGAAGACGTGCATCGGTGTGCAGCGGCACCCTACACGCTGCCCCCCACGCCCCCCACGCCCCCCACGCCTGGGCTGCGTGTCGGCTTGATGCCATGACTTGGCAGCTCCCTCTGGTTCCCCTCTCCGTCCTGCCCACTCTGCCCTGCGCCGGGGGCTGCGCCGGGGGTGGGCCCTGCTGAGCACCTGGCACCCACACCCCATTGGCCCCATTGGACTCCCCAGTCACTGGGTTAATGTCGCGATTGCTGGGAGTAGCACCTGGAATCCGGGGGGGCGTGAGGGGGACCCTGCTGCGAGATGGACTCCCCACCACCTGCAGCGCCCAGTCTGGCCCCCACAGCTCTGGGGCGGCCCTGGGGCCCTGGCGTATGTCCTGTGTGTCTCTGGGGCCAGGGCGGTGTGGGATACGTGTGAGCGCATGCGGGGCCCGTGTATTGGTGGGCGAGGGAGGGCACGCATGTGGGCAGGTGCCAGTGGGCCCCGGTTGTGCCCCGCAGACGTGGACGACTGTGCGGCCTCCCCGTGCTGCCAGCAGGCCTGCACCAACAGCCCCGGCGGGTACGAGTGTGGCTGCTACGCCGGCTACCGGCTCAGCACCGACGGCTGCGGGTGTGAGGGTGAGCAGGGGTGAGGGGGGGCGGGCGGGGGCGAGCGGGTGCGAGGGTGAGCAGGGGTGAGGGGGCGAGCGGGTGTGAGGGTGAGCAGGGGTGGGGGGCGGGCGGGGTCGAGAGCGGAT
>NW_022589705.1:98901320-98920932 GCF_004348235.1 Phoca vitulina
GAGAAGGGGTCAGGGGGCAGGCGGGGGTGGGTGGGTGTGAGGGTGAGCAGGGGTGGGGGGGCGGGGTGAGGGGGTGGGCGGGGGCGGGCGGGGGCGGGTGGGTGTGAGGGTGAGCAGGGGTGAGGGGGTGGGCGGGGCGGGTGGGTGTGAGGGTGAGCAGGGGTGAGGGGGGTGGGCGGGGGCGGGTGGGGGCGGGCGGCAGCGAGCGGGAGGCCACTGCGGGGCCCCTGGGGGTGGCGCCCAGGGCCTTGCTTGAGCACCCGCTGTCTGCAGGGCCCCGCGACCTGCCTGTGCCCCCCCCCCCAGCGGTCTCCCGCGCAGGCCTGGGCCCGCACCCCCGGCTGCTCCCGGCCCCGCCTCCCCTGGGCTGGTGTCTGCTCCCACTCTGACACTGGACCCAGGAGGATGGCCGTGGGCGGGCCTCCCCCGGCAGCTGTGGCCGTGGCCTCAGTGCAGTGGCCGGAGGCGGGGCGGGAGGGCCCCACGTCCCCGACCCCCAGAGGATAGGCCCCAGCAGCCCCGGGTTTGCCTGCAGACGTGGACGAATGCGCCTCTGGCCGCGGCGGCTGCGAGCACCACTGCACCAACCTGGCGGGCTCCTTCCAGTGCTCGTGTGAGGCCGGCTTCCGGCTTGACGAGGACCGCAGGGGCTGTGCCCGTGAGTCTCCACCTCTCACCTCGGGGACCCCGCCTTCTAGGCACCTGCTCCTGGTGCCCCCGCACTCCCCTCCCTGGCTGGATGGACCCACCTCAGCGCCCCCTCCCGCTGTGGGCCGGCCCGGGGCAGCAGGGTGGGGGAGGGGCTGGTCGGTGGGGGCATCCTCCAGGCCAGGGTCCTGCCCGGGGGTCCTGGGTGGTCCAGCTCCTGCCCTGCCCGGGTGACACAAGGGACAGAGGACAGCGTCCAAGGGGAAGAGAGCTGCCCCCTCCCCATGCTTGGTCAGGAGTGCAGCTGGGATGATGCCCCCTTGCCACCACGCTGAGGAGGGGTGCGGCAGGGGCTGCTGGTGGGAGCCCACGGGGTGGGGCTCAGGCTCTGAGCCGCCTCTGGGCACTGGGCACCAAGGGGCAGGAGGGTCCAGTACCAAGGAGGACAGGTGGGTGGCAGGGGCTCAGGGGCCTTTGTGCCCCCACCCAGCCCTGGAGATCCCCGAGGTGGACCTGGATGGCCAGCTGCCCTTTGTGCGGCCCCTCCCACATGTCGCGGTGCTCCAGGACGAACTGCCTCACCTCTTCCAAGACGACTATATCGGGGTCCAGGAGGAGGAGGCGGCGGCGGAGGCCCGGGGGGAGCACACGCTGATGGAGAAGTTTGGTGAGAGGCGGGCCCAGCCATGGGGCTTCTGCTCCCGGGGACCATGGCCAGTGCCCCCTCGGCCCGGCCGCTGCCCCGCTGTGGTCCTGAGCTTGAGGAAGAGCCTGGTAGCAGTCTTGTTTGACCAAGGCTCAGAGAAGGTGCTGGGTTTGCACAGCACACGTGGGGCTGAGCCTGGCTGGACCAGGTGGGCCCTGACGTCCACTGCCCGCTGCCCCTGTCTGCCCCCAGTCTGCCTGGACGCCTCCTTTGGCCAGGACTGCAGCCTCACGTGTGACGACTGTCGGAATGGGGGGACCTGCCTCCCGAGCCGGGACGGCTGTGACTGCCCCGAGGGCTGGACCGGCCTCATCTGCGATGAGGGTGAGGCCGCGGGGCTGGGTGGTGTGAGCCCTGGGACCTGCAGGCAGCACCTTGGGGGGGCCCCGGGGACTGGCAGCGCCTGGCGTCTGCCCCTCGCGATGGTCCAGGGCAGGCAGGCCAGCAGCTAAGGCAGCGAAGGGGGTCCGACGAAGAGTAGCTGGTGGGCAGGCCGGTCATGTCCCCATCCTGGGTGAGAGCAGCCACGACCCAGGCCACTCAGCGGGCAGGCCGGTAGCTGGAGTGCCTTTGAGACCTGCTCTCCCAGCCCCGTGCAGTGACCCCGGGCCAGGCCCACGGTGCCGGTCGGTCTCCGGGGCTCTGCCCTGCACAGAAGGTGGATGTGCGGAGTCCAGAGGGAGAGGATGCGGCGACTGATTAGTGATGTCTGCCGTGTGGTGGGGCCGGGCCGGGGGCTCGGGTGCGGCTGTCTGTTGCTCTGGGCGTGGCTTCTGAACGGGGCGGCTCACAGCGCGGGACGGTGTCCCAGGGTCCCTAGAGGGGCTGCTGGGCCCAGAGTCCTTCTGCAGGCCGGTGACCCTCGCGCTTCACCGTCCCCGCCTGCAGCTTGCCCTCCGGACACCTTCGGGAAGAACTGCAGCCTCTCCTGCGCCTGTCGGAATGGCGGGACCTGCAACCCCATGACGGGCGCCTGCCGCTGCCCCCCGGGCGTCGGTGGAGCTCTCTGTGAGGACGGTGGGTGCAGCCCCTCCCGGGACTCTGGAGTGTCCCTGGGGTGGAGGGGATGGGACGCAACCTCTCAGCTGGGCTGCCTGCCTTCTCCTTGCCGCCTGCCTTCCGCGGAGCCGGGAGGGGCAAGGCAACAGCTTGCTTCACTGTTTGCTTGTCCTGGGGCCCGGCTGTGGCGCAGGGTGAAGACTTGGCAGAATAGCACTTCTGCAGTGGGTTCCCCGTGAGGTAGTGAGCTCCCTGTCCCTGGAAGCATTCAAGTAGAGCTCTTTGGTGGCGGGTGGGATTTGCCTGGGCCCATGGCTGCATGGGACAACACTACTGTCCTTTCTAACTGTGAAGTGTCTACATTTTTGAAGGAATTCGAGGGTCCCCGTAAATAAGTTTCCCAGGTGACTGACGCTTTACCTTGAAAACTGCAGACCTTCAAAATTCTGCCTCTTGTGCTAGACAGTGTAGCTAATGTGCCGAGAACTTCCTGCCTTATCAAGGGGGCAGTTTCAGTCCCTGGACCCCGTGCCCGGGGCTTCGGGGCGGTGGCCCCACGGGGCTGTCCTCCTCCTCCCTCCGGTCAGACCTCACATGTCCGGCTTTCCTCTCCTTTCTCTTTTAAGGACGTTCGTGGATTAGGATAACCCAGGAGGGTCTCGCCTCCAGATCCTGGGGATTAGATGGGGACGTATTCCGGGGTGACTCTTTAGCTCCCTGCAGCCCTTCAGGACACAGGACTGGGGCAGGAGCGAGCCCGCGGGAGGCACTTTGGGAAGGAAATCCAGATGCCCTTTCCTAGCCACGGGCCCCTTGAGCCTGGTCTCGGGCTGCTGGCCGGCTGGGGCCGTGTGCCCTGCCTTCTCTGAGGGCCAGAGGTTGGGCTGGGTGACCACCGAGCGGTGGGAGTCAGGATGTGGTAGATGAGGGTCAGACGCAGGACATCGGGGTGAGGTCTTTGTGCATGTCCCACGCGTACGCTGGAGAATGTGCTTGGCTTTGCGCCCCGGGCCGTTCTCCAGACCACAGACGCTGGGGAGACAGGCCAGCCAGGGCAGAAGGCCATATCCGTGGCTCATCCTGTGTCTGCCCTGTCCTCGTGGTGCCCTTGTCTGCCCCCGGGCCCCTCCCTGTCTGGGATGCAGAGTCCTCAGGCTGCTGGGAACCCCCAGGTCCTCCGGCCCTGCCCCGGGGGCCTGGGCCGCTCCCGGCTCCTGTGCCAGGCACGGGGGGTCCTTGGAGCATCTGCACGGGCATGGGGGCGTGTCTGGGTGGGCGCTCAAGAGGCCCTGCCTCCCGCAGGCTGCCCCAAGGGCTTCTACGGCAAACATTGCCACAAGAAGTGTCACTGTGCCAACCGTGGCCGGTGCCACCGCCTCTACGGGGCCTGCCTCTGTGACCCGGGGCTCTACGGTCGCTTCTGCCACCTGGGTGAGTCCCCTGCCCGCGGCCGGTGGCCAGGGGGGCGGGGGCCATGCTGCCCTCACTCCGGCTCGGGGGTGACTGTTCATCTGCAGAGGGGTCGCAGGGCTCAGCGAGGTCCCCCGGCTGGGATGTGGGCTCCAGGGACCCAGAGCCGTGTCCTCCGGACTGTGCTGGCCTTCAGGGTGTCTGGGGGGGGTGGTCCCCAGCCTTCTGTTGCCTCCTGGCCCCACAATTGGGCTAACGGGTCGGCGGCAGCATGGGTGGGGGCAGGCCTCCCTTGGAAGCTGCCGGCGCACAGGGCTCACCTTGGCTTTTGGAGTTTCCTGGCAGCAGGGGTGAGTCCTGAACCCCAGAGGGGTCACCCCTCCCTGGTGGGCTGGTGGGCAAACATGGGTGACGATGAGCAGACCTGATCTGGGAGCTCCGTACTGTACTTTGTAGAAGGATTATTTAAAGGAGGGAGATCGGGATTCCGAGAGCCGCCTGGCTGGGAAGTGGCGTGACCCGGGGCAAGTGCCTGGACCCCGCTGAGACCCTGTTTCTCGTCTATGAAACAGGCGCGGTGGTCCCGGGGGCTGGGGTGGGCGGTGCCTCTCTGCGCGGCTCAGGGGGCTGGAGACCCTGGGACCCTGCAGGTAGGCAGGCCCCCCTGTTGGTTCTGTGGGTGCAGCGTGTCCGCCGTGGGCCTTCGGGCCCGGCTGCTCCGAGGAGTGCCTGTGTGAGCGGCCGAACACGCTGACCTGTGACCGGAGGGATGGCAGCTGTTCCTGCAAGGCCGGCTTCAGGGGCGAGCGGTGTCAGGACGGTGAGTGCAGGGGTGCGGGGGCGGGGCGCGCCACAAGCTGGCTGAGCCTGCAGGCCCCTCTCCCCTCGTCCCCTGCAGAGTGTGTGCCGGGCTTCTTTGGGCCCGGCTGCCGACAGGCATGCACCTGCCCCCAGGGTGTGGCCTGTGACCCCGTCAGCGGCCAGTGTGGGGGGCCGTGTCCTGCTGGCTACCAGGGGAAGGACTGTGATCAAGGTCAGTGGCTGGCCCCGGCGATGCCCAGGGTCGGGGGGGGGGGTGTGGGTCCTCTGGCCCCACCTGGTTGCGCAGGGGCGACTCCGCACTGGTCTGCCTGTCCCCGTGCCCCCGGTCGGGGCTGCTGGGACGAGAGTGGGTCTGTGTGCCCGGGACCGGGCCCAGGGAAGGGGTCGCGTCCTCTAACGTTGTTCCCTCCCTACCCCGCCCCCCCACTTGTTAGCTAGAGCATGCTCAGAGTGCTGGGATCCGGGGGGCTGGCACTCCGTCCTGGTGGGTCTGAGTCTCTGGGACCTTGGCAGCTACTGGCAGCGCAGTCTTGGGCTGGAGGTGCAGCGTGGTGCGCAGCGCATGACGAAGGCCGTCCGCACGGCTGCCCTGGCCTGGGGCTGGAGGGAATGGGTGCAGAGTGGTGGGCCCGGCTGGAGGCCCGGGCCCGTGTTTACACACCGCAGGCAGCCTGAGTCCTGGGGTGACCCCGGCCCCCGCTCACAGGGTGCGGGCAGCTGGGGGCCTCCCATGGCATATGGCGTGTGTGCTGTCTGCACCTGCTGGCCCCAGGTGGCTGGGGACCACCGGGCCTGTGGGGTGACTGATGTGAGCATGCCTGGGGGCCGGCTGGCTCGACCTCCCCCTATCCTGTCCCCTCTGGGGAACAAGGAAGGGGCCCTGGGGACCCAGCCTGAGCCGAGGGGTCAGCGTCTCCCTCTGCAGCCAGGCTACGTCCCTCCAGGGTGGTGGTCCTGGAGACTGCAGTGCTGACCTTGTGCAGGGCTCTCGGGTCCCAGGGGTCCAGGAGGGATGTGTGGGGGGTCCTGGGATCCCAGCCTGGACCCCCCAGCTCGACGTGCACCCCAAGGGGCTTTGTGGTGTCTGGTGCCCTTTAGCTGCTGCTCTCCTGTCCCTACGAGCTCTGGCGAGTCACAGGCTCCCCACCCACCCAGACCCCTGACTCTTCTCTCGGCCTCCCCCAGACCCCCACGGACTCTCAGCGGAGCGCTGGGGCACATGAGCACACATGTGCACCCGCTCCCCGGGCCCGCGGTAGCCGGGCGCTCTCTCCGGAGAAGTGTCCATCCTGCCCGCCACCCTCTGCAGCGGCCCGTTAGCCTAATGTCCTCCGTGCAATTCCTTATCTTCCACGTATGAGTGAAACCATATGATAATTGACTTTCTCTGCTTAACTTATTTCATTTAGCATAATCTTCTCCAGTCCCATCCATGTTGATGTAAAAGTTGGGTATTCATGCTTTCTCATGGCTGAGTAATATTCCATTGTATATACGGACCACATTTTCTTTATCCATTTATCTGTCAATGGACATTTGGGCTCTTTCCATAGTTTGGCTCTTGCGGACATTGCTGCTATGAACATTGGGGTGCATATGGCCCTTCTTTTCACTACATCTGTGTCTTTGGGGTAAATACCCAGGAGCGCAATTGCTGGATCGTATGGAAGCTCTATTTTCAACTTTTTGAGGAACCTCCATACTGTTTTCCAGAGTGGCTGCACCAGCTTGCATTCCCACCGACAGTGTAGGAGGGTTCCCCTTTCTCCACATCCTCGCCAACATCTGTCGTTTCCTGATTTGTTAATTTTAGCCATTCTGACTGGTGTGAGGTGTATCTCATTGTGGTTTTGATTTGAATTTCCCCGGTGGCTAATGATGATCGTTTTTTCATGTGTCTGTTGGCCATGAGTTTTCCTTGCAGCCCAAGGGGAGGAACTGCAGGGCTGCCCAGGGTCACCGCCGCCGGCCCGCCCTGCCGGGGCAGGTGCGGCATGGGGGAGGCTATGCTCGGGCTGGTCAGGGGCTTCCAGCACCCGGGGCTCTGTCTGTCCCCACAGGGAGGCGCGAGGCTCCCGGCCCCCACATGCTTCGCTGCAACTCCGCAGTGGGCACAGAGCAGCTGGGCCAGTCCTTCTCTGGAGGCTCGCTCTCCTTGTCTCCGCTCCTCCCCGGGGTCTTGCTGCCCCTCTGCTGGGCAGAGGGGGATGGGGTCCCAGGACTCCGGGTCTTCCACACTCTCTTAATGTGCCTGGCTCCCGTGGCAGCCCCCGTCCTGCTGGGAGAGGGCCACAGCTGGGGGTAAAGTGGTGTATGCAGGCCCCCACCTCACCCCCCTCACACTCTTTGGGGATCTGAGACCGAGGGGGCCAGACTTGTCTTGGGCTTCCTGGCTGGGTGGGAGGGGGTAGGAAGGAGGGCAGGGCTGCTGCCAGCTTGCTGCAGGGTGCCCAGAGTCTGTCCTGCACCCCTGCCCCCGAGCAGGTCCCCCCCGCCCATGTGCCCTGTGCTCTGCGTGCTCCGTGGTCACCGGGGGCCCTGGCTGAGCCCAGCAGCCCTGCTGGGGCAGGGGGCAGCCCCACAAGGAGGCCCTTGCGGTTCCTCCCTGCAGAGTGCCCGGGGGGGACATTTGGCTCCCGTGGGGGGCACCCTGCGACCGGGTCATGGGGCAGGGACTGTGCCCTCCAGGGAGGACTGGGGACGGCTGGGGGCAGGTGAGTGGCCGTGGTGTCCTGCGACACCCTCCCTTCCCCGTGCTACACGACTCTGGGTGGTCACAGCCCTGGACCGAGTTTGGGGGTCCTGCAGCCTGCAGAGCCCAGGCCCGTGCTTAGCTGAGGGCCCATGCCGAGCCGCCCTTGGGTCTGGGCTGGGGGGTCTGCGCTGACCTGGGTGCCCCCCGGGTCCGGTCAGCTGTGGGGCCAGCTGGGCGAGCAGAGCCCCCGGCCCTCCTGGGGGCTGCGCTTTGCCCTACAGGCTGCCTGCCCACCGCCCGTCCTGGGGCAGGGGCCCCTCTTCTGGGGGTGGTGCTCTGCAGCCTGCGGCCCACAGGGGGGTTGGGGGTTCCCATGAGCCGTTCCTCCCCCTCCCTGGGCCGTGGCGCAGGGTCAGTGCCGTGTCGGACGGGGCCAGGAAGGCCCCAGGCCAGACTGACTGCCTGTGGTGGGGCTAGATTGTCCCGAGGGCCGCTGGGGGCTCGGCTGCCAGGAGATCTGCCCGGCGTGTGAGCATGGCGCTGCGTGTGAGCCTGGGACCGGAGCCTGCCTGTGCCCCCCCCGGCTACGTGGGCAGCCGCTGCCAGGACCGTGAGTACGGGCCCCCTGACCTGCAGGGCGTCAGCCCCGAGCCTGCGCCCGGCCGCCCCGCTGGCTGACTCCCCCCCGCCCTGCAGTGTGCCCCGCAGGCTGGTTTGGGCCCTGCTGCCAGACGAGGTGCCCCTGTGCCAGCGATAGGAGCTGCCACCCGGAGACCGGGCACTGCGGCTGTGCCCCTGGGCGGCCCGGCCTCGGGGGGCTGGGGGCAGCAGGAGGCCCGGTGCCTGGCCTGGCCGCGGTACCGTGCTCTGCTGGGCCCGTGCACGCTGACTCGGCTGTGTTGCAGCCTGTGACGGCGGGCGCTGGGGACCCGACTGCAGCCGCCCCTGCACCTGCAGCCCAGGCCACGGGAGCTGCGACGCGGCCAGCGGCCTGTGTGTGTGTGAGGCCGGCTACATGGGCCCGCGGTGCGAGCAGCGTGAGTCCCAGGGCGCCCCCAGCCACGCGCCCGTGCACGCGCGCCCACGCGACCACGCCCCAGGGGCTCTGGTCCTGCCCTTCTGTCCGTGGGACGGGCGGAGAGTCTCCTCCCCTGAGCTCCCCCAGTTCCCCCTGTCCCGCCGGGCCCAGGCACCCCCAGCCTACCTGGGTCTGTGGGTGCACCTGGAGCAGCGGGCCGGGAGGGCAGGGAGGGGCCACCTAGCACCTGGAGGAGGGCAGGACCAAGGGCCATGGCCTTCCGAGTGTGCCCCCCACTGCCCCAGGCTGGGGCAGCTCCAGAGGTCATGCCTGGGCGCCTACCCCTCTGGGCGCCGGCTCAGTCCTTAGTTGGGCAGGCAGGGGGCGCGTGCCCACGGTCCCCTCCCCGGCCGGGCCGGCAGAGGCGCAGGCGGGTCTGGGTTGGTCTCCCCCGCTCCAGCTGACCGTGGGCCGGGGCTGCGTGTCTCAGGGTGTCCCCAGGGCCGCTTTGGGCCGGGCTGTGGGCGGCAGTGCCAGTGTGAGCACGGGGCGGCCTGTGACCACGTCAGCGGGGCGTGCACCTGCCCGGCCGGCTGGAGGGGGGCCTTCTGTGAACGCGGTGAGCTGGGGCGTGTGTGTGGGCTGGCGGGTGGACCCTGCCACCCCGGCCGTGTCCCATCACCACCCGCTCTCTGCAGCCTGCCCGGCGGGCTTCTTCGGCCTGGATTGCCGCGGTGTCTGTGACTGCGCCCCCGGGGCCCCCTGTGACTCTGTGAGCGGCTCCTGCCTCTGCCCTGCTGGCCGCCAGGGCCCCCGCTGTGCACAGGGTGCGTGAGGCCAGGCGGCCCTGGGGGCTCCAGGAGAGGGGCCGCCGGCGTGTCAGGCCCTCTGTGTGGCCACCCTAGGGGTGCTCAGGCCCGAGGGGAGGGAAGCTTGCCCAGCTGCCCCAGATCTGCTGCAGCGCCCCCCCAGACCCCTGACGGTCCCCCCCCCCCCCGCAGCCTGCCCCGCCCCCACCTACGGACACAACTGCAGCCAGACCTGCTCCTGCTTCAACGGGGCCTCCTGTGACCCCGTCCACGGACAGTGCCGCTGCGGCCCTGGCTGGATGGGCCCCACCTGCCTGGAGCGTAAGCCCCCCCAGGAGTCTGGGACCAGGGCTTGTGGCAGCCCCTTCCTGTTCCCCGGGGTCACGTGGGTGCGGGATGCTGGGGGACAGGAGTCTCAGCAGCAGCAGTGGGCGGGGGGCTGGGGCCTGGCACTGGGGGGGACGGGTCGGGCAGGGAGGTGCCGAGCTCCGCAGGGCGGGGTTGGTGGGCCCGGGGTGGCCCGGGGCGGGTTGTCTTAGAGGCAGCCCTGGGAGCGGTCCTCCCCACGACGTCTGCTGTTGGGTTTTGGGGGGGCCTGGAAGGTGCAGCAGCACCGGGGCTGACGCTCGCTGGGGGCGGCGTGGGGCCCGCTGGGCGGCTGCTGCGAGTTGCTCCCCTCCACCCGCAGCCTGCCCCACGGGCTTGTACGGCCCCAGCTGTGAGCACGCCTGCCTCTGCCAGCACGGGGGCACCTGTGACCCTGTGTCAGGCCACTGCACGTGCCCGGAGGGCTGGGCTGGCCTGGCCTGCGAGCAGGGTGAGCCCGGGTCAGGCAGAGGAGGAGGCGGGACCCGGGAGCCAGGGCGGGTGCCCCAAGGCATGCTGGCCCACCCCACTCTCTGTGGGCAGAGCTCTCTGCTGGCGGGTCTGCGGTGTGACCTCCCCCCGGGCCCCTCCCCTTCTCCAGGACGGGGCCCCAGGCTCTGGGTGCAGGAAGCACGGGTGGGGTGGGGGTCTCCTGGGCCCTGGGGGCGTGGGGCACTGCTGGGGTACTGTGCCCCGCAGAGTGCCTCCGCGGGCGCTTTGGAGCCGGCTGCGAGCACAGTTGCGGATGTCTCAACGGCGGCCTCTGTGAGCGGCGCTCGGGCCGCTGCCTCTGTCCAGCCGGCTGGACCGGGGACAAGTGTCAGAGCCGTGAGTGGGCCGGGTTGGGGGCTGGGGCGCGGGGGGAGGCCAGGAGGCCCCGCTGGTCCTGTCAAGGGGTGGCCTGAGCCTCGCTCCAGGGTGGAGGACCCCGTGAGGTAGTCCCTTGGCAGGTGGGGGCAGGGGCTGCCGTCCGAGCTCCCAGGGGTCCCCCGTGGGAGGGGCGGGGGGCGTTTGGCCCTGCTCGCACCCCTGGCGCCGGACTCAGCCCTCTGCCTTGTCTCGCCCACCGCAGCCTGTGCTGAGGGCACGTTTGGGGCACAGTGTGAGGAGCGCTGTGCCTGCCAGCGGGGGGCCACCTGCCACCACGTGACGGGGGCCTGCCTCTGCCCCCCGGGATGGAGAGGCTCGCGGTGTGAGAACGGTGAGCCCCTCGGCTCCGCCGCACCCACGGGGCCCGCCGCTCGGGGGGGCGGGTCTTGGCACAGTGATCCCTCCGGGCTGCCCTGGCCCCAGGCCTCCCCACCACCCCCGCACTCGCTTCCCGCAGCCTGCCCGCTTGGCCGGTTTGGAGAGGCCTGTGCCCAGCGCTGCCTGTGCCCGCCTGGCGCCGCCTGCCACCACGTCACCGGGGAGTGCCGCTGCCCACCGGGCTCCACAGGACCCGGCTGTGAGCAGGGTAGGTGACCCCACCCAGGGGGGCAGAGCGGCTGGTAGCTGAGGTACACGGACCCCCGAGCTGCACCCGAAACCTCCACCCCCAGACGGGGCCACATGGGGGGCATATTCCTGAGCTGGGCCAGGACTGACCTCTCCCGCCTACACCCCAGCCTGCCCACCCGGCCCCTCTGGGGAGAGCTGTGGGCAGAAGTGCCATTGTCCCGGCGAGAACCAAGCCTGCCAGGTTGTCCTGAGGAGGGACTGCTCATCCCAGGGGTGGGGGTGAGATGCCAGGGGGCGAGGCCTGGCCCCTGGCCTCTGGCACCTGCCTGTGTCCCTGCAGAATGCCCCCCCGGGCGCTTTGGGCCTGGCTGTGAGCAGCAGTGTGAGTGTGTCCACGGGGACTCCTGCGACGCAGCCACCGGGGCCTGCCTCTGCCCTGCTGGGTTCCTGGGGGCCAACTGCAGCCTGCGTGAGTGCCTGGGGGGACGGAGGGGGTGGCTGCTCCCTGGGCCTCCATGGGCAGGGCCCCCCAGCCAGCCTGTGGGGAAGACAGCCCCTGACCGTCTGTCTTCCTGACTCTCCTGCTGGGCCTGGCCCCAGGCCGGGCTGAGGTGGGGGTGTCCGTGTGACCCCAGTGTCCGTGCCGGCCAGCTCTGTCCTCCCCCCCGCCCCGCACTGGCCATGCTCAGCAGGGTTTGTGCGCCTCTGTGCAGATGGAGGCCAGCTAGGCATCCCGCCGAGGAGTCTCTGTCGGGCTGGGAGCCTGGCTGGGCCAGCAGGAGTGGGGTGGGGGACAGCAGTTAGTCACTGTCCCTGCAGAGCCGGCCTGGCCCCCAGCAGACCTGCGGGTGGAGGGGAGATGCCAGGGCGGGCAGGGGCACGGGAGGTCCCTGCAGGCCATCTCTGGGCTGACGTGGCAGAGAGAAGGGGAGCTGGCAGGGGTGGCCACCGTCCTCTTCCCTCCCGGCAGCCTGTCCACAGGGCCGCTTCGGCCCCAGCTGCGCCCATGTGTGCAGGTGTGGGCAGGGAGCATTCTGTGACCCCGTGACTGGCACCTGCACCTGCCCCCCCGGGAGGACTGGCATCCACTGTGAGCACGGTGAGCGCCCGCTCTGCCTGCCCTTCCGCATTTCACAGATGCCACTGCGTCCGGCCGGTGGGGGGGCCGATGGGGAGAAGCCATGCGTCCCCCAGGGGAGAGCCAGGCCCTGGAGCCCGGTGGTGCATTCACACCAGCCGAGCCTCCACTGACCCGTCAAGTGGCTGGTGGGGGCTGGACAGGTTCCAACCCAGAGCCTCCTAGCAGGAGGGTCCAGCGGCTATTTTGTCTGAGGACAAAGCCAGCTGCCTGGCTCAAGTCCCGTGGCGCAGGGTCCTGCTGGCCCTTTCTGCTGGGCCTGGAGGCTGGGGACCCCAGGTGGAGGCCTGGGGCACAGGGCGTGGTGGGGGAAAGGGGGTGACCCCAGGAGCAGTCATGGGGCTCCCCCCGTGATGGCAGGCCCGGTCCCCATGGCCACAGCTACGGCCCCTTGGCCTGGCTCCCATATCCTGGTAGGTCAGAGCACTCTGCCAGCCTCTGGTCCTCCCTCATCAAGCGGTCAGTGACCTCCCCACCGACCCCCCAGTTCTTAGCCGGTGGCAGCGGAGTCCTAAGCCCTGTGGCCTGGCTGCAGCTAGGCCGTGTCCGTGGCTCCAGGGAAGTTCAGTAGCCACGGGTCAATCAGATCATGATCAGGGGCCATCTGGAGAGCCAGGCCGCCCCGCTGCCTCCGCCTGGGGGATGTGCCTGTGCAGAGGGCCCCCGCCTCCAGGAAGGCTGCCCTAACCAGCTCCCGCCAGCTGGGCAGGCACTCCCTGCCCCTCCTCGGCGCGTGGAGAGGGTGGAGGAATGGGCGGGACCGGCTGCTGTCCGCTCCCTGCACGCGTGCGGCAGAGGCTGGCCCCAGCTCGGGTTTGTGGCATGAAGGCCAGGTGTGGTGGGGACTGTCCCAGAGCGTGTCCGGCCCTGGCCCGGAGCTCTGAGCGGCGCCTGACTCCTGCCCCCAGGCTGCCCTCAGAACCGGTTTGGCGTGGGCTGTGAGCGCGTGTGCCCCTGCAGGAACGGGGGCCTATGCCACGCGGCCAATGGTAGCTGCTTCTGCGGCCTGGGCTGGACAGGGCCGCACTGTGAGCTGGGTGAGCTGGCGGGCCACGCCCTGGGCGGGGAGGGGGCTGGCTCTGGACCCCCTGGAGAGCACCGGGCTCAGGAGCTCTGTGTGGGGCTGCCATGGGGGCTGGGCAAGGCCCCCGGGGTCGTGAGAATCAGGCTGGTGCCCGGGGGCCATCCCTCGGGCCCCCTGCCCTTGGGCCCCCTGCCCTTGCGCTGCCGAGGCTGACCTGCCGGCTCTCCCCCCAGCCTGCCCTCCTGGTCACTATGGTGCCGCCTGCCGTCTGCAGTGCTCTTGCCAAAACAACGGCACGTGTGAGCCCACCACGGGCACCTGCCACTGCGGCCCCGGCTTCTACGGCCAGGCCTGCCAGCACTGTGAGTCCTGGGGTGGGGACCCCAGCCCCGGTGGCTGTTCCGCGTGGGACATCGGGGCCAGCGTGGGCTTCCCCATGGCCGCTGTCCCTGTCCCTCCCCCTGGCGGCCGGTGAGACAAGGCCTGGCCCCACTCACTGTGGGACTCTGAGGCCAGAGGTCCCTGGCTCGGGGCCCATGAGAGCAGGGGGACCTCCCACCTAAGCCCCAGCCACGATGGGGGGTCCAGGCCTGGGTGGGAGAAAGAGGGAACGCGAGCCTCTGAAGCAGGACCTATGCTCACTCGGGGTGGGCTGAGGTAGGGGCTCTAACGGGGGTGTCCCTTAGTCTGTCCCCCCGGCTTCCACGGGGCTGGCTGCCGGGCAGCGTGTGAGTGTCAGCACGGGGCCCCTTGCCACCCCGTCAGCGGCCAGTGTGTCTGCCCCGCCGGCTTCTACGGCCAGCTCTGTGAGAGGGGTGAGTGCTCCGTGTTCCCACGTGCTCCCTGGCCCTGTCCTGTCCGGTAGGGGAGAGGAGGGGACACTGAGTCCACTGCCCCCGTCCAGGGTGTGAACCAGGCTCTTTTGGAGAGGGCTGCCGCCAGCGCTGTGACTGCAGGGCGGGGGCACCCTGCGACCCCGTCACCGGCCAGTGCCTGTGTCCCCCGGGGCGCACAGGGGCCGCCTGTGACCTCGGTGAGTCTGGGTTCCCCTCGGCGGAGCACGGGCGTGGGTCTCTGCTGGTGGCAAGGGGGAGCTCTGCCCTGCCCTGGCCTGGGCGCTGTGCCCCCGGCACCCGTCCTGCCCCTCTGCGGGGGCGTGCCCAGCGTGGGGCTCCTGCTCAGGGATATCAAGGCCTCGCCCTGCTCTCTGGCCAGAACGGGGGCCCCGGTGAGGTGCGAGGGAGACTGTCCCGATCTGCCAGCCTGCTCGGACATGGGAGGGGCTGTCTGCTGAGGCTGCCCGCACGACCTCACCGTTGTGTGTTCCTCCTGACCGGGGACGGGCATCCCTGACTGCCAGGCGCCCCCCTTGTCAGCCCCGGGCCTGGGCAGGTGCCCAGTACCTGGCGCCTTCCCAGGTGGGAGCTCCCACAGGGCAGGGAGAGTGAGACCCAGAGGCCCTTGCTCCGCCCACCCCTCCCCAGAGGGCCTGGGGTGCCCCGGCCAGAGCAGGCGGGCTGGCCCTCAGGCCCGTGTCTCCCACTCCCTCCTGCCTGCAGACTGCATAGCGGGCTTCTTTGGGCCGGGCTGTGCCCTGCGCTGCGGCTGTGGGGCTGGGGCTGCCTGCGACCCCGTCAGTGGGCTGTGCACTGTGTGAACGGCTCCCTGGGGCCCACCTGCCAGCAAGGTGAGTCAGGCTCCCGAGGGGGCGGCGGGAAGACAGCGTGCTCCCCGGCCCGGCCCCGGCGCGGACCCGCTCCTCCCCCGCCCCCCAGAGCTGAGCAGCCAGCCTAGCTGGTGAGAGTGTCGCCCCCCCCCCCCCCCCCCGTGGTGTCTGCCTGGCTTCTCACGGGTGGGTGTGGGCCTCGCAGCGGCTGGACGGCGGGTGGGGCGGGGTTCTGCCGGGCCAGCAGCCCCCAGCCCTGTGGGCGGGCGGATGATCCAGGGTAGCTGGGCGCTGACCCCCCGCCTTGCCCCGCATGTGCGTGCACGGGGGCGTGATGGTGCGCCCTGCCTACGTGTGCTTCAGTCTGTGCCCGCCAGCGCCCGCCGGCAACCCCCCAACCCGGGCGGGGGGGGAGGGTGCTGTGACAGCCGCCTGGCCTCAGCCCCCACGGCCCCCGGGGGAGCGTGCGTCTGCAGGCAGAACTCGGGGTGCCCTGGAGCCCCCTGGTCAGCTCGCCCAGGTCCAGGCTGCTGAAGGGAAGGGGGACATGCGCTGGGAGGGTTGCGTCCGGGCCCGCGGGGACGGGGGGCCAAGCCGTGAGTGGGGATTCCAGACGGGTCCACGGCCTGGGAACCCCACAGGCGGGCTGGATCTTATGTATGCACGTTTTTGCGCCCCTGGGAGGCGGCCCTGGCCCGCGACTGTTAGGAGCCCCAGGCGCGGGGTCTCCTGGCGGGCGGAGGAGGCCCTGGACGGAGCGCCCCCACGGCGGCACCTGGTGGCCGTCTGTGGTACTGCACCGCAGGCCCCAAGGTGGTCCTGGCAGCCGGGCGTGTAGTTGGGGTCTGGGACCTGGGTCACCCTTCAGGCCCGTGGGAAGGAGGAGAGGCTAGGCCGTGCTGCCCCCTGCCCTGGAGCGGACTGGTGCCTTCTAACAAAGCCCCTCCCAGCCCGCCATGCTGCTGGGCTGGGGAAACTGGGAGCTTTCATTTGGGGAGGGGGGAGGCCCCGCTATTTGCGAAGGTGTGAGCAGGGGAGGGGAGAGGCTTTGCTGGGAGGACCCTTCAGGCCCAGGTGGGAGAATGACATTTGCATTTGGGGGCGCCACTGGCCTATGACTAGCAGACGGAGGTCAGAGGAGGGATGAGGGTTGCACACTTTCTAGAACCGGGGCCCCACAGGGCAGCAGGCCATCCAGAACCTGGACCTCAGAGATGAGGCTGGGCAGAAGCTGGGGAGGAAGGGGGCCGTCTCCCCTCTGGGCTGGAGCTGGAAGGGCAGGAGGGGACACGGGAAGTGTGAGCCCAGAGCTTGGGCAGCTTCAGGAGTTTCTGCCTGCCCTGGCGCTGACCCTCGTTCCCCCTGTCCTTCCACCTGCCCTGGCACTGACCCTCGTTTCCCCTGTCCCTACAGCGGCCTTACGACCAGCTTCTCACGAACCAGCACTTGGGCTCGGCAGCCGGGCAGAGAAACCCTAGCTCAGAGGCAGCCGCAAGCAGGTCCTTCTTCCAGGCGCTTCGCTGACGACTGAGGAGGGGCGCCTGGGGGCCGGCCAGGACTCCGGCCCAGACTGCCCGGCCCTGCAGCCCCGCACTGGGCAAGGAGCGGCGGCCACGGGGAGGGAGGCCCTGCCTGGCCTAGCTCCAAGGGGCCCAGGCGAGTGGGCCCGGCCTTGGGCTGTGTAGCACACGGCTGCGCTGGCCGCACGTGCTGAGGAAGCCCTCCCCCCGCCCCCCAGCCGCCCCCTCCATGGCCCTGGGTCAGGACTGAGGGCAGGTGCGGCTGCAGGTGCAGGCAGGGGCCCCTGCCCTCTGAGCAGGTTCTTCTGGTGCTAGGCCCTGGGACTGCTGCGCTCAGCCCGTTTACCTGGAATCGTGGCCCACTGTATTTATGGAGAAGTATTTATGGGCAGCCGGCCATGCCCACTGCGCCCCTGGGCACCGACAGGCTGCCCCTCCCTGCCTGCCCCAGGAAACCCTGCTGCGGGACTTTGGCCCCCCCCGTCGCGGGGCCTCTGGGCGGCGGGCTCCAGTACATGTGAAACCCAGAAACTTAAGAAAGAAGCTGCCGCTTCCTTGTGGCCTCTGTGTTCGCTGCTTTGGGCTCACGCTGCTGGCATCCCAGTGCGTCAGCAGGAATATGTTTGGACAGGAACGTCCTCCGGACCAGGGAGGCCCCATCTGGTCCCTGCCCCTCCCTGGGGGTGGGGGTGGCACACGAGGAGAGTTGGGGTGTGTCCTGGTTCCTGGTGCTCTAGAGGGGCACGCGGGGCTGGTCTGCATGTGGGAGCATGGCCCCGTGGGGAGGAGGCTGGCCCGAGTGCATGGGTATGTGGGGGGGCAACATGGGCACCCTACCCCTCCTGTCTTCAGAGTGGAAACAGCAGAGGGGGGTGCCCAGTAGACTGGGTTGGACCCAGATGGCCACACCGGGCACTTAGGGTCTGGGCTGTAGCCCCCAGTCCCCACCCCCAACACCAGCCCAGCTAGCAGATACCCTCAAGGCAAAGGGTCTTGCTGAGTGAAATGAGGAGAGTTCTAGCAGCCGTGTCCCCTTAAACAGACAACTAGGGAACGGCCCGTAGCAGAGAAAGCCAGTTAATGGGCTGCAGTGTTCAGGCTTTCAAGTAAATGTAATGAGGGTCCCAGGACAGGACGGGGGGCCAGGCTGGTGACCATACAGGAAGAAGCTGTTCCGGGAGGAACAGTGGCTGGACAGTGGGCTCTGTAGTCCAGGGCCTCTGCTGAGAGCGGCAGGGAGGCTCGGAGGGAGGGGACACCAGAGGAGGAAGGTTAATGGAAGCGGAGGAGGGGAGGCGTTAACCTCCTCTAATGAAGCTCTAGAACGAGAGGGAAAAAATTGGCAGGAAGCAACAACAGAAGGTGAATGATCTCAGACTGAAAGGGCTCCACACGGCAGAACAGGAGTAAGCCACTCATGCTCTAAAGAATTTTAAGGAAATCACCAGCAAGGAGAGATCCTAAAAGGCCCAGGAAAAAAGAACAGATCCGCGCGGCATCAGACTTGAAACTCTGGAAACCAGGACAGTGACGTTCTGTTCTCAAAGCACCGAAGAAAAATTTTTGAAACTCGAAATGTATGTGTTGTTAAAGTGTCTGAAAAACAAAGCCAGGGTTACTTCCTGGGGGTTAACCTTGGAAGCCAGAGCTGAAACCGTGCCTGGAGGACGCTCGCCAGCAAGAAGAGCAAGAAGACCTGCAGGTGCAGCGACACGTTCCCGTGTCACCTAGTGGCAAAGAGAAGCAAACATTCACAGTGAGCGACAGCAGGGGCGGGGAGAGCGTGCCGGGGCCCTCCCTGCTGGCGAGGGACGCGGACAGACCACGGACGCTGGCGGGGTGAGCACACCGGAGTGAGGCAGCCCCGCTCCCTGCAGGGATACGGGCAGGCTGGGCAGCCTTTCAGCCCCTGGAGGACGTGTCCTCGCTCCGGTGGAAGGCGGGGAAGGAGGAAAGACAAGCGGAGTAAGAAAGTAGATCCGCAAGGCCCATAAATGGGGACAAGGAACGATCAAAACCCAGGTCCCAGCGCGGCCTTAGATGCTGCTCAAGGGTATTTGAACTGTGAAAGACGCCCCTAGAAGGATGGACGTAGACATATACGAAGCAAATCAAAAGAAAGCTGGGGTAGGAGCTTTAATGTTTTCGGGGTGAAACACATCAGAAGTGGTGGTGTGGAAATCCAGGTGCGGATGTATGCACGTGACCGCGGAGGCTCGGAAATTTGCAGGACTGACGCTGTAGCTGGAAATAATCTGTACCAGCTGGTGATTTTAACATGTTCTTTAAAAAAAAAAAAAACCAATAAATAGGTCAAGCAAACAGGACATAAGCAATGATAAAAGTTTAGTAAGCTTTAACGCACGTGGTGTACAGATATTTATGCTCATATTCACACGTTCATCCTATTCATATACACAGAATTTGTATCCATGTATATAAACTTCACACTCACAAATGGAGAACGATGCAACACTTAACAAAACGAAAATCCCTTTGAAGATGAGTAAGGAAGAAAAGAACTAGGAGGATTGATGATTTTTTTTAAGCAGAGAAAACACAGAAGGAAGAATTAACGCACAGACATGATGGAGAGTAAGACATAAAAATGATATTAAGAGTGACCACGTACAAGGAACTTGAAATTTTTTTTAAAAAATGGGTAAGTTTTGAGGGAAAATATGAAATGCCAGGATTGGTGTTGGTAGAAATAAAAAAACTTGAATGAGCCAGTAACGTAAGTAAATGCAAATAGTAACGGGAGCCCCCCCCCCCCCCCCCAGGAGTGCCTGAGACATCAGCCGGTGTGGGTGGGAGTGCCAGTTTCCAGACACGGTGAAGCTGTCTAATGTGAATTGTTCCGGAATCTCTAAAAAGAAGAAAAGCAGCTCACTTCATTCCATGAGGCCAGTATAACCTGGTTCTAAAACCAGGTGAGGGTGGTACAAGGAGAGATTACAGACTCGTCACGTGTATGCAGAAATCCTCATCCACACGTGAGCAGGAGGGACAGAGGGAGAGGGAGAATCCTCAGGCAGACTCCCTGCTCAACTCGGGGCTGGATCTCATGACCCTGAGATCAAAACCTGAGCTGAAGCCAAGTCGGATGCTTAACCGACTGAGCCACCCAGGCGCCACACCACTCAAAAATATTTAAAAAATAGTATCAGCTTGATCCAATGGGGATTGCACTTGACTAAAATGCCAGGACAGTCTAACATACAAAATGCGTGGACGTATTCGGGGAGACGAGAAATCGGATGACTGACGGAAGCAGAAAGAGCATTCTGTAGAATTCAGCATCTCTTCAGGATATCAATCTTGGAAAACCGGGGGGGGGGGGGGGGGGGG
>NW_022589705.1:98921032-98970222 GCF_004348235.1 Phoca vitulina
GGGGGGGGGGTAGACAGGACCTCTGTCGACAGTGGTCATGCACCAGGAATCTCTCGCAAGTCTGGTGGAGAAACCAGGGGCTCAAGTCTCTGAGCGAAGGCTTGCGGGCCGGCAATGCCCGCCCAACACACCCTGGAGCCCTGCTCTCTCCTCCCTGCGCTAGCCACTTCCCTGGCCCTGACCCAGGAGCCCCCAGCTCTGGCTGTCCTTCCCCCGGGAGGACGCAGTCTGGGAGATGGGGCCCCCCAGACGGACGGGGCCTGGGTAGGGCCCCTTAAACGCTGTGGGAGGAGCAAACAGCTTCCCTGGGAGGGAGACTGGACACCAGCATGTCTCCTGCCCCCCCCCCGCCCCTCCCAGTGGAGCTGCTCACGCCCCACTCGGTGAGAGCTAGAAACTAGGACGTGAGGCTGTGGGGAAGAGAGAACCCTCCTCAGGGGCCCAGGGGGGTAGGACTTGGGATGCAGAAGGGCCAGCAGATGAATGAGCGCGACTAGGAATCAGAGTGAAAAGCGTGGATGTCCTATGAAGTGTGTAAAACCTACGAAGGTTGGTAGAGCTTCAGCAGAGGCCGTGATGAACCAGGTACAACATCCTTCAACGTGGCAACAAGACCCATCTGTGCCCGCGGGTTTATCTGGCAAAAGGATGCATGAAGCCCCGAACCATATTAGGAGCCCTGCAAGGGGCGGAGGGCCCCCGATCTGGTGCGACCCCAGGCCCAAGAGCGCCCAGGGACGGGCTGACAGGTGACAGCTGGGGGGAGGGGGTTGGGGGTGTGTAACATGGGGGGGCTAATCTCGGTATCAATGGCAATAACCAAGGGTGATGATGAAGTGTGCGGGATTCAGGGACACCCAGGGCCCACGAAGGTCTGGATGGAGATGCCGACCTGCATGCCTAAGGGGCAAGAGTCAGGGAGTCTGGGGGCTCTCGTCATGGCGTGGGGCATGGGGAGCCCCAGGCACTGCTGGGGTGCCACCATGGACACCTGGGGGCACTGGATGTCTTTAGGGCTGCGGGCATGGCCGAAGTGCCCTCCGCCAGCCACCCGGGCCCTCAAGGGAGGTGGGTCCTCCCTGCAGAAGGGCCCCAGAATGTTCCGGAGTGGTCCTAACAGCAGGTAGGTGGGCTGGGACACCTTGGTGTCTCTTCCCACTGGGCCCCATTGGGGTTGGCTGACGTCCCAGGAAGCCTAGGTGGCTCCCAGCAATGGGCAGAGGCTCTGGGGGCCTGTTTCCCCGCCTGCAACAAAAGGGGCGGTGCAGCTGGCTGGGGGAGGGGCTGGGCTAAACAGCCTCTGGAGACCCCTCCCCAACACAGCAGGTGCGGCGGGGTTCTCCCAGGACGGCCTGGTGTCTGGAGGTGGGAGGCAGAAAGGTCTTAAGACCAGCTCTGCCGGAAGGCAGGTCAGAGCAGCCTCCCCCTGGGAAGGGCCAGGGTCTGGGTTGGTCTGCTCTGCCCCCAGGAAGGGACCCCAGACCGAGCAGAGGCCCCTCGGGGGGTCTCGAGTGGGCACTGGCGCTGGGGTAAGCCCTGGGCTTCCTCTCCATCGTCCACCCGCCTGGGCCCCTCCAGACCGAAGCAGCCCGGCCCTCTGCTTCCCGATCCCTCTTTGAAGGGTGTCTGTCCTGAGCTGGCCCTGCCCGGGCGGACCCAACCCCCCAGCAGCCCCCCCAGCAGCCCCCGCCTCAGCATCCGGGGACATCCCTCCTCCCGGCTAAGCATTCTTCCTGCTTGCTTGGGAGGTAGAAGGGGCTTCAGCCACTCTGCAGACCGGAGGACCCGAGGCTGTCTTGGCCCCAGGTCAGGACATTAAGGGCGTGGCTCCGGGGCCGTCCAAGCCCCCTCTGCCCCATTCACTGAACCTGTCCCTGGCAGAGGGTGGGCAGTAGACAGACCTGCCCTCCCCGTTGGGGGGGCAGCGGTGAGAGCAAGCGGGTGGGCCTCCTTCGGGGGGGAGCGGGGCTTCCACCAAGATGCCGCCCCCGCCCCTGCCTGGCGCGCGCACACACGCACACGCACACGCACACATGCGCGCGCCCACGCCGGGCCCTGGCTGCCTGCTCGGCCCGGCCGCGGCTCTGCGGAAAGAGCAGGGAGCTCACCTAGCTCACAGGTGGGAAGGTCGGGGTCCCAGATTCCCAGCCGCACAGGAAGTGGGTGGAGCTACCTGGGGCTGACTCCGGAGAACCCCCGCCCTGCAGCCGTCCCTGAGCCCTGACCTGTCCCATCCCCCCATCAGGCAGAGTCCCCGCCCAGGACGGCCGGTGCGGCCTGAGCTCTGACCTAGGCCGGGCCCTCCGACCGCCTGAGGCCATGGACGTCACCTTGGAGGTCAAGATGCTACATTCCTTCCCTTACCTGAGTCAGTGAGCGGGGCTCAGGGCGGCCCCTCCCCCTCCCTCGGCCCTCCCACTGGCTCAGTCCCCTCCCGCCGGCCGGCCCAATCACCCACTTCCGGCTGGGAGGTGGGGAGCCACAGCCCTGGCTTTCAAACCGAAGCCGGAACCCAGCGAGCCCTCACCCCAAGGACGGCGCTGCCCAGGCCGAGAGGGGCACTGGACAGGGGCAGAGGCATCGCAGGCCGGCAGGGCACGACCCAGCCTTCCAGCCTGGCCTAGCAGCGAAGAGCCCAGGCCAGCCTGCCCCTCCCCAAACGCACGTCCAGGGCCTGGGGGAGCAGATGGGCTGTGAGGGACGTGGGCGCCGGGGGGACATTCCAGTGGGGTCCCCAGACCCACTGGCCAGGCTGAGCCCTGCAAGGGCACTCCCTTGCAGGAGTGGGGATGGGGTCAGGAGCCACTGACCTTGCCCACGACGCTCCCTGCGGACAGTCAGGCCAAGGCCACAGAGGAGCATGGGGTGACCATGCACAAGGGGCCACACAAGGCCCGGGACCTGACACAGGCGCCCACACTCGGGGAGCAGGCCTGGCCCACGGCACCTTGGGCATTTTGCAGGGACTCATCTGGCCTTCTCCTGGGTGAGGATTTCCATGGAAATCCAGGTGTTCAAGAAATACTTTAATGTTTATGAAAACCTCAGCATCTCAGCACTGGCCCCGCAGTGTCACCTCCCTCTGGCGGGACCTCCTCTCCAAAAGTGGGGCCGCCCTGGACGCCAAGCCCTCTGTTCCACATGAGGACGAGGGAGGGAGCTGGGCCCACATCCTGCACAACCGCCCTGCGGGAGCACAGGGTGCTGGGGGAGGGGCAGGGCTCCTCCCTGGGGTTTGGCCAGGGGTCAGGCGACCTGGGCCCCCCCCACCGAGAGCTGGCGTGGAGGATGCTTCCCGGGGGCGGGCAGCACGTGTGAACTTCCTCCCTGGAAGAGTCTGGATCCGGTACTGCAGACCACGGGGCCTCAGGCTCCTGGGACAAGCCCACCTCGTCCAGGAGCCTGGCCGCTCACTAGAGCGTGGATGGAAGCAGAGCTCGGCCTAGGTGCTGGGCAGGGCGGGCTACACGTCCGTCTCCACGCGCAGCCGCTCCATCCTGCGCACGTTGCCCTCCACGGCCACGCGGCTGGTGATGCACCGGGCAAAGTCCTCGGGGAACCAGCCCATCTCCCCATCTCTCAGCCGCTCGCCGTAAAACCATCCTGAACACAGATGTGGGGCAGGTGAGGGCAGGATCCGGGCACCCCCAGCCCTCGGAGCCGCTGTTCCAGAAGCTGCCAGGGCCAGGCCTCCCATAGGGCAGACCACCACCCGCTCCTGCCAGGAGGGCCTGGCTCCAGGTCACAGGGGCACCCGGTCCTCTAGCAGCTGCTCAGCCGGGACACTGGCGTTGGGGGCTGAGCTGGCCCCAGCCAGCTTCACATGCCCTGTGCAGGCGTGTGCGGGCGGGCCCCCAGGAGGAGCAGAGCCTCCCTCCTCCCGCGGAGGACACAGAGTGACAGAGAAGCTGATTTTGATCCTGTGACTCAGGGACGTTTGAAGAGGTCCTTGAGGGAGGGTGCTGAGGGGCCTCGGATCAGGCCCCCCATGAGCAGGCGCAGAAATCGCTTCTGGGGGGCCAGGCTCAGGGTCAGCTGCCCGCACCTGGTGTGCTCCAGACATTTGCGGGGCCGCTGGCCTATCCCTCTGGGGTCCACTCCGCCTACATCCCGCCACCACCCAGGCCCAGCCCCGGCGTGCTCACCATCCTCCTGCTCCAGGACCAGGACCACGTCCGCCTGCTGCAGCGTGATCTCGTCCGCCTGCTTGGCCAAGTAGGCCTTGGTGATCTCTACCTGGCGCAGGTCTGCAGGGGCGGGTGGGGGCGGGTGTCAGTGACAGAGCTGTCCCTGAGAGCGCAAGGGCCAGGAGCTCGGCAGCCCCCAGTCGGGCAGCGCTCCGCCTCCTAACAGGTCCCCTGTGGCTTGGTCTCGGTGGGGCCTGGGGGCTCTGGACACGTGGCAGCTTCCGTCCAGAGGCCCCAGGACAGGCTGCTCCTGATTTCAGAGCCAAAGCACCAGCACCGGCAGAGGGGGCACCCGGCTTCTAAGGGGCAGGGCTGGAGCTGGGGCGACAGATCGATGGGCCAGCCGGCTGCCCCGCTGTGGCCTCAGTCAGCTCCAGTCCCTGGGCATGGGGCAGCATTCTCTCCCCGGCATGGAAGGGGAGGCCCTGGGACAGAGCTGGGCCGCTGTGCACAGACAGACACACACAGATGCAGCTCTGTGGTCCCTCGCCTGGGTGGTCACCCTGGGGGCAGGCGGTGGCACGGACAGAGGGCTGGACAGTGTCTCCTAGCTCCATGCCAAGCCCCTGCCCAGGCCCGGGGAAGGGGCCGTGAGCCCTGTTCAGGGTGGAGCAGACGCTTACCTCCTTTGTTGGTGGGGCCCTGCCCCTGCCTCTCCCTGTGAGTGAGCGCGGTGATCCACCGGGCCCGGTCACTCCTGCAGGTGGAGAAGGGGTGCGTGAGGCCCTGAGGCCACTCTCGCCAGCCTGGGGACCTCTGGCTTCACACGCCCCGCCCCCAGTGCAGCACCGTGGAGAGATGGGGTGTCACGTGGCCAGGGGTTCCTTGAGCGTGCCCCACAGCCCTCAAGGTGCGACGGGCAATGACGATGAAGGTTCACGCTGCTGGGGTGCCCTTTCCTGAGCCCCATAAACCACTGAGGGACCATGTGTGGGAAGTCACAGGGCAAGAAAGAGTGGCAGGCAGGCTGACCCTGAGTCTCACCTGCCCAGGGTCCCAGAGTCAGGCGGCAGCCGCACCCCCACACCCCGGGCCACCCTGTCTGCTGGCGCTGGGCCCCAAGCCCACTGCCCGGTGTCAGTTCATGGTTTTTAACCTTTAGCCTCAGTTTCCCATCTGGAGGGAGCATGGACACAAGCCAGCCTCGTCCCTTCCTCCGTCGTCTGCTGAGCCCCCGCTGTGCTGTCATCTCTGTGTGCTGCCCAGCCCCCTTTCCAGATGGTTCTGACCTCACCACCCCCCACTGCTGGCACCTGGGCTCCGGCCCTGCCGGCTTCTGGGCTGCTTCTCAGCAGAGGCCTCCTGCCTCAGGGCCTTTGCACTGCTGTGCCTCTGGCAGGCCCTGCTCCCCAAATGGCACCGTGCCAGTCAGGCTGCCCCCACCTGGCGCTCCCTTCCCTGCCTTGACTTCCTGCTTCATTGGTGCCCCTGGACACAGCCGATGGTCCAGCTGCTCGTCTGGCTGATGTGTCCCCCTCCCAGCAGTGTGAACTCTGGGAGGACAAGGCTGCCCTTGGCCTCTGCTGCAGGGCCGGGCACACAGCAGCTGCTCAAGAACTCGATGGCACGGACCCCTCCTCCCGGGAGCCCTCCCCTGACTCACGCCGAGTCGGAGGACAGCAGGATCTGCTCCTGGCGGCCCTCACTGTTGCTTAACAGGGTCACTTGGAAGGGGTGTGGCACCGAGGAGCTGCGGCTACCGCCGCCCCCCAGCAGAGAGGGGTCGGAGGGCTCCATCTTCTGGACCCGGATGTGGTCCACCTGGGCGTAGTCCTGAACCATGAAGCTGTCCTCGCTGTAGGGAGACAGGTGGGCGGCCAGATGTGACAGGGGGTCTGTGGGCAGCCTGGGGCTCCTGCCCAGCTGGGGGGCACACAGCCAGAAGGATGCGCCTGAAACTGCCCCCCAGAAAGCAGAGGCCATGTGCGTTCTCGTCCTTGTGCCCTGGGCGGGCAGACCCCGGTCTGCCGGCAGTGAGAGGCACCCGGCCGCTGCCAGGGACAGGCCAGGCTGGGAGGGGGCCCCCAATTCTGAGGTCAGAGGAGGCTCAGGCGGCTGCCCCCACACCCCTCTGGCCCTGATCGCAGGGCCACAGAGCCCGGCACCCAGGGTGGCCCACCTCTTCTTTTTGGTGACCACCAGAACGTCGTTGAACAGAAATAGGTAACACGTGGGCCGGCTGGCTAGTTTTCGGAAAAGCCCAGTTTCTTCTACCACGAAGAGCTCCCCACGCTTCAGCAGCCAGCGGGAGGCCGAGATCAGCGGGAGGGACTGGAAGGAAGAGCCGGGGGGTGCCGGAGCTGGGGGGGCGGCAAGGATGGGCGGGGATCCCTGCCTCCAAGGACTGGGTGACTGGCCTCCCTGGCTAGACCAAGGAAGACGGGGAGATGTGGCCTCCCCTCAGACAAAGGGCTATTCTGTTGGCCGACAGGCACAAATGGGACAGCGGCTCTGTGCCAGGTCCCGGGCCCAGATCCTGCCCAGCAACCAGGATAGGCCCGTCCTGCTTCCAGCCAGGCCCAGGGGCTCTCCTAGCACCCGCCGATCACTGCCCCCGAGCCGGAGAGCGAAGGCCATCATGGGGAAGCCTCCACACACCCCTCACACCCTTTTCCAGACCTCTGTGCCCTCCCTCGGTCACTCCAGCCTCCCGGGCAGCCTCTGGAGGTCGGCAGCCCAGCCCGAGCGAGGACAAGCGGAGGCCGGGCCCACAGAGCTGCCTCCGGGCCAAGTCCCGCAGAGCATTCCCATGGGGAAGTGTCTGTCCGTCTGCGCCTCGCTTGCTGCTGGACTTGGCCAGGGGGCTTCGGAGGGCCTGTAGGATGTCTAGACCCCTCCCCAGACTGAGGGAGGCCCAAGATGTGAACTGGCCCCGACATTGTCCTTTCCCCGTTCTCAGGGAGCTGCGAGGAGCCCTGGCTGGGGGCAAGCCCTCGGGGCAGCCCTGGGGGTGGGGGCAGAGGCCAGAGAGACCCCAGGCAGGAGGGCGGCAGAGCTGAGCCTCTGCGGACAAGGGGGCAGGAGTCACAAGGGACGCTCCCCGGTGGGGAAACGGGCCTGGAGAGGCTGAGGCAGAGGCCCCGAGGCTGTGGCCCGACCTGCGAGGAGCTGGCTCAGGAGGGGTCGGGGCGCCCACCTTGACCTTGCTGAAGTCCAGCTGTGTATGCAGCGTGTACATCTGCTCCGTGCGCTCCATCTTGTGGGCCCCCTCATTGCACCGCTTCACCAGCTGCAGGGGGCCGGAGAGCAGGCTGTGCTGCGGGCTGTGGCCCCCCGCCCCGGGGCTGTCCTCGCTGCCGCCCCCCGACGGGCTCACCCATCAGGTTCAAGCCCCACTCCCTCTGGGCCTTGGTTTCCCCATCAGCACCGTGAAAAGCCTGACGCGGATGATGTGGAAACCTGCCCTCGGGGTCCCCACCATTGGGTGGGGGCAGGGGCAGACCTTGGCTCGGTCCAGGTGCCCCCTCCTCTCCCCTGGACCCCCCTCACCTTGCTGATGGCCTTGAGTGCGCGGCTGGCGGCCTTGTATCTCTCAGGATGGCCTTGACTCTTGAGGCAGAGAGTCTGCAGAGAGGACCCCGCATCTCAGGCACTATGTACCTGGCTGTGCTCGGGGCCGCGTGCGGCAGAGGACCCCCCAACAGCACACCCAGGTGGGGGCCGCGGGGAGGCTGAGAGCCCGTGTCCAGCGGGCTCCTGCCAGGCCCCACGGGGGTGCACAGCCCCCAAACGGCTCTGCCAGGTCAGGCTCTGGTGGGTGGGACCCTGGAGAGGGCACCCTCCAGGACCCCAGCCCTTCCGGGAGTCGGCTGTCTCGTCCAGTCTGGGGGGGCCCCCACAGCCTCTATTTCGACACTCCCGAGGGGCCCCGGAAGGCCTGACGTCCCATCTGGCCTGGACCGACGGTCCTCCAGGCACGAGCCACGTGCTGCCTCCGGGGGCCTAGCGGGCTCCGGCCGTGTGTGCACGTGCTGTGTGCACGTGTGTGCGTGTGTGTGTGCACGTGTGCCTCTCACCCCCACCCACCCCTCGGCCCCGGGAGCAGGCATCTCAGAGGAGTGAGCCGCTGCAGGGAGCTCCTAGAGCCCCTTGCTCCATCCACCGAGGGGGCAGTGAGTGGTGCCCAGGCTGGTCCTGCCTCGTCCGTGCGAATGAACCCTGCGAACCTACAAAGAAGTGCATGCAAACCCACAAAGTGCTGGAAGGTTCCGGGCAGGGAGCCTCGCGGGTGAAGGCTGTGAAAGCCGACTCGTGAGGACCGAGGAGCGCCGGGGAGGGGTCGTGAAGGAGCGGTGCTCGACCGGAAGCGGGGGACCGGGCCGACCTCCTTCCCCGGCGGGGGTCTGCGCGGCATACTCACGTCCGTCAGGAGGGGCAGCCGAGTCACCCTCTGCATGGGGAGGATCAGGAAGGAGATCATGGGGAGACCCCCGCATGCGGGACGCTTCTCGATCTCCTTCAGGGCCTCGTGGAAGGCGGCGTTGCTGTTTCTGCAACAGAGAACAGGGCTTGCCGTCGGCTGCGCGCGCAGGAATGTGCTCCCAGACCAGGGCGCCCGGAGTGGGCCCCGGCCGCGGGGAGGCCGCGCTCACGTCAGCCTCTGCAGGGCGCGCTGCTGGTAGACCTCGTTGGAGCAGTAGGCGACGTAGGGGTGGAAGTGCTTCTCGGCGTGCTCCTCCAAGATGTCGCTGATGTCCTCCACGCAAACCTGTGCCTTGTGCCGCTGCTCCAGGGCCTCGAAGAACCTAACCGGGCGGGAGTGCGGTGAAGGCCCGGCCGTCGCCGTCCACCGCCACGGCACACGCGGCGGGAACCCAGCAGGCGCGTGGGGGACCCGCCGGCCGGGAAGACCCCAGGACGGATGAGCCTCTTAAGCCTGGAATAACTGGGCAAACCCAAGGCCACCTCCGGTTAGATTCTGGCAGAGATTCCAGGAGACACGCAGACAGGCAGGACGGAGAACCTGTCCCTCTGATTCGATTCCCGGGGCTTGGGTCAGACCACACCCTCTGCCCAGCTCGATGTGCGGATGGGGGCTCTGGGTGGACTCCCCAGCGGTGGCCACCAGGCCCCGCTTCCTCCTGGGGTCCCCTTCTGAGATCATCCTTGGCCACGGAGATCAGGAGGACGCTGACCGGGGTTGACCATGCTTCTGCTTCTGCGGACCACTGCTACCACAGCTAGGCCTGGCTGGACCGGCACCAGGACGTCTGGTGGGCCCGAGGCCCCGTCACCTCCCCAGGCCCTGGCCAAGGCAGCCGGGAGGTCCTCCCCCTTCCCGGAGGCTCCTCGGCCCCATCCTGGCCTTCCGCCTCCTCCAATGACCGAGTCTCTCCCATACCCGACTCTGAAAGCCCCGTTTAGCTGGGCTCCTGGGACTGCCCGAGGCAGCCCTGTCTGGAAGATGAGACAGCCGGCTGACCTCTGGAGGGCAGAGAGCTGCGTCCCCAAGCACATATCCACCCCCCCGGTGGCCTGAGCCCCCAACCTGGGGCTGACCAGGCCGAGGACGGCCAGCTGCACGTGTTCTTACTGCTTACCCTGCCCGGTGGGAGGGATGGAATCCAGCATTGTGACAGTGAGTCAGGGCTGGGGGACAAGGCCCGGGGCGGAGGGGGGAGGACGTGCCACGCCCTCAACAGTGCAGGCACCACGGGGCCTGCCGTCAGCCCCATCTAGCACCTGGGACGGGGGTACCACCTGGGGGGGAGGATGGGCAACCCCACCCCCCTGGAAGATGGGGGCCTTGCTCTGGTTACCCTTGGTAAGGCTGGTGCGGGTCTCAGGGAGGGCAAACAAGCCCCGGTTTTGAGGACGGGGATCCCTCAGGACCCTGCCCGCTGGGCCTTGCCTGACCCTCCAGCCTCGGGGGCACCATGCGTCCCACAAGGGCAAACACTCTGAGAGCCCCAGGTCCTGGGCAGCCCAGGCAGAGGGGGACAGTGTGTCAGGAACACACAAGGACCTGCTCCCTCAGGGAGGGCTCGGGAGGCCCCAGCTGCCCAGATGCAGGGCCACACGCCTGGGCCTGGGTGGGCCATGCCGGTCAGCCCCTCCCCCAGGCGATTCCAAGGGTTTCTGAGAAAGTTCTGGGAAAGCTAGCCATGAGCTGCTGACCCAAGAAAACTGATTCCCAGAGAGGCCACTGTGAATGGCTAGGAGCTGCCAGGACCCGGCTGGGGGAGGAGGCTGGACCGGCCAGAGGCCCTGGGGAGCTCAGCACCAACGGGACGGCTGGCCAAGCGTGGGCCCACACCCCCCGCTGTGCTTCAGGGACATGGAGCCAAGGGTCAGAGCTGGGTGGAGGGCAGCCGCCTATCCCAAGCCCCCATGGAGTCAAAGGCTGCAAGCTTCCCCGGGCTGGTCACTGAAGCTCTGCAGCAGGACCCGTCTCCAGGGACAAGATCGCACCCCTCCCCCTGCATGGCTCTGAAACTTCACGCGGGCAACAGGTAGCAGGTGCTGGGTGGGGCTCAGGGGGCGGGTCTGATGCTGATGTGAATGAACCGGGGCTGAGCCACCTTCTCTCACCTGCCCCTACCCTAGTCCTCCAGGGGCTCAGGGGACCCACCTCCTCAGGTGAGGGAGGATGCTGAGGCATGAGGGAGGGTGCCCCGCGGTGTCCTGGGGCCCAGGCTGTGTGGGGCTGAGCCCTCCGTGGGAGTAAACACGTACACACTCAGGCACGTGTGTGCACACACCTGTGCAAGCAGAGACGCATTCTCTCCGGCACACGGACGCACACACACAGGCCCGCGCCGGGCCCTCTACTGCTGGAGCCTGCAACCAGAGCCCTGGGCCGGGCACCAGACACCGCCGGGCAGAACATGACCCGAGGCTGCAACTCGAGGCCCCTCCTGCCCGCTCCGTCCCGTGGCCACCCCACACCTTGTCGCTCTGCCTTCTGCACCTGGCGACCTGGAGGGAAGGTGACGCCATCTAGCAGGTGCTCCACCCTCTCAAACATGCAAGGGTCAGGGTGCTGGGGGCGGGGTGCTCGGCCTGTCACGGGGCCCAGCGCTCGGTGGCCTCAGGGCCTGAGGAGGTCCCCGTGTCCCCTCCCAGCCAGCGGCCGCTCCAAACCTTCCGCCCATGGTCCCAGCCCGGGAGTCCCCCAAGATGCCCTGCCGCCGTGCTGCCCCAGGGGCGGGGGGTCCTGGCAGGCACGGGCCTCACCTCTGACTGGCGCTCAGGACGTCCAGGATGTTGGAGAAGAGGTGGTGGTGCTCGGTCTGCGTCATGGTCGCCCGCAGCTCTCTGGACTGCAGGAACTCGGCCACCAGGATGCCCAGGCTGTGCTGGTACGAGAACTCCGACGTGAGGATCTCAAAGATGGCCTGGCGGGGACGAGAGCGAGCAGTTGCCAGGGCCACCGGTCCCCTCGGGGACACGGTCAGGGTGCAGGGCAGGCTGGACCCGGGCCCTCGGACCAGACCTGGGGCGAGGCTGTGAGCCCGGCCTTGGGGACCAGAGCCCCACGTCTGCGCACGCGCTCTGGCTCAGCCTCTTGTGGGCTGTGATGCTGGACAGGACCCCCACCTGCGTCCAAGAAGGGGTGGCGGAACCCCCGCCCAGCCAAGGGCGTTGCCAGGAGAGGGGAGGCATCGCCGTGGCCGCTGTCCTGCCCCACGTGTGTTGTGTGGCCCACACCAAGTCTGGGTCACAGGGCTGGACCCCCCGCCCAGCCCCTCACCTCCTGCCTCTTGCGCTCCTCAGCAGGCAGCTTGTCCAGGAGGCCGGACTCCACCACCTGAGGAGGACACCGGCCTGGGGGTCACGGGTTTTGCACATCCTGGAAGCCCGGCCTCCCCTCCGAAGAGCCCTGGGGCCACCAAGGAAGAAGATGGCGTCCAGAGGGAGCGGTCGGCAGACGCCGTTGGGGTGGGGAGGGGGCTCTGTCCGCAGAGCTGGCCTGGGGGCCAAGAGGCGTGCTGGGGACAGGGCCACAACACAGACACACTGGCCCGGGCGAGTCTGCGCCCTGCCCAGGAGGTTTCGGGCAGACGGCCCAGCTCTTCAGGCCCTCAGGCCCCGGGGCCGCCAGGCGGCTAATCCCCTGCCTCTTCGTCCAGCCCGGAGGCTGGGCTCCGATTCCCCAAGCTCAGGTGGCCAGGATCATTATCTCTGGTGGCATGTCCTGGACTCTACCCCGACCCGGGAGACACACACCCGCAGCCGCCCTCCCTGCCCCAGGCTACAGGCACCCTGTCCCTGGGCTCTCCGGGGATGGGGATGGGTCAGGAGCGTGGCTGTCCTCCTAGAGTAGTGACACCTACCTCCCCGCACACCTGCTCAGGGCACAGGCCTCTGTCCCAGCCAAGCTCTCCCCGGGGCCCCCTGCAGGCCTGCCGGGCAGGGACCCGCTCCGTTTCAGGTGTGGACAGTGAGGTGGGAGCTTGGCTCTCTTGAAGCCGAGGCCCGGCCCTCTCCCTTCCCCTCCCGTCTCCCCACTCGGACCCTCCTGGCACTCCCCTGGGGGCAGGGCCCTCGGAACGGGGTCAGCCCGAGTAGGGAGAGGGCGAGGGGCTCACGTGCGGGAGGCTCGTCATACACGCGCCGATGGCATGCGGCCCTCATGGCTCCCCACCCCCCGCCGTCGGACCCAAATCCACAGTGTCCTCAGGGCAGGGCAGCTCTGAGGGCACCAGGAAGGGGGCTCCCCGCTGCAAGCTGGGCATAGAGGGTACTTCCGGAAGGCTCCTCCCCACCCAGGAGGACCCAGGCTGGCTTCGAGGGGCCAACCGCCCACGGGCTTGGGCTCAGGGCCTCAGTCCACCATCCCAGCCCTACCTCTGGGAGCTGGCTCCAGGTGACCTGGGCAGGCCGGTAGCTCTTGACTACGATGGGGGCATCCGCCTTTCCCGTTCCATCGGGGCTGGACGGCTCATCGAGCAAGTCATCGTCAGACTCATGGCTGGTGTTCAGGCCCCGCTCCCGGATCTCCTGGTAGAACCCGGGGTCTGGGGAGAGGGGGTGTGTCACCTGCAGGCCTGGGGGCTCTGAGCGTGCATGCCCCACTGGGAACCTGCAGGCTGAGTCCTCCCAAGGGGGCTCTGAGAGCATGAGGCGGCGCAGGGCCCCCCAGAGCAGGCTCCTCTCCGGCTGGCTGGCTCCCATGGCTGGGCCGCCCCAGCCCAGCACAGGGGTGACGTCCCAGTGCAGAATGTGGCACCTTCAGACCAGGGCTGAGCTGGCGAATCCGAGCCACAGGGGCCGCCTTGGGTGGGGGCCGTTCCCAGGCTGGGCCGAGAGCACTGGGTGCTGGCTCCCAGAGCCCACCCCCGAGGCGCAGTCTCCCGCTCTCGGGCTCTGCAGCACCCCCACTGTGACGGGCTGGCGCCGAGCTCAGGGCAACCCCCATGCCCTCCTTCCCATCTGAGACCTGCTCATCATTGCTCCTCTCGCTGGATCCTGCCCCCAGGCCTGTGGTTGTCCACAGAGGCCGGAGGCTGGCAGGGAGGGAGGGCCCTTCTTGGCTGGGCCCTCGCACAGCCACTGGGTGCTGCATCCGCTGGGCAGGCCCCTACCCCCACCTCCCTGCGGGGGCCCATCGGCATCCCACCCCTCAGCAGGCTGACGCACTGCTCTGGGCCCTCCTGAGCCCTCAACACTGGGCTCCCTGTATGCCCGTGAAAACGGGCAATGCACACAGCATGGGCGTCTACACCCCGGGGCCTGCACCCTCTGGCTGGCCTTGGTCCCACCCATCCCACTACAGGCCTGGCACACAACATCTCCTGGGGTCTGTCTGTCCCCTGCCCTTGGAACGGCGCAGAAGGGAGTACAAGGGAACTTTCTAGACCCATCAGAACGACATAGTCAGATGAGCCACCGGGACCTCCCGTCCCTGGAGAAATCCCTTTCAGCATGTCCTCCCTGCACTGCACCAGCCTCCCCTGGGCCCAGCCTGGCCCACGGCGGCCTCCTGAGGTCGCCTCCCTCGGCCCCACTCACCGTCCTTGAAAGAGCCCTTGTGTGCGCGTTTCCGCCCCAGCGTCCTCTGTGCAAACGGGAGACACAGAAACGCCAGCAGTCAGCAGGGAGGGGAGGCAGCTGGGTCTGCAGCAAGCCCCCCACCCGGGGGCCCAGAGACCCCACGGCGCCATGCGTGAAGCCCTGCTCAACAGGAGGGGGCTCTGCCGGGCACCCAGAAGGTGCTCAATAAAGGTCGGCTCGCTAGGGAGGCCGGGCCACGAGCAGAGCTGGTAGGGGCTGGTAGGACGGGGTGGAATGGGGGCTCAAAGCAGGCAGGGCAGGTTAACTGAGAGCCAGGCAGATCCAGGAGGGCTGCCCGGAGGAGGCAGCAGGACTGAACTAATCAAGAGGGGGTGCCCAGGGAAGTGAGGTGTTCCGACTGGGTGTGAAGGGAAGCCTGGACGGGTCTGGTTGGAGGGGCTGAGAAGGCCCAGGGGTGGGAGCTGGGGCCCCACGCTGGGCCCCACACAGTCTGGGACCTGGGGCAGCAGGAGGGGCAGAGTCTAGCTCCCAGCTGCTGGCAGGACTGCAGAGGCAAGTGGGGGTGGCAGGGCTCTCAGGGCCCCCACCTGCGGCCCCACCAGCTGCCTGCTCAGAGCCTGCCTCCTTGGCCGGACAGTTTTTCCTGACCCAGAAGCTGTGCCAGTTCCAGGAAAGCGAGACCTGGTTTCTTGAACGAGTTGGGGCCTGGAAACAACGCTTGCTGGGCTGGAAGGTGTGGCGCCCCAGCCACACCTGGCCTGCACCCCCCACCCCATGCCCCCCCAGTGCCCCTCCTGCCTCCAGGCCTGTGCCCCTTGTTCACACCTCTGCTTTAACCCTTCTTCCTCCGGACCCTCTCCCGACCCCGCCCCGGCCCTGAGCTCCTGGGAAGCCAGTCTCTTCTCTGGGCTCTGTCGGCCCCTGCATGGCCCCAGCCCAGACATGAGCACCCCAGGGCACCCCTGCCCCCTCACTGCCCTGGGAGCTCCCTGGGGGCCTGCCTGCCGGGCTCCCCTCAGGACCCCGGCACCAGATGCAGGAGAACTCGGGAAACATCTGTTGCACCCTTGAACCAACAGCGAGTGAGCGAGCAGGCAGCTGGCCTGGTCCTGGGCGTCTCCGGGAGGCACGGAAGGGCTGCGCCCCACCCCGGTGCTCCTCTCTGCAGGCTGGCGTGCCCGCACTGACGGTGGGCTTGGCTCCTCCCCAGGCCGGGGGTCACAGCTCAGTCCCGGGGGGCAGCCCCTGGCAGAGGCGGCCACTGGGACGTCAACTCTGGGCAGGCGGACCCCGAGCAAGGGCGCCCTTCCCACCAGCCCTGCGCCGGTCCCGTTCTGTCCAGAACACCGAGGCAGAAGGGCCATCGGGCAGGGGAAGGAGGGCGTGCGTGCAGAGAGGGCGTCAGACTTCTAAGCCCCGGACGGGTGCCCCTCAGGCAGGCTGACCCAAGCCAGGTGCTGCTCCGAAGCCCTCCCTGGAACTTGTCCCACAGGCAGGCTGGCTCCCCCTGGGGCTCAGAGAGAGAGGCCGGTCCCTCCAGAGGCTCTGCTCCCCACTGTGGCTGAGAGTGGGGACCCCAGAGCCTGGGGGCCTGGGGAAAGCCCTCGACCTTTCTGAGCCTCAGCTGCCTCATCTGTAAAATGGGGATGTTCTCACTCTGCTCACAGTCGGCCTGCCACATAGGACTGGGATGAACGGAGTCAGGTGCTTGCACGCAGTAGGTGCTCACTGGGCAGCAGCCACATGATCAGGTGAGGCCCCGTCTACGCCTACAAGCTCGCGAGGCCCCTCGAGGCACGGCCCCCGCCCCAGTGTCCAGGGGGACAGGCCCCTACCTTATTCTTGGCCGGACACCGAGCAGAAGGTGGGCTGGTCTCCTCGGCCAGAGCCTGGAGCTTGGGGCTGAGCTGGATGGGGCCCCTCTCCCTGCCTGGAGCCCCCAGACCCTTCATGGCCGCCCGGTAGGATTGGTTCCGTAGGTTCCGTCTGAGCGCTCCCTCGGGGCCCGTGTCCACGTCCATGTCGTCCAGGGAGAAGCTGGGGGCAGAGACGAGCCGGGGGTCCCGCCGGGCAGCCTCCTTGCTGAGCACGGCCGCCCCGAAGCTCTGGTGGCGGGCTGGGGTCTTGGCCTTGCTGGATACAGCCAAGCTCCTGGGGATCAGCTGCTGAGTGCCCATCTTGCGGGCCGCAGGGCTCTGTGTGCTCAGGACGACGGCCCGTGGCTCCTTGTCCTTAGGGGACAGAGGCGGGGACACGGAGGTATCGAGCTGGAAGGCGGCATTGTCCCCGACCTGCAGGGAGTCCCGGACCATGGGCAGCCTGGACGCCGGGTTCCCCTTGGCATCAAGCCGTAGCTCTGAGTGGAAACGGTATTCCAGTAGCTTCTTTTCCAAGGAGCTGTCCGAGTGTCGCTGGGACATGCTGAGTGGCCACGGTGTCCTGGGGCAAAAGCACAGAGGTGAGGGCAGCATGCAGACGTCCATCCCACAGCCCCCCTGCACACGGGCCCATCCACGGCTTCCCAGCATCTGCCCTGGCCAGAGACCCCGCTCGGGACGCGGGGCTTGGAGGCCTGGAGCAGAGCTGGGATGGCACGGCCCACAGCCACCAGGACTCCCCAGGGAGGTGTGCGGAGGGTCGGGAGGCTCAGGTCTGCAGGGCCCCAGGCTGCTGGGACTGGGGCAGAGGACAGGCAGCCACCTGCTTCCTCTGGTGGGTACACACACTGAGGACAAATCCCCACACTGGGGGTGCAGGCGTGGGGCAGTGCGGGGCGCACAGACCTAGGGCCCCGCAGACCTGAGCTGCATCTTTCCTGGGCCTCTTGGCACCATTTCTTCCTGGTCAGTGAGAGCACGGGGATCATGCCGTCTGTGCGGCTCTTCTGAGGCCTGCTTTGGGTAACGTGGTAGTGACCCCAGCCTCTGCCTGGCCCCCAAGCTCCAGAGCGCGCAGGGCCAGGCTCTGCCGTGCTGGGTGAGGTCTATGATCCTACCCACTCCCAAACACACTGGCTGTCTTTAGTCTCATTTTGCAAATGAAGAAACCAGACCCCGAGAAACCCAGGAGCCGGCCCTGGGACGGGGGACAGGAGGCGTGGGTCACCAGCATCTGAACCCAGGCCGGTCTGATTCCAGACCCTTTGTCTTCGCGGCCCCATGTGGCGGTACCACCATGGCTGGTTACGCAGCCTTCCTACATGCCCAGCGACACACGTACATTTTCCCACATTTACGAACTCGGAACGGGGCTCACGATCCCTTTCTCCAGAGCGTGGCCGGGCACGGTCATGCCCACTCTCCCTGCATCCCTTGGATGCCCAGCCCTCCTGGGGCCCCGAGTGCCTCAGACCCTCAGCTGTGCAGAGCCCACTGACTGGTGTCTGTAAGCATTTGTGGGCTGGTTGTTCAGCCCAGCCTGGCTCATCCCGGCTGAGGGCGCCCTGCCCTGCTGGTGCGGACGGGCCCACGGCCGCCTTTCCACTCAGGGCCGGGAAGAGCCAATGCCAGCCTCCTGGGCACCCGCCACCGTCACTGCCCTCTGCTATTTTCTCTGCCTCTGTTTCAAAATCCACAAGTGGGCGGAGTAACAATGAGGCCGGCCCCCTGAGGGTGCAGGAAGACCCCCGGCCGGGCGCGGGCCACACTGCTGGGACAAGGACGAGGACGAGGACGAGGACGGAAGGCGTCTCACACGCCTGCTCCTTGCTCCAGATGGACGGGCGGAACAGGCACCAGCTCAGGAGAACTTCTCAGGACTGGAGAAAACTCATTCTGTGTCTTTTCCTTTTAGTTTTAAGAAAAGCAAGCAGAGCCGCCGTCCGCACCCTCTTGCAGACACGCGGCATGTACGTGTTACAAGGGCCGGGCAGGGCTGGAAGCCTGTTTTTCGGGTGGGAGAACTACGTCTCCAAGTCACCAGCCCAGGTGGCTGAGGCTCACTCAGAGTCTCACCACGGCGCCCTGGGCCGCGTTTGCGGCAGACCTGGGAAGGGATGCAGCCCGTTTCTCCAACGGCCCTGTGAGAGTGAGGGTGTCACCTGCTCTCTCCCACCCCAGGGGGCCTGCAGCCAGAGGCGCCGGGGCCCGTGCAGTCGAGGGACCCCAGGGAGGCCACCGCATCTGTCCCAGGACACACCAGGCAGGTCCCCCCCCGGGCCCACCTCCCACACTCGCCGCCCAACCTTGCACCTGGGTGCTTCCCCTGGGAAGTTCCAGGCCTCAGCTCCAGAATCCGTCCCCAAGGGGCGAGCAGGGGGCTCCGGAGGGGCCTAAACCACAGCGCAGTCGGGGTGCCGGGGGCAGTCAGAAGCCTGGCTCCCCAAGCACCGCCCCCCCCCCCCCCCGCCCAGCGCACACGCTCTCTGCTAAAACCACCTGAGAGGCGTGTGCAGCTGAGCCTCCCGGTGACAGGGAGGGGCTGCCCGCAGAGCCCCGGCCACCCCCACGCCCGGAGAACGGCCCACACATTCCTGGGGACATTCTGAGTCACCGGCAGCTAGGGCGGGTTGTGCCATCCTGGCTCACCCACCCCATTAACTTTACCTGCATTTATCCAGGCCTGGCGGACAAAGGAGTTTCTGGTAGACTTCGATCTATCTGCAGTGCAAGCGAAGTGCACCCCAGCGGGTAGGTAGCCCGGACACTGGGAACTTCTGCGAGTCCTCTCTTCTACCAGGCACTTACCGCGGGTGCGTGCCACGCTGCTGCATGGAGACCACGCCTGCCCTCCTCCCGCCCCGCCCCATGCTTCCTTTCCCTTGTCCCCATCTGAGGCCCCAGGCTTGGGTCTTCTTGGCCCTGTCCTCTGGGCCTGGACCCTGGACCCTGGACCCCAGACCCTGGACCCAGCCAGGGGCACGCCCTCTCCCAGCGGAGGGCAAAGTCTGCTCTGCGGACAGAGGTGCTCCAACAGGAACCTGTCGGGCGAGCCACCGCCGGGCGTGACCTCCGTTCCCAGCAAGGTGGCCGCACCCACAGGCCTGGGCTGCCACCAGTCCAGGGACCAGGCCTGCAGGAGAGCAGGCACCATCCAGGGCTCTGCAGGGCCTCGGGACCAGAGCCAGCTCTCGGGAGCTACCGCCCACACCAGCACCCGTGTCGTCTTCCTCCTCACGTTCGGTTTACCAGAAGTCCCTGGACACGGGTCCAAAACTCAAGGAGCACCAAGAGCCTATCATGAAAGGTCCCCCACAGGCCACCGCCCCAGCCTCCACAGCTCCTCGGAGAGCATCTAATGGCAGGCAGGCATCGGCCACGCTCTCCCGGCCGCGTGGACGGGATTCCAGCCCCGGCATCGTCCCCGGGGGCTGTTTGCGTTAGCTCAGGGAGCTCGGCCAGCAGGGGCTAGACGCCAGTGCCTGGCCTCCCCTGTTAATAATTCCCTCTTGTTTACCCGCGGCTTTCCTCCTGCTCCTTCCCGCTCCCCCCTGCGGTCCGCGTCCCTGCCTTGTCCACCTGGACCATATGCTCCGGGTTTTCCCAGAGACCCTGTCCTCTCTCCCAGGCCCTTCTCTGCCCCTACCCCCATCCTGGTCCTTTCCTGGAGCCCCCCATCTATCCCAGGCTACAAGAGAGAAATCTTTGTCCCTCGGGCTGGTAACTGGCTGAGATCAGAGCCCGTGGCAGATGATTTCTTCCAGAATGGAGGAGGCCTCTTCTCTGGTCTAGCGTTCCGCTGCAGCGAGACATCCTACGGGCTCCGACCTCGCCTCCCCAGACTGTGGCCTGAGGCTCTCCCCTGCCCTTCGGACGTGTGGCTCTCCCTTTCCGGGGGAGTTCTGGTGCTCCCGGGGACAGCTCCAAGTTCACTCTCTGAGCCACGGACTTGCGCCTGCTTCCAACCCCGTCCTCGGGTCTTGAGGGTCTGGGCGTATGCCGGTGACATTCCATACTTTCTCCCACCTGTTTTCTCCAGCCCCTCTTTTAGGGGCAGCCTGGAGCGGGCACTCAAGCCCCTGGTGTCATCTCTGCACCCTGGCCTCTCCCGTCCTGCACTCTCATCCCTCTGCCCTCCCGTGGGAAGGTCCAGCCTTTCCACCAAACCGGCATTGTCTGCCCCGTCCTGCAAGCTGCGGTCGCCTGCTCTTCGCTCAGAGCACCCTGATCCTGTTCTATGATGCTTATAGTTCCTTTCTGTCCCTGGCCTGTCCCTGCCTCATCCGTCTGGGCCTCTGCCGTCCCTTGAAGGCACCAGGCTGTCCTCAAACGCCCGGCGGTCCTGCTGGGCTGTCTGGACTATGCAGAGAAGCTGGCCATGCGTCGGGAGGCCGGTGTGCGGGGCTGTGCGCACGCCCGTCAGCTGCTGCCCGCAGGCTCCTTGGGCCCCCAGCCTCCCAGCGTCTGCGCCCGGCGGCCTCTCCTTTGGCGGGCTGGCTCTTCCAGTGTCCTCGCTGGCTGCTGGCCTTCGCCGAGTGTCCTGGGGCCAGTGCAAGGGAGGGGCCGAGGGCACAGACTCTCCTCTCAGCTGCCCCTGGGCAAACGCCGGCCACGCTGTCTGGGCAAAAGCCTGCGGACTCGGGTCACGGGTGGGGCTGCTCCCCAGCACAGGTGGCCCCGCAAAGCTCCTCCAGAGATGCCCAGGGCAGCGAGGGCTGCGTGCTGTGCGTCTGTCTCCCCGGAGAGTCTGTGGGTCCTTCAGGAGCAGGGACAGTCGTCCTGTTCGCATCTCCTGGCCCCAGAGTTGGGCTCGATCCCCACACTGACGCGTGAACGCTGGCTATCATGGTACTTGCCCTGCTCGGGTGCCCTCAGCCTCGTGCCTCATCCTCCCCCAGAGGCCCTGGGTTCCATGCGGGTCCTTAGCTTCCAGCCAGCAGAAACCACCAGGGCTGCATCACCGGGGGCTTCCGGATCCGTCCGTGCCACCGTTGGGGTGACTTCCTGCTGTTTCTGCTTGGGGGTCCTGGGGAGGCCGGTCCACTGTTGGGTCCTTGCAATCCATGGCTCTGAATCTCCCTCTACCACACGTGCAGGGCAGGAAAGGGGCACTTGCAATGGGGCACGGAAGAAAGACAGCCGGTGGAGTCGGGGAAGGACCAGGAGACCCGACTTAGCCGGGCCAGGCCGAAGCTGCACTCGGCGTCGTCCTGGCTGTGGTGCGGCCTGGCCCGGCCTGCTGGGGCCCCTCGCAGCCCAGTGCCCCCCGCTCCCTCGTTCTTCCCAACAGATGGGCTTCCTGGGACTTGGGAGGCCTCTCCCACGCCCTTGCAGATGGGATCAGCCCGGCCTGGACCTGTGGCTCTGCCCACAGCCGCTCCCAGAGCCAGCAGGACCCAAATCACTCCATCCGAGGGGTCTCTGTCCTTCTGCCCTGGCCTCTAGGTCCGGCTGACCCCACCCCGCCTGGTGGGGCTTGGCCTCTCCAGCACTGTCCGCCTGACCCTGGTCTTTGCTCAGGCTAACTCGAGCCACAATGATGGTCTTGTGCTCGGGTAATTCCGCCGGGCCAAGCTCAAACCTCAGAGTCACACGGGATTTGGGGGCAGGATTTGGCGTTGTGACTCACAGCGCACAGCAGACGGTTCCATTTGCAAGGCGGCCAGGGGTGGCTCAGGGACTCTCAGCTGGGGCAGCTTTGTGCCCCCCGCCCAGGGACACTTGGCAACGTCCAGAGACATTCTTGGAGGCCGCAGCTGGAGCTGAGTTACCGGCCCTGCGTGTGTAGGTGGGGACCATGGGCGCCCCACAACAAGGAACTTGCTGGAGCAAATGTCTGGAGTGCCAAGATGGAGGGCCTGGCTTCGCTGACCAGAGGGCCCCCCGCTCACGGTGGGGGGCAGGGAGACCCACCTGGCCGCACCCAGCCTCGCACCAGCCTGGCAGCGGTGAGGGGCCGTGCTCTGCCTGCCCTGGGCAGCAGCCTCCTGTGACCTCTTGTTCCGAGGCTTCCAGGCCCGGGGAACAGTCACAGAGAAGCCCATCCTCCCGGCTCAGCCTGCCGTGGTCCCCGCCCCACCCCCAGGGCCCACCCATTGCTCGCCAGCTCCTGTCTCTCAGTCCAGAAATCCCATAAACCTGGCCCCCGTCCCAGACTTGGCTGACACGCAGGGTGTTTCCCCAAAGAAGCCCCAGATGGGAAATCAGAGCCCCAACTCCGACAGGTAGCCTGGCCAGGTGACCAGCAGGTGTCTTCCAAATGCTTTCTCCCCACTGTGTCTGTAGTTCCTCACCGACCTTCCTTCTGGAAGCTGCTATGTTCCCTGACAGGTGAGGAAACCAGGTGGGGTCAGGCTGTCAGCAGGGATTCTCGCTAGAAATAAAGACGCTCTTACACATGGGTGGCCGCCCGCGCATGGAACTGCCATGGGCGAAGAAGACAAGCAGCTGCCATCCGTCTGGAAACCGAAACTAAAATTCTGGGCCCCGGACGCAGGGTGAGCGGCTGTGCCCATCCCAGGTCCCGCACACAGACGGCCGTCCTCGCGGGCAGCGCGCACGGGACCCCCAGCAAGCCGCCGGCCTGCCTGCCCAGGGCCTCAACCGCAGGTGAAGAGCTGTCCACGCGGGGTCGGAGACGAGCCCTGGGAGCCAGAGCCCGCCCGGCACAGGTGTCTCCCCCACAGGTGTCCAGGGGTGGGGAGGGGGCCCTCTGCTCGGCTCGCTCCCTCTTACTCTGCAGGTGGCTTCTGTCCAAGTGACGGAAGACCTCACTTCTTCCGGGAACCCCCAATATCCTGCCTCCCACCACTCTCCCCCTCCAGGACTCCGGGGAGCCCCGGGCAGCGCCTTTCACCCGCCGGCCCGGGCAGAGGTTCTGTTCCTGTGGCCCGCGGCAGTGTCCGGGGAGCATCCAGAGCAGAGGCCCAGCTGCCGCTGACTCAGTACCCTCTGTGCGTACTCTGACTACTCCCCTTTTTACAGAGGACACTGGGGCCCAGAGGGCTTCTATAACTTGCCTGAGTTCACAGGGACCCAGGATTTGAACTCAGGGCCACACCCCTAAGCACTAGGTCACGGGGGTGTGGAGTCAGACTCTGCAGGTGCCCCCTGTGCCCCCACACTAGGAAGGGACCACTGGTCACCTCAAGGACAGAGGGGAGAGTCAGGCTCTCCTGGGCTCCAGGTCAGATGCAGAGATCCCCCCATGCCCAGTGCTGGGCTGAGGTCCACCCAAATCTCAAAAGGGATTCTTGCTTCCCAGATGCAGTAACGGAGGCTGGTCAGCAGTAAGAGGAGCCCAAGGCCCTCAGGAGCTGCCCCCACACTCCTCCCTCCTTCCGCCCTTATTAGTTATGAGTGAGCAGGACACCCGGTGCCGCTGGGTCTGCCCCCCACATCCACCAGAGTTGGGGAGGCGTTTGTTTCTGGTTTGTTGGAGGGAGGGTCTTCATTTGGGGGGCTGCTAACTCTTGAGGCCAAAGCGGATTTGGGCAGCAGATTCTCCAGAGTTTTGGGGGAGGGTGGTTTTGTTCCCCCTCCCGACCCCCATTTTCAAAGGTCCTGGGGCTCCCTAAGGGTCTCCCCGCTCTGATGTCTACACAGGAGAGCCTGCGACAGAAGCGTCCCCTCTAGGGTGCGGACGCGGGCCCCTGGCTCCAGGGAAGACAGGGGGCGGGCGGTGGATGCCCGAGGCCGTGGGTGGGGTCCGGGCCCCGGGTCCAGCCGCGCCGGTCCTGCGGGCTCCGTCCCCGGGGCAGCTCGGGCGAAGGGACGGAGCCGCGAAGTTTCGCCGACCCGCGCAGCGCTGGGGGAGGGGGGAGCGCAGGGGAGGAAAGGCGCCCCAGCGTCACCGGGCCCTCCCCGGCCCCCAGCTCGCTCACCTGTCCCCAGGCTCACCTGTGCCGCGGGGCGGAGGACGTGGCGGCGAGCGGGCGGCGACTCCGGCCGGTCTAGCCTGCAGGCTCCGCGCCCCGGCCGGGCGGCCGATGTGGGCCGCGCTCCGAGCCGCCGCCGGGTCCCTCCCAGTCCCCGCCCCCCACTTCCTGCGCGGCCCCGCGGGAGGCGCCGGCGCGCGGCCGTCCGGCCAGGTGGGCGCCCAGGTGGGCGCGCAGGCGGGCGGGGCGGGGGCCGGGCGGGAGGGGGCGGCCGCGCGCGCCCGGGACACCTGGCCGTGCTGCCTGCGTCACCGTCCCCACCTGGCCGGCCGGCGCTCACGTGACCCGCTGGCCGGGCGCGCTCACCTCCGGAGGCGCCGCCCCCGGACCGCCCACCCCGCCCGCCGTGTGGCCTGCGGGTTTGGGGCGGGGGTGGCCTGGCAGTGACCCTGAATCCGCTTCCACGCTCCTTCCGGGCCTCGCTAGGCTGCCTCCTCCAGGAAGCCCTCCGGGAAGCTGACTAGCTCTGCCGGGAATCTGATCTTTTCTAGGCAGAAGGGGCCCCAACTTCTGGATTGTTTACAGTGGCGGCCGGAAGGCGGCCCAGCGGGGCACAGAGCACTCTGGCTGCCTTTATGGTCTGGTTGTGGATGTGAAATGTTGGTGTCCGGGAGCAAACAGTCAAGAAAGAATTCTTTGAAACCTCTTCGGCGCAAAAAGGGTGGTTTTATGAAAGCGTGGGCACAGGACCCGTGGGCAGAAAGAGTTGCACTGGGGTGCCAAGGAGGAGCTGATTATATACTTTTAAGTTGGGAGGGGGTTAGGGAGAGTGTAAGTCTCTGAGGAATTTGGAAGCAAGGTTTCCAGGACCTCATGGGGCTAGCTGAGGTTAGGAAAAGGTCGTTTCCGGAAATCAGAGAGGGAGACAAACCATACGAGACGCCTAACTCTAGGGAACAAACTGAGGGTTGGTGGAGGGGGGATGGGTGGGGGGACGGGGTAACTGGGGGATGGGCACTGAGGAGGGCACGTGATGTGATGAGCACAGGCTGTTCTATGCAACTGATGCATCACTGAACTCAGCATCTGGAACTAATAATACACTGTATGTTAATTAACTGAATTTAAATAAAATAAAATTTAAAAAAGGAAAAGGTCGTGTACTACTGTCTAGTAAACGCTCAGTCATGAGACCCTTCAGATGTGTCAGCGGGCCATAGGCTTGGGGGAGGATTGCTAACACATATCTTGGGGAGGACGGTAGAGATAAAGGAAGTTTCCAAAGGAATTTTTACAGGATCCTGGAGGTCAGGCTGAAGTCAAGCTAAGGTTGCCTTCTGCCTCCAGCAGAGTATTAGCATGGAGGCAGCTCAGCTCCTGGAGGAAGGTCACCTGCTTGTCCCAAGTGCTTGTCAATGGGCTGCAAAGGAAATTTTTTTGTAGATTTGTTTTGCCTTTGTTTTCCACATCAGTTGTTAGCATCATCCCCCGAGGCTGGGAAAGGAAGGTGGTCCAGCGGACTCCAAGCCTGGCCTTTCCAGGTCTCGTCCATGGTGGGTGCCCTGGCCAGAGGCCGCCACAGCCCCACCACGGTGGGGGGGGGGGCTCAGGAATCAGGGTCCGTGGCGCAGGAGGTGCCAGGGGCAGGGACAGGTCGGCTTCCATCCTGAGCCAACCTGCCCTTCCGCCAGGCAGGACCCATCCTTGTCATCCTGTTGTCACCCAGCATCCCCAACTCCCAGCCCCACACCAGCCCAGGGTGGCAACAGCGGCGTGCGCTCACAGCATGCCCCTGCTCAGGAACCGCCCATGGCTCCTAGTGGCCTCTTCCACCAAGGGCAGCGGCCTCAACTTCCGCATGAAGCCCACCCCTCTTGCTCACACTCTGCTTGTGCGGCCCCCGACCTTTCCAGGGGAAAGCCTGCATGACCGCTTCTCAGGCTCCCGCTCCGCAGGAGAACACAGCCCCACGCAGGGGACCTGGAGCCCTCCCTGTGCGAGGAGCATCCTCTTGCCCTGTTGAGCCGGGTGGCAAGCTGCCTGCTGAGGCTCCAAGAGCTGTCCTGTGTTTGCACCAAGTCCCTGGGTCTTGGCCTCTGAGAGTGACGTGTCCCTGCTCCACTCCTCCTTCATCTGGAGTCCCAGGACAGGAAGGCACGTGGAGCGGAGCCACCACCACTATGGGAAGCCCCTGGGGCAGGGGCGTGTTTGTTCTGGTGGCATGTCTTGGTGAGAGCTGACTAATGTCACCTCTCTTCTTGCTGACTCCCCAGCCTTCTTCTGCTTCAAGACCCCTCCTCCTTCCTGCTTTCCTCCCCCTTTCCCTTGGAGCACGGCATCAGAGGTACAGCTCTGAGCAAGTCAGACGTGGTCTCTGTCCTCATGGAGCTCACTGCTGCTAGTGGGGTGGGGAGGGGGGCGTCAGCACCACTGTTCTGCCCCTAAAAGGGCTAGAAGACCTGAGACCTGGGGGACGAGCGGCGTTCGCCTAAGGGGACGGAGGAGTGTCAGGCAGGGTGAGAGCAGGTGCAGAGGTTCTGAGGTGGGAGGCAGTGTGGTCAGAACGACAGCCTGACGGCTGTGGGGCTGGGGTAGAGGCAGCAGGGTGGGGGGAGGCTCACATGGCCTCGCCATCTGGGGGCGGGGGTCTATCTTTTATCCTCAGAGCAGCAAGGAGCCACTCAGGGTTCAAGCAAACGGACAGAATGATCAGGTCTGGTGGAAAGACCCCTCTGGCAGCTGAGGAGAGGGCAGGGTGGAGGGCTGAAACGGACACCCTGAGCCCCAACCCAGACCAAGGAAGCTAGTGTCCTGCCTTCGCTTGAATACTTTCAGGATGGGGAGCTCACCACCTCCCAATACAGGTTATCACATTGTCTGCCTTACTCACATTCTTTAGACCTTCTTGACATGACATGGAATCCAGTTTGTTCATCATCCTGGCATGTTCCCCTAAGAGACTTCAAAATGTACCAAAATCCTTCTCAAAATGTGGTCTTCTGAACAGAACCCAGCACCATGCCAGCATAAGAAAATGGGGAAACACTCACCTCCTCTCTTCCGGATGTTATACTTCTGTTAATACAGCCTCTCCCTGCTGCAGCTCTTACATGTGTCCATCCCACAGCACAGAGCCTTGGCCTTATATGCAGCAGGTGCTCAGCTAGGGCCTGGTGAGTCACTGATGTGCTCTGAGATCCTGGCACTCAGCCCCAGAGATGCTGAGTGATCCGCCTCTGGGCCACCCAGCACGATTTCATCAGGACCTACTGACGGGGCTGTGCATTTGGGTGAGCCTTCAGACCACCTTGGTCCCTTTGTTGACCCTAGGCCTTGGTGCGGTGGGCAAGGTGCAGGGGCGTGCCAGCCCGCAGGGCACCACCTAGCCTGGGGGCACAGGCCCAGCCTCTCCTGGCGCCTACCTCTCCAGGGCCGGCAGCTGTGTGCACTTGCTGCTCTGTACCAGCAAGGGGGTGCCACGGCCTCCCAGGGCAGCCCGACATTTTCCTGGGCGTCGTGGTTTGAAGGCGGCCCTGCCCAGCACACCGGTGGCCTGCCCAATCCTGGCCCAGCGTCCCCCCGTGTCTGCCCTGCAACAGGGAGTCGGGTAGCACATGCCAGCATGCAGTGGCCACCTGGGCAGGGCCCACGCTGGCCGCAGGAAAGTGCCCAATAGGGCCGTCGGTGCAACCTGTGTGTGCGTGTGTTGGGGAGGGGGTGCTCATGTCTGAGCCAACCGGGTGGATGGACAGCTTTTGGGCAGCTCCAGGGAAAGGTGGGGAGCTGCTGCCCTCCAGAGGCCATCTTGGGTTCTGCGCCCACAAGGCCCAGTGGCGCGGAGGGGAGCAGTGGGGCAGGGCACCCTTGGAGAGGCCAGACCCCGTGGGTGCCCGACCCCCACTCGATGCTTTCCTATAAAACCTATAAAACCTGCTTTCAGAACTCGGCCTGGTCACTGCAGGGTTGGTCCCCACCCCAGCCCTTCCTGCCCTGGTCGTCCAGCACCCCGAGACTGGCTCTGCCACAAAACTGGCGGACTCTGGGGGGGCATCTCCCTGTGTCCAGCTGGCTCAGTGTGTGACTGGGGCTAGGGGGCCTGGAGTGAGTGGCTTGGCCTCTCTGAGCCCCCGCTGTCTCAGCCGTACGTGGGAGGGGTGGTTAATGATGACCATGGAGGTAACGCAGAGGTCCCAGGGTCATAGGTGGTGGAGAGCAGGACCCCAGAGCTGCCAGCAGGGGTGAGTCTCTGGAAGTCTCTGCACCCTGTGGCTGAGACTGTGAGTGCGCAGGGCCAGGTTAGGACAGAGACGGTGGCCCTCCTTCCTTGCCTCCGGCCTTTGGGCTGGCCCTGCCCCGGGCAGAGAGAGAAGGCTCCTCATCTCATGGAACCCCATGAGTATCCTCTGCAGGGGCCCCAACATCAAAAATAAGGACCCCGGGGTGCAAAAAAGTGTGTTTGGCCCCCGAAGCTCAGGGCCTTTGCACATGCCATGGTCTCTGCCTGGGACAGTCTTCCCCCAGGTCTTCATGGAGCCCCCCGGTCCTGTACACCTTTGCCCCCAGGTCACCCTCTCAACCAGGCCTTTGCTCACCACCCCACAGAGGAAGGAAAACACCCCTCACCAACTCAGTGTCTTGGTTCCCTGGGGGGTTTTGCACTGAGGCCCCTCCACAAATATGTTAACATCCTAGCTCCAGTATCTGTGATGTGCTCTTATTTGGAAATAAGGTCTTTGCAGATGTAAGTAATACAAGGTCATACTGGATTAGGCCAGGCCCTAAATCCTGTGGCCGGTGTCCTTATAAAAAGAGGGAAATTTAGACACAGAAGGCCCAGTGACGACAGAGGTGGAGGCTGGGGTGACGTGGAGTGACCGCTAAGGGACATGAGGATGGCTAGCAGCACCAGAGGCTGGAAGAGACCAGCAAGGACCCTGCGCTAGAGCCCCAGAGGGAGCGTGGCCCTGCGGCCACCTTGCTCTCAGATCTCCAGCCTCCAGACATGCCGGATCCATTTCTGCGGTTTGAAGATGCCCAGGGAGCCCATGCAGCGGCCCCATCCCTGTCTCATTGTCCCTCAGACCTGCTCTGCCCTCTGAGGAGTCCCCTGCTTTGCTCGCCTATTTCCCAGATCTTCCTTCTCCCCTGGGACACACACTCATGTGTGTGTCTGCAGAATGGTGGCCAGCATGCCCTGGTCTCACAGAGCTCCGTGCAGTGGGCCTGGAAGGGGCTGGGGGTCACTGTGAAGACATCCACCCGCACAACCGTCCAGAGCTCGTCCTCCACGCCCCACAGCCTCCCTCCCAGCCCGAGGAGATTTTCAGCCTTGAGAACTGAAAGGCAGAGGCAAGCAAGAGCAGCTGCTGTGTGGCCCCTGGTCCCCCCACCCTGAACCTTGAGTGCCTCGGGGTGACACCACTGTCCCATCACTGGGCCCCAGGCCTGGGCCATGGCCGGAGGCTGCAGGCTGCCTCAGCTCCTAGAGCCAGGGTCCCAGGACTGGAGCCTGCACACCCATGTTTACCTTAGGAGGGTAATTTGGGGGTCAGCCGTGTGCTTGGTGCTCGCTAAAGGAGGGCCCTTCCCCGTGCAGCATCCCCAGCAAGGGGAGGATGTGGATCCCCCGCCCCATGGCTGTCCAGCGTTTCCTCTGAGGAGTCGGTGCCCGTCGTCTGCAGGAGCCCCTTTCCTGTGGCTGGAGGGGATCCTGTGCTCCTGTAGGGCCCGCGTTGAGTCTTCCAAACTTTTGCTCAGCCCCTGGACCGCAGCCCTGAGAGGCCGTGCCCTGGGGCCAGCAGCCCCCTAGGAGGCCTGTTGGCCTGACCATCCCAGTGTCCAGGGCTGAAGACAAGGCTGCCGGGTGTGTCCCTCTCCCTTTCCAGGGCCGAGGGGACTGTGCCCATTGCTTGCTCCCCTCCCTCCCTGGGGGCCACAGGGAATGTGCTGGGTGGAGGAAGGGGTGCAACCGCCTCCTTTCTTCTCCGGGCCTGGCACTGGGCTGACCTATCACTCACTGCAGGGTCCCGTGGGTGCCTCATCTAGCCGGCGGGCGTCTTGGAAAGGTCTCTTTGGTCTCAGATGAGGCTGTGGCTGTGAGTGGGCCTGAGGACAGAGGCTCCTCTGTGCTGGGTGGGTGGGGTCCACAGATGTGTGAGGGGGCTGTGTGGGCCCCGGGTTGCCAAGTGGGGCCTGGCTGCCTCTCAGGCCCACCAGCGTGGCCTTGCTGAGCAGCTCAGCTCAGGGGGCACATGGTCACTCCTCCTTGTACCCTAAAGAGCAGATGGTCATTACTTTCTGTGAAGCACCTACTGTGTACATCATTTCACTGAATTCTTACAGAGACTCTTACAGAAAGGTGTGTGTATCCAGCCCCACGTAACCGAGAGGTGAAGGCTTGCTCATTGTCCCTTGGCTCATGAGGGGCCCAGCCTGGGTGAGAACCCAGGTCTGTCTGACACCAAAGCCCCAGCCCCTGTGTAGTAAATAGGGATGATTTCAGGTTTCCAAAGAAGTAGGAATTAGGAAAAAAATGTGTGTATTTGACTTCAATTGAGAATTTCAAACATTATAGACATTTTGGCTGCGATGAAACAGCTCCCACCATAATCAACGAGAAAACTGAACAGAAACTGCAAAAAGCAACTGTACTAGACATTGGATGACAGACAGGGAGGACAGTGGCTCTTGGGAGAAAAAGGCAAATCAGGAGAGCCCCATGGCTGCCTGGCTTTCTTCCAAGAGGTGGAGCATGATGGTCTCACTGAGCTGGGGGGGCAGACATGGGGTTCAGGGCGGCTGGGGGGACAGGGCTCTGTGGGCAGCAGTGCAGATATGGAGCTCCAGAAGCCCTCCAGAAATGCTACTCTGTGCACGTGCAGAGTGAGGTCCCAGGATGCCAGGAAAAGAGCAACTACCAGGGCAAACAGCTCCCAGTGTCCACCCAGGCCCAGGGACACTTAAATGTCAGCCACCCAGAATGAAGGACCCTTGTGGCCACCCAGGGCATTTGATGGGGGACCAAAAGCAGTGTCTCAGGTGTGGGGCTAAGCTCACCGCAGAGTGCAGAGAGAAGGCTGCTCTGTGCCTGGCCTGATGAACTTTGCAACAAGCCTTGTAAAGACCAGCTGCTCGCCACCATCACGTAACACCCTGTTGGCACAAAACCCAACATTCTTAAAAACAAGAATCTAGGATTTCAACAATTTAGCATTTACAGCCTCCAGCACCTGGTAAAATATAACTGGACGTGTGAAGAAGCAACAGCATGTAACCTATAACCAAGAGAAAAAGCAGTCAACAGACACAGACCCAGAAATGACACAATGATAGAATTAGCGGGGAAGGCACTTAAAACTATCATAACTATATCCAAGGATTTAAAGGAAGCCATGCACAAAATCAAAAAAGAAATGTACGGTGAATATAGTCAAAAGAGAAAGTGTGATACTGAATCAAATGAGAAATTCTAAAGACAAAAATATACAATATATGAAAATGAAAAACAATGTACTAGCTGGGATTAGCAGCAGGTTAGACACTGCAGAAGAGAAGACCCATGAACTTCAAGGTTGGATGATAGGAGTTATCCAAAATGAAGCACAGAGAGAACAAAGCCTGGAAAAAGAAGGTAGAGCCCTGCTGATCTGGGGGTGATATCAAACAGTCTAACAAGATGTGGAATCAGAGGCCCAAAGAGGTTGAGGGGGAGAACATTTGTTTACAAAGTAATGGCCAAAAATGTTCCAAGTGTGAGAAAACCCTCAAGCCCCCAGATCAAAGAGCTCAATGACCTCAAAGCAGCATGAATACAAGGAAAGCCCCACCATGGCGCCTCATAGTCTGACTTCTCGTTGGAAAGCCCGTGAGCCCGGAGAACTGGAACTCCATCTCTAACGTGTTAAAACTATTCTCCAAGATGTCTGGTTCTGATGAAGATATCCTTCCAAGCTGCCAAGTGAAATCAAGACATTTTAAAACAAAAGGTGAGAGACTTCATCACCAACAGACTTGCACTATAAGAAATTTCAAAGGAAGTGTTTTGGGCCAAAAGGAAATGATGAGAGAAGTAAATCTGGGTCTTCATAAGCAATAGAAGCCCATTGGGAACTGTAAACATGGGAACACACCTGAGAGACTTTTTTCTCCTATGTATTTTAAAAAATTCTCTAAGCTATTTAAAGCAAGAGTAATGACAGTGCATCATGGAATTTATAACACATGTGGAATAAAATAATAGCCCAAAAGAAGGGGGAGAGAATAGACTTACACTGTTGCAAAGGTCAGATATTTTATGCAAAGTGGTATAATGTCACTTAAAGATGGACACTTGTAAATTAAAGATAAAGCTTTTGACCCAACCCAGTACTTCATGATGATAAATGTCTGGGTGCTGAGGGGACAGCAGGGAACGTTGTCATCCGGATATAGGCACCTACTGCTGGCATCGTGCCCCGTGGCGAGAAATGGACAACGCTCTCCTGGGGTTCTGGACCGAGGCAAAGAGGTCCACTCTCCCTGCTTCTCTTCCCTGTTGGTCCTCGCCAGGACGGCGGGGCAAGAAAAATCCAGAAAAAGCATGCCTTTTGGAAAGGAAGGAGAACTGTTTCTCTCTCTCCATCTCTTTGGTACATGACCTGATGCCTTTACATGACCCGAAAGTGTCTACAAGTCATTGCAGAGAAGATGGAAGCCCCTCCCCGGCCCTTCCCCCACGGCCTTCTCTGCCTCCTCTGAGGTTGGTAGGTATCCACCTCGTGCATGTTTTTATTCACTTCCTGCACACATATGCTGTCATAACCAGCCTGCAGTCCTGCTCCTGGCATTTTTAAACTCTGTGCGGAGGGTTTCAGCTGGAAGTCTGTGCTTGTAAGCTCTGCACTAGGTGGTTCCAGGCGGGGCTTGGGCAGCTAAGGGGTGAAGGGTGGGCTTACCCCAATGCCTGTGGCCAAGCGAGGCTGGGAGCCCCCGAGCTAGCCCTCTGCTAAGCTAGGGCCCCCCCCCCCTGCTCTGGCCCAGGTGCTGTGGGGGAAGGGCTCCTCAAGGGCATGCGGGACTGGGTAGGGACAAGCCCTTGCCGGCCTGAGCAGTCTAGGGACTTGGAACTTGGTGGACCCATGCCTCCAGGTGGGGGTGAGTGGGACACATTGTTTTCAGAGAGTCAAGTTAATTGAGGTACAGCGTCCCTGTAATAAGACCTCCCTTCAAGGTATAGGGTCCTTCCACCAACATGTAGCTGTGTAACCACAATCATGATGGAGCACTTCCATCACCCGAGAGCTCCCCCTGCCTCTCTCCCCACCCCAGCCCCTTCCCTGCCTCCCTGCCACTCGCCTCTCCCAGAACCGCGTGGTGGTGGGCAGGGCTTGGCCGCATTTTGTTGTGTGTGTGTCTGTGGTGGTTTTCTTTACTGATGAGTCGTGTTCTTTCCTATATATGCGCTCGTGCGCATCTGTGGGGCACAATCTGCTTCAGAGACTGAACATACAGACAAGGCCAGACCAGACCTAAAAACAGGACTCTGACCCCTGACCCACAATCTGCGAGAATCAACCCAGAAGGTCAAACAATAATCCAGAATCGCCGGGACTTGATCCATCACTGGCGGCTTCTCTAAGTTTTCTCCCCGCCTCCACATCCAGAGCAGTCAGAGGAAGCCGCGTGCACCCCACCAATCATGTGGGATGCTTCTCCTTACTGCCTCGGGCTCACCTGGAACCGTCCTTTTTTCCACCACGAAGCTCCTCCGCTCCCCTGCCTACATTTGAGTCTCGGCTAAATCAGGTGGCGGACTCCCTGCTGCCTGGAGCTCTGAGTAAGCAGACTTCTGCCTGCTCTCGGGGCTGGGGGGTGGGGTTCCTTTGTGTCCACGGTTTGTGCTTTCACTCACCAGTGGCTGGACATTCGGGTTCTTTCCAGTTTGGGACTATTATGGATAAAGCCGCTGTGAACGTGGGCATACAGATCTTCGTGTGGAGGCTGGTCTTCAGCTCACTGTGTTCTAGAAGCTGGCTCCCTCTGTCTACCGTCTTGAGGGCTTCCTGGAACTTCCTGGTTGGGAGCTCCGGAATCCGAGGGCCACAAGCCACATCCCAGGACAGAAGGGGCAGCTCCCTCCCTAGGGGCTTTGGGGGGTCTCGGGCCCCCTCAGTGGGGTCTCAGCTGGTGCCCGGGCTCCCCCTTCTTGTAATCTTGGAGATCTGTCCTCTTCTGCCCTGGACCCTGGAGCAAACTCCATTCCCTTTCTTGAATCAGGAATAAGCTGTGCAGAAGACGTTGCCCACTTTCCTTCACAGAGTTGGCCATCCTGGCGCGGGACTGGTAGTCCCCTCACGCCCCTGAACCCTATCTGGCTCCTCTGGCCCCACCAACGCCCCCTTGTGTCTGGCCATTTGACCCCGAATTAGGACACATCTCAATTTTTGGAAGATATTTGCTGCCACGACAAATAAGGTTAACGATTCTCAAAATAGCGTCTCTGCAAATAACCAACAGGCTCACTTGGCCCAAAATGAATCTGAGGAGGAATTCAAAAGCATCTCTTTTCCCAGAAAACAGATTCCTCATTGACATATTTTTCTCTAGTTGATCTCCACCTCCCCAGCCCCCCAACCCCGTTTCCAAAATGGAGCCTTTTCCTCTGTCCTTTATGCAAAGAGCCAGGCTGCAGACAGACAGTCCACTTGTCAACAGGGTTCTGTTTGTCTCTGTTCTCCCCTTGCTCTGGGGTCCCCCCGACAAAAGGGCTATTATCAGATAGCGCCCTGGTTGCAGAGACTCCGCTTTCCCCTCGGGGGCTGCCAGGCTGAGGGAGGGTGGGAGGGAGTGCAGTTTCAGCTGACTGGAGCCCCGGGGTGGTAGCTCCAGGGAGGGCTGTGGGGGGGGCTGGGGGTGGGGTGCTGGACACCATCCCTCCTTCACTCTGAATGACTTGGAAGCACAGCCATTCATCAGATTCATGATTCACATAATCTGTCCTCTGAGTATGGAAATGTATTTCCCAGAGAGGAGCCTCTCATGTTGCCTCAGTGCCAGGAGCTCTGGGGTGAACCCCACATCTGACCATCGGGGCTTATGACCTCACCGACACTTTTGTCAGTCGTGTCTGGGAGAAAAACAACTTTAACATATTTAAACACTTCCCCCAACCAATGCCTCACTGGGGAAACTGTTTCTTGCCTTTGGTGGCTGCCAGAACTGCTGTTGCAGGGACCCCAGGCCTCCCCCTCCCCATTACTCCCATCAGAGGATGTTCAGGCCCCTCAGAGGCCCTGGAGTTCCCGGAATCTGTGTGGGAACTTGCTTGGAGTGAGGGGCAAACCATCCATCCATCCATCCATCCATCCGTCCATCCATCTATAATCTATCCATCCTTCCATCCCTCCATCCATTCATCTATCCATCCATCCACAATCCATCCATCCATCCACAGTCCATCCATCCATCCACAGTCCATCCATCCTTCCCTCCCTCTATCCACTCATCTACCCATCCATCCACTCATTTAGCCATCCATCCACAATCCATCCATCCATCTGTCCATCCATAATCCATCTGTCCTCCCACTCATCTATCCATCCAACCAAAATCCATCTGTCCTCCCACTCATCTATCCATCCAACCAAAATCCATCCATCCATCCTTCCATCCATCCATCTGCTCATCCATTATCCATCCACTATCCATCCATCCATCCAACCATCCACCCATCTATCCTTTCATCCATCTTTCCTTCCATCCATCTGTCCATCCGCTCATCCACCCATCCATCCATCCATAATCCATCCACCATTCCATCCAACCATCCATCCATCCATCCACTTGCGTAACCCACCTTCTACTGAGAAGGTGTTTAAGTCCAGGCCTTGGGGACAGAGAGATAAGTCCTGGCACTTTCCATCCATAAAATGTAAATCCAATGCAAGTGATGATTTCTGACCAGGGAACAGAGGCTCAGGGGTCCCTGCATGTTGACAGAGAGAGAGAGACAGTGAGAAAGGCAACACAAGTAGGGGGAGTGGGAGAGGGAGAAGCAGTCTTCCTGGTGAGCAGAAGCCCGACACGGGGCTCGATCCCAGAACCCTGGGATTATGACCTGAGCCAAAGGCAGACGCCTAACGACTGAGCCACCCAGGTGCCCCTGGAGAGGTTGTCTTTGGAGAGACTCTGAACCAGGCACTTCTACAGCTGCAGGGAGAGAGGCATAGCCACCCAATTTCTCTGTTTGACACCATAATCTCATCTTCTTCCTGCCTCACGCACCTGGGGAGGGCCATGTGCCATCTCGGCGAGGGTGGAGGTTGTTCTGTCAGAGAGACACCTCTTTGAGTGTGCAAGGCTGCCCACTTCACCTCCATGCTCTGGTGGAAGGAGAGGGGCCACAGGGAAGACTTCATGGTGTAAGTCCCCAGAATTTAGGGGCCGTCCCCCACACCTGAGTGGGTGAAGGTAGGTGGCATGCATTTGCTCAGTCTCTGTCTATCTGGCCATCGCCTGGTGGGCAGGCTCAGGTCCTGGCTGGGGACAGTGTGAGGACACCAGGCTCAGCCAGTGTGGAGGGTGGTCAGCGAGGAGGGCTGGCTGCTGGGGAGATCCACCCTTAGGAAGGGGTGTGTTTAGGATTGGCCTTGCAGGGTGGGCTCCTCTACCACAAAGAGGTCCCAGGCAAGAGTTCATGGTGGCCGGCTCTGGGCGCAGGTGCATCTGGAGGCAGACGCACCTGGATGTGGACAGTCCTGAAAAAGGGCACCCCTAGAGGGTACACACCTGGAGGCCAATATGCCTTGGGGTAAACACACTTAGGGGTGAGCAAGCCTGGGGATCACCACTCACTGCAGAGCCATCCAGGGTAGTTGGTGCTTTCCCTGAGCTTATTTTTTTTTTCTGGAAAATGTGAATAGCAAGGGTACCTGTCCTGGTGTGGTGTTGAGGTGATGGCTATGCACGTCTCACAGCCTGTCCCCGGAGATTTTCGACCCGGGCTGGTGAGCCTCGCCCCGGCCATGCTCTGACCCCAGGTCCTTCCCCCATCCCGAGGGCCTCCGTTCTCCCTCAGTGAAGCTCCGGGGGCGAGACTTAGAAAAGCACACAGATTTATTGCATATCAATCTCATGTATAAATTCATTGTCGCATTGGAAAGATTACATTTGGTGTACAGTCCTATCCTACAGCATTAACCTCAAATCAGCTGCTCCTAGGCTTCATCTTAAAGACGCTTCTCTACACAAGTACATCTGTCTTTATCACAAGCATCAAAATGCAGTCTGCAGAATCAGGCGATGATTTCCTACACTGGGTGGCTTGCACTTCATCCTTCTCCTTCAGTGATGCCCACGTTGCTCACGAGTCACGCTTGTTGCACGAGCAGTTCAGAGCTCCTCGTCTGGAGGACGTAGACCCTAATCACATATTCAACAAGTGCATCTACCGAATTTTCCTTTTCATAAAAATTTCACAAACAGACACGATAATGACCGCTAAACACGAGTCATGCACAGTTTACTTATAACAGAAGCAATTTACAATCAGGGGGACATGGGACATACACCGGCCTCCTTCTCAATGGTTTTTTTTTTTTTAAACATTATATGAAAACCTGACATTTACATTTGATTTCTTTTTCAACACTATACAGTTCTAAAAGGAAAAAAAAAAAAACAAACCCAAACAACGAAAGCAAACTGAACCAAGTCTGTACTGAAACAATGGCAAGAGGGAGATGTGGATACACAGGTACGGGATTCTTGCCAGCAGGTGCAAACACGTACGCGTTACGTGACGCGCTCCGACACGGGGGCTCAGCTTCCCTCGTTGCGGGAACGTCGACGATATAAAACACACCGATAGAAACCTCCGGAATTACTTTGCTCACAAGTGAATTGCACATTTGGAAAACTCAAGCTGCCTTTTGTTTTTATTTTATTTTTTTCCCAAAACGGTAATCCGAATCGGTGACGGAAAGGAAGAACATAACAAACTGGAATGCAAGGAGGAAAGGAACGCTCCTGGAATCACGCAGGAATGTCTTGTCACAGTATCGTTCGCTGCTGCGGAGACAGGTTCATGGCTTCTGATACCCGGCTGACCTCCACCGACCAGGAGCGGCCGTGGCCTCGCGACCCCAGCCGGGAGGGGCCCAAGGTGCCCGACTCTCCTGGGTGGCGCTGCCCCCTCGCCTCTCCCCCAGGACAGCACAGTGAATACAGCTCAGTAGATTTCAGTCACTTGGGCAGGGGGCTGGGGGGCGGGGGACAGGGCAGGGGGCTGGGGAGCAGGGGGACAGGGCAGGGGGCTGGGGGGCCACAATCCAGTGCTTTGAGGCTTCAAGGCTACCAACGGGTGGTATGTATTTGGGCAAGGGCTTTGCGAACGCTCACTGAAGAAGCAGCTAGACAGAGAAGGCCGAGAGTCCTGCGAGTTTCCAGGGCCAGGCTTGGGCCACGGAGGTGCTGGCCTTGAACAGGAAGGCCACATGGGCTCAGCCTGTCCCACTGATCCAAACCCAGAGTCCCAGGCCGGCTGCAGGAACATGCACCCCTGGGTTCAAAACAGGGGATCTCTGGGTCCCACTCACGAAAGGTCTGGCTGGCCAAAGGATCGGCAGTTCCGTGCGTCCTACCCAGTTGTCCCAGGAATGAGAGCAGCAGTGGGGGGATGGTGTCAGTCTGCTGGGGGCCGGAGTCTGAGGGGCGGTGGAGGGGGCAGCGGGGAGCCTTCCTTTTGAATTTCCATTTGGGAAGGTCAACGGTCCAAAGGAGGAATGCCGTTGATGCTGGACGGAAGGGCCCTGGCCCAGTGGGGCCCCAGGTTGACAGGTTGACCCTGGCCGCCACCCAGGGACACAGTGGTCAGCCAGGCGGTTGCCCGGTTGCAGCCGAGCTCTGAGGCTGGGGTCTCAGAATTCTAGCCGCCGAGACCCCTGGCCCCCACGGTCCAGGCTGGGCCCGAGTGGCCGTGCTGGTGCTGCAGCCTGGGGACAGAGAAGAGTAGGGAGGGCAGCCTGCTGTACTCGGGCGTGGGGAGAGGCACCAGGGTGGGGACTAAGTGCTCCCTTTGTCAGGGGTCCAAGGACAGACCCCCCCAAACCTGCCAAGTGCTTGGGCCCAAGGGGCTGAACGTTCAGGAGAAATGGGTCTAGCTCTAATCATTTTCAGGGGGACAAAAGTAAGGGCTGAAGATGAGGAGGTGGGCCTCTGGGAAGGAGGGAGAGAGAAGATGCGGCCACGGCTGGCCGGAAATGACAGAGCCCACGGAGCAGTCCCGAGGCGGCGGCCATGGTCCCTTATCTGTTCTGGGACCACGGAGAACAGACGCTCAAGTCTCCACCCTGGTGCTCAGGCCAAATTTCCTATCTTAGGCAGAGAGAGTCATATCGCAAAAAAAAGCACACACCTTATTCTTTAGCAGAAGAAATATAATTTGGGTTTACAGAAATGGGCATTCGTATCTGAGGTTGACTCTGCAAAGGGGTCCCACCTGGGTGGAGGGGAAATCCCACACTGCGCCTGCGACCCTGGCAGGGGTGGATGCGCGCGAGGAGGTGAGGGGCTGTGTTTGCAAAGCCTCGCCCACGGGCCTTCGCCCACTCTTCCTCGAGCAGGGTGCCCTGCCAGCCTGTGGGTGTGCGGCAGCGGCCCGGGTGCGGTCTCGCTGCTTCCCGTGGGCCAGGAGCGGGCAGAACCCTTCCACCGGGGCCCGCAGCGGTGTGGCGCCCTCGGGGCCTCCCCACGCAGGTCTCCCAGCGCGGAAGCACACGATTGTCGCCGGCCTGGAGCGGCGGGGACACGGGGACTCGGCTGCTCTGACCGGCCTGCTGCCCCTGGGCCAGTGCCCGGGGCTCGTGCACCGCCGGAGCCCCGTCCCCAGGCGCCCCGCACCCCTGCCGCTTGCATCTACATTCTTTTTTAAGGGCAACTTGGACGATCTTTTTCTCTTCCTGTTGGGACGCTATTCTTTTTTCCTTCCAAACAATAAAAGAAATAAATAGAACACTTGTCTTAAATGCAAATGTAACTGAAACTCTAATTTAACAAAAACACGTGATTGTCTGGAAACGGGCAGCAGGATCCGTCGGGGGGCGCGGGGGTATTTGGCACATTAAAAACCTCCCCACTCCCTGGTTATCGATCACACAACACACAACCTTATACACGGTTTTGGTCCTTCACTAGATACTTATATTAACATTATTCCTTCACAATAAGAATGTCTAATGCCAAAATACTGTTAAGGAAGAAATAAAATAAGAAAAGAAATGAATTAGAAAAAATTACAAGTTATATACAGATTAAGGTAAATTCCATCAGGGAAAAAAAAATTATGATTTGAAATTGGCCCCTATGGGAATAATTTAAAGCCCATCCGAGTGGAAAGGCAGATCCATCCTGAGGAGGTGCCGTCCGGCCGGGCCGTGCGGTCTTGGCAGGTCCTACCCGGAGGCCCTTCCATTCTGGAGCTGGTCTGGCCTGCCAAGAAGCCGCACAAAGAGGTGGCGGTCATGTCCCAGAGCCGGGGTCTCACGCAGGCAGAGCCCGGCGGCCTGGGGCAGGTGAGCCGCAGAGCGTGCCCCGCGGAGGCCACGGAGGGGGGGATGCCCGCTTCCTTCCCCTTGTCCGTCTGACGGGGGTGGGGGGGGCTGGAGAAGTAGCCGGTGGGCCCTGCCTTCCACAGAGCGGCCATGGGGGGCCGGCACGGGTGTGGCTGATGCGTGGACCTTGTCGGGAGGAGCGTCGGGTGCCTGGCCCACCGCTCTCACACCTCCCCCATACAATTGGGGGGTCTTGGTGGGGGCCACAGGCATGAATCCCATGCCGCACACGTGGGACGCGTGCGACAGGCCTCTCTCGCAGCCTTGGGCCAGCCCAGGATACCATGTCTGAGAGTTCCACCGTACAGTTTGAAACTGCTCGCAGGCGGGGGCCCCAGGCCCCTCATTTCTGCTCGGGGGCACCCAGGATCACGTTGGCTTTACAAATATGGTCAGGGATAGAAAACTTCTCCGTTATCTACAGTATAAAGAACACACCCAGTACCAGTTTCCAGGCAGGTTTGGGTTTGCAAAGAAGTGGAGATTTGAAAGCAATGCAAAATTACTTTTAAAAAACAATTTGTAAGTCATCTTTCGATTTTTTAAAAAATACTGTCTATTTTTAAAACCACATGCTTAAATAGACTCTGTCGTCAATAAGATTACCAAAAGGGTTACTCTTGTAATTCTCATTATAAAAAATCGTCTGGGCGATCTCCCTTTGTAGAGCACACCCGTGTCTGTCCAGTCCTTTCTGAGACACCCCGCGGATGCCCCAGTGGCCCGCTGCCTTCATTCAGTCTGGGATTAAAATCCCACCCTCATCCACTGGGTTGGTTCTACGAGGCGTGGCCGGCGGTGCACTGTACCCTTCCGGAACGCTGTTCTTAAGACCAATTCTTGGACGGTGGGCCTCCTGGATGGCTCAGGGACTCCTGGGCTCTGAGTTTTCATTGGAAAAGTTAGAGCTGAACCATGGTGTGTGTGGGGGGACGGATGCTGAGGAGTGGTCAACGCAGGTGACGGGGCAGTGGGGGGGGTCTCTCTGGCCCAGGGCACGCCGCTCCCCGAGGCTCCCTTCTCCATATTCCGCAGCCGGGATTTCTGTTGGGACAGTGGGGCCCCGAGGTCGCCTTGCTTGGACTCTGACCCCGGCCCCTCCTGGGCCCGTCAGAGGTGGTTGATGGGGTTAAAGGCTCCGGACTCCGGCGTGGCTCCCGTGATGTTCAACCAAGCGTCCAGAGGGCTCTGGGAGGAGGTGTGGAGAGGAGCTTCCTCGGAAAGGGACAGCATCATTGCATACGCCTGGCCGGAGAGAGGACAAGGACACACACACACACACACACACACACACACACAGGACAGACAGGTGAGCCGTGTGAGCTGGGGTTCTGCAGATCCCAGGCTGGCCCTTCCTGGCCCCCCGCTGCCCTCTGGCTGGGCTCAGCCTTGCCCAGATCTGGACGGAGAGGGGGAAGGCCAGACTCTCCCCTGGGGCCCGGAAGAGGTAGATGCGGGGGGGGGGGGCGCTGGAGGTGTGTGTGAACGTCAGCTGGGCTCCCATGCAGAGGGACAAGGTGCCAGGGTCCTGGCCTGCACAGGGGCTCCCGCGGCTCTTTGGGGGTGCTTCCCCCCTGCAGTCATCTCTCTGCCCCACCCCACTTTTGCAAGGGCCCCGGGAATTGGCTGGTAGTCCACAAGAGGCCGTCCCTGTCTGGTGGGCCTTGGGGGCTGCCCATCTGGACAGCTGTGGGGACAGTACAGAGCTACTTGGGGAAGCGGATGCACAGCTTGTCTGAGCCGAGCCCGGAGCATGGCTAGTCCACAGGATGCTCCTTCTGCCACGAGCCACAGGGCACGAGGCAATGGGACCTGGGCGGCCACTCAGAGCAGAGCGGGGTGGGGGAAGGCCAACCCTCCTCCCACCCGGGTTCACACTCTGGACAGGATTAGTAAAAGACAAAGACAGACACGCAGACGGTTTTTGCTGAGACTCGGGGTGGGCTGACGGAAACCCCGCCCCTCCAGATGGATGGAAGCAGGAAGCGAGGCCCTGTGGCCGCCTGTCCTAAGGAATGGGGTCGAGGTGCACCCGGGTGCCCTTGCTGACCCTGTCACAGCTCCAGCTTGGAATTACTGACCGCATGACGGACAGCTTCCTTCAAGAGAAGCCTGGGCTGCCAGCCACGCTTGCTCGGATCAGAGGGAAGGAGGCCTACATAGCTTCCGGGCTGGACCAGCTCCTGGACAAGAGCACAGTGACCCACGTGCCTGTGAGTGCCCGGCTCACATGCACCTGCCTCGATCTCTCCCTGCCCCACCCCTGCTTGTGGGGAAGTAGCTGTCGCTTGGGCGTCTCTCTAGCCGAGGCAACGGGCCCGGGGACCCGTGGTCCTGCTGTGCCCCACGCATAGGACGGCCACCAGCAAAGGAGGCGCGGCCGCCACCCGCCATCCAGCCTGGGGGTGCCGGGGGGGGGGGCTCTGCTGGGTACCTACCTGGTTCTTAGCCTGCCTGTACAGGGTCTGCTTTAAAATCTCAGAATCTAAGGTGGAATTAAGCACATCTTTAACTTCAAACGCTTCCTCAGCTGCTCTGCGGAGATCCAGCCCCTTCCCAAAAGTCGGCATCGGCTCCAAAGCTAACAGGCCGCCTGGTTGCTCCTCAATACACCTGCACCAATGACCGGGGAGAGGGGCCTGGCGTTAGCTGGTCTGGCCTCTGACCGCCTCTCTGACGCCCCACGGCGGGCTCTGTGCCCGCATGCACGCCCCGGCGTCTCCACGAGCCACATGCACAAGGAGACAGACACACAGACACATGGACACCTGGACAGAAGCCACACAGATGCAGGAGAGGGACGGACAGAGGGGCACGGAAGGCGGTGAGTACGTGCACACACATTGCAAGCAGCAGGCGGGGTGCCCGGGTCTCTGGGAAGGGAGGACAGATCCAGAGGCAGCTCTGGAGGGGCCGGGGCTCCCGCTCCCAGGACCCCGGGGACAGGGGGGATTGGCCGTCCCTGGAGCAGGCCTCCTGGATCCACAGGACTCCCCCAGGAAGGTCTGGAATGCTGGAGCACGCCCGGTGCCAGACGCAGGCCGGGGGCAGTCGGGCCGCACGGGCAGGGGCCCCAGCCGGCACCACGTCCAAAGCTCGCTGAGCCCCTGCTCAGCACAGCCCGCTCGGGCCAGGCGTCACTGCCCGGGCCACTCACCAGAGACGGTGGGGCGGCAGGACCAGGTCCTTCACAGCTCGGGAGCGTGCCTCTCCCTTCTGGGGAAGTGTGTGTGTGTCGGGGGCAGGTGGGCTGGGCCCTGACCCCCTTGCTCAGGCAGGCCTCGCCTGGGCCTGCGTGTGGAAGGCCCCCCTCCCGCGCGGGAGACGCCTGCTGGGAATGAGGGTGAGCCCAGCTGGGGGGATGGTGGGGTCCTGGGTGGTTTGAGGGTGAGGTCACCCTCATGATGCTCAGGGCCCTCCCCGGCCTGGGCCCTAGCTTGTGAGGCTGCCCAGGTGCGGCCAACGGAGGGCCGGTCCCCACCTTCGGGTGTGTTCGAAGCCCACGGCCAGGGAGGTGGGCGGCTCCTCGTCCTCCTCATCCTCATAGGCCCCCTGGGGCTCAGGCGTGGGGGACACGGTGTCGTCCTGGGACTTCCCCGCCAGACTGTCATCCTCCTCCTCCTCCAGTTCCTCCTCCTCTTCCTCCTCCGCATCCTCTGGCTTCCCGCTGGCTAGGCCCGCACACTGCGAACTGCCGTCCCGGTCCCGGACCTCCGGCCTGGAGTGACAGGGGAGGGAGTTGTCCTCAGACCCCAAAAGGCCTGCAACTGTCCTCACCCCCTGTGAAGAGAGCCTGCTTTCGTGGTCATGGGGACCCTCCGAGCCGAGGTTCTGAGTGCCTCGTCCAAGCCCTCGGCCTGGGCCGCCGCCCCTGTGGAGTAGGTTGAGGAGAGAAGGGTGCCTCAGCAGCAGGGCTCCCGAGGGGACACCGGCCGCCAGGGATTCAGGGTGTGTGTGTCAGGGAAGGAAGCCACGGCCAGTCTGGTGGGGAAGGAGGTCTTAGGTGCTGGAGCTGGCGTTGGGCACTGCACAAGGGGTGCCCTTGGGGAGGTTTGCTGATCGACCCTTGCTCAGTCCTCCTGGCCAGCCATGAGGACATAGGGACACTGGCTACCCAGAGTGACAGGTCCCCTTTGCAGATGGAAGGTCTGGGATCCTGGGGTTCTGCAGAACGAGGGCTGGGCTGTTGTCAGCCAGGGAAACCTGCCCAGATGAGTTTGTTTCAGAGACTGGTGGCTTCTCTCCTGCAGGCCAGACCCCACCTCATTTCCCTCAGTGTCACTCCAGCTGGGTGAGACTTTTCCAATCTGGATCCTCGTTTTTAAAAGGGAAGAATCCAAGCTGAGCAAGGGCGAGCCTTCTTGCTTCTTTCAGAAAATGCCACTAGCCCGAGGGCCACCTGGCAGGTGTCCAGCATGCAGGTGGAGGGGGACAGGGAGGGTGGGCACATGCCTCCCGAGCCCACATCTGGGCCCCCATTCCTCCTGGACCTTGCATGGCCCACAGAAACCCGTCCGCAGCTGTCAGGGGAGGCAGGAGTCCTGCTCTCGGCGTCGAGGCAGAGGGGGGGCCCTTTCTGAGTGACACTGGCCTCCAGACACAGGGGCTTGTGCAGACGGGCCGGGCCACGGAGGCCCCTGGTGGCTGGGCTCACGGCCATCCTCATCTTTCCTCCTTGCTTTTCCCAGAGAAAAGTACAAGATGCTGACACCTGACCTGCCTTCCCAGATGGGCAGAACCTTGCCTGATGCTTCCCTTCTTGGGGGTCTCACCTGTGCTGTCACCAGAACACGTCCGCCCACCAACGACAGGGGCTCTGGAGCCAAGTGACACAGGCCGGGACCGGGTCACCAGAACACGTCCGCCCACCAACGACAGGGGCTCTGGAGCCAAGTGACACAGACCGGGTCCTGCCCCTCCCTGTGGTCCCCCCTCCGCCAGGGGGGCCTTGCCAGCTCAGAGCCTGTGCCCTCTTGGCAACGTGGGAACGCTCCCATGCTGAGGATGGGACGAACAGCGCAGGTGGGAGACTTGGGGGCCGGGACTCGGATTCTGTTCCACAGGCAGCCCCGTGCATGTTTAATCGGACCTAAGTGCGCTGTGCGGTTCTATGTGTGAGCCCCTCTGGGAGCAGGGAGCACAGCGCCCACGACCCATCTGCCCACTGGCAGGGGGCTGCAGCAAGCAGGAGCGCCCGGGGAGGGGCGGCAGGGACCGGGGATGGGGGCCGGCAGGCTGGCGGCACCTGCACGGGCGTCCGGGCCTCCAAGCAGCCGCCTGCGGCACGTGACGTCCCGGGGCCGCCGTGACCCTGCCCCGGGCCGGCGCTTCAACCCCAGGAGCCCCGACTCTCCTGGCTCTGGAGGCTGGAGTCCGAGATCCAGGCGCGGGCGGGCCTGCTCCCTCCTGAGGCCTCCGGAGGTGGCTGGCGGTCCTCCGCGCCCCTTGGCGGTGGCGGCATCTCCGCATCGCCCCAGCTCTGCTTCCTCTGTAAGCGCTTCCCCGCGTGTGCGTCTGTGTCCTGATCTCGCCTTAGGACATCATATGGGATCGGGGGCCGCCCCGCTGACCTCATCTTAACCGACTACATCTGTAAAGACCCTATTTCCAAATAAGGCCACATTCCGAGGTACTAGGGGTTAGGATTTTGGGGGGATACAATTCAGCCCAGGTATTAAAGGGGTTATAGGGCCAGGAAGCCTGGCTGTCCCTAAATTCTCCCTGATGGTCAAGAGAAGGAAACTGGTTCTGGATGTGAACCGGATAATGTTGATCTTGGCCCCAAACGGAACCGCCAACGTCTCACCACTTTACACAGATTAATGGATTCATGTCACCTGTGATCGTGGTTCTCACTTCCAACCATGACGTGGGGTGTCTCCCGGAGGCTCCCCGGCTCCCAGGACAAGGCCTCAGCGGGACAGGATATCCGAGGGCCTGGGTTTGTGGTCGGCTCTCTGCCCCGGGGCTTCCTGAGGGATCTGGGGCCAGTCTCCTCTGTCTGACCGCCACCAGGGGCGGTCGGGAAAGCGCAGGTGAGATGCTCCATGGTGAAGGTCAGGGTGCTGTGGTCTCCTCCCTCTCCCCTCTGTCCCAGTGGGTTTCATGGAGAGTCCTCCTCACGGCTAAGAGCTGGGCCTGCTCCCTGGGCTTGAGGCGTGAGGGCCTTTCTGGTGATCCTGGAGGTTGGTGCACCCCGTGGAGGACGTTATTGACAAATCCTCGTAGGTTCTTCATCTGCCTGTCCTGGGTGCAGAGTCTCAGTCCAAAGGACAGTCTTTAACAGCCAGGATGTGTCTTGTGGCCCATCAGCAGGGCTCTGATAAGGCCTGGCACCCGGGTCCTCACATCTGTGACTTTCTCTCAAGCAGGCTGCAGAGCTGCCTGAACACAGGCTCCCCGTGCCTCCCGAGGGGCAGGGATCTAGGTTCCTGTGAGACCACCATGTGCGTGCCGGGAGCCATGGATGGACAAGGGCGCTCTGTCCACAGCAGAGCAGGCAGGACTGCACCCGGGCCGGAATCTCCACTGCCGAGCCAGGGTCAGGCTCTGGAAAGCGGGGCCCACAGCCAGACTCTCCCACCAGCCCCTCCTCGGAGCCCCCCCAGGGCCCTACCCAGCAGGCAGGTGAGATCACCTTCCAGGGGGCACGACTTAGCATGTGGCAGCCCCAGGAAAAGTCCAAGTTCATTTACAAATTCGACAGGCCTTCCCCTAGGAGTACCGAAGATGCAGCCTGTCCTGGAGGAAGCCGGGTCTCCTGAGGACCCCCTTCACTGGCTGGAGGTGGGCGGGGACGGCGCCTGGCCTTGGGGGGGCCACAGATCTGCATAAGGGCCAGGGCCAGGGCTCTGGCTCCAGGTTCTGGCCTGGCTTTATGGCTGGAGCAAGGCCCCCCACTTCGCTGGGCTCAGTTTTCCACTGCAGAATTAGGGGATTGCACCCCAAGGCTTCTTGGTGTTTGGAGTGTCTCCGGTTTTTTCCAGCTGGTCTGGCACCAGCGTTTACCCAAGGAGAATGTTTTCCTGGGGGGTCTGAAGTGTCCTTCCACAGGGACCCCCGGAGGCAATGCTACCCGCTGAGCCTTGGGATCCAGGGTTGTGCAGAACACCTTCCATATCTTGAATCTGAATTCTGCCATTTTCCTGCCGCCATGAGCACATGTGTGTGCATGTGTGCATGTGGGTACACGTGTACATATGTGTACAAGTATACGTGTTTGCATGTGTATGCATGTGTTGTTTATGTGTGCACATGCGTGATTTCATGTGCATGCGTACATGTGTATGTGTGCAAATGCATGTATATGTGTGTACATGTGTGCATATGTCATTGTGAGTGTGTGTACGTGTATGTGTGTGAGTGCATGTATGTGTGCATGCACTGTGAGTGCACATGTGTGTGCACACCTATTTATGCCTGTATGTGTGGTTTTGTGTGAACGTATACATATGTACATGTGAGCACGTGTGAGTTCGTATGCATGTGCACAGCAGTGCATGTGCGTGCATGTGCGTATATGCATTCATGCCCATGTATACATCTGTACATACATGCGTGCTTGTGTGGTTTCGCACACACACATGTGTATATGTGCACGTGTGCGGATGCGTGTGTATACATGTGTACATACATGTGCATGTCTGTGGTTTCTTGCACACGTGCGTGTGTGCATGTATGTGTGCATGCGTGTGCATGTCTGTGGGTTCTTGCACACGTGCGTGTGTGCATGTGTGTACATAGTGTGCATATCTGTGTGGCTTCGTGCACACACATATATGTATGTGTGCATGCCTTGTGGTTTTGTGTGCCTGTGTGTGAGTGCATATGCACGTGTGCGGGGGGCACTCCTGTTAGGAAACCTTCAGTGCCTCGGATTAAATGGGAATGTTCTGGACTCTCAGGCCCCCAGCAGGGTTCATGGCAGGAGCCCTCGCCTGGTCCGTGCTCTGCCGCACACTTGTGACACCCAAGCCAAACCAGGCCGGCGCCTTGGCACCCCACGGCCGTTACTGGTCGGGACGCTTACGCCCCTCACCCTCTGCAGACCCAGACACTGAGGCGGGGGGCGGGCAGTCCTTGCTGAAGCCCCCCTCCCCCCGCGACCACTTCCAGGTGGCAGAGCCAGGGCCAGAACAGATGCCGGCCATGGCCCTCGGTCTCCCCCTCTGCCATGGGCCCCGGTCCCTGTCTGGGGGCACCTGGGGGCCAGTGCTGTGGGGGGGCTCCTCTGGGTGTGGCCACACACGTGGGCTCTGGATCTAGATCTTCTTGGGGTCCAGAATCGATTTCTTACCGTTTGTCAGTTCGTGTTGATGCTTGGTTCATCTCACTATTGGCAATAAAGTTTCTGATTTCAGAGAAATAGGAGTCTTCTTTCTCGTCTAAAAGTGCATGGTTGTCTGACTCGGAGGTGGGGGAGGAGGCACTGGTCCCCAGGTGGTTCGTGAGGACCCCGGAGTGCTGGCTCACTGGGGGAGAGGGGAGCATCAGAGGAGGGGCATCCCTCAGCTGAGCCCTGCCCTTCCCCTCCCTCCCCTCCCCTGTCTTCCCCTCCCCTCTCCTCTCCTCCCCTCCCCTGTCTTCCCTCCCCTCCCCGTCTTCTCCATCCCCTCTCTCCTCTCTCCTCCCCTCCCCATCTTCCCCTCCCTCCTCTCCCCTCCCCATCTTCCCCTCCCTTCCCTCCCCTCCCCATCTTCCCCTCCC